>NW_022474220.1:0-132812 GCF_003357145.1 Venustampulla echinocandica | reverse complement strand
CCCCCCATGTGAGGCGTCGTTGCTTATCCTATTGAGGTGTAATTGCAAGGGAAATTGTGCTGGAATAGGATAAGTTTTGTGTACGTCTGGGGGCTTCCTGGCTAGTGCTATTACTTTACTTATGGGCTGTACCTCCGTACTACTCGAACTCGCCCTCGGCTACCGGGGACCTCGCCTTGATTCTCCTCCAGGGGACCGACGCGGCCCATATCCGCTGCCTTCGCAGCGATGAACTCTTGCTGAAGGAAATAGTACACACGGGACTAGTCGTTACACTTATCCTAGACAAGTTGATATATATATATATATATTAACTAGATATGAGTATATAGTACTGAATAATCATCCCCCACCCGATCAAACATCTCTAGACTAAAAGGAGTAGACCATGCAGACGCACAAAACAAAGCACAGGGTTCGGGCCAAACCAAGAATAGAATGCCAATGCTAGGACAAAAGTTAGAGGTCACAAAATGCTACGATCCGCGAGGGGTGGAGGGTTTGACGAGATGCGAAGCGGTGTCGCGATCATTGCGGAAAAATACAGAAATGCACTCCGCCACTGGCTGAGAAATGCAATAATGCTTAATGATCCATCATGCATGTCAACGTTGTACCCGCTTGCGTCGTTTCTTACAGCTAGGAGGTCGTGGTGTTTCAAATCCCTCTGAACATTGAACAACGTTGGGAACAACTCAAGCTGCGCAAGCGAAGTTAGTCTCACATGCCCTTAAGCGTCCTACACAGTACACACTGGATATAATGTCTGTTAAGGAAATACTTGCTAACGATAGCTTTACAGAGGAAATAAACTAATGGGAACAAACGGAATAACCTAGAAGTACTCGATAATGGACATAATATTTCCATTTTAATCTTATCTCTAGTCACGTGAGCAGTGTGACGGACCAATTCAAATGGAGCAAATGCAAATCCCATTTATATAAGAGTCATCTATGCATATATAGAGCTCTCTATAAAGAAATAAAAGCAAACCCAAGAAGAAACCCAAAAACCCCCGAAGAAAATGCAAGAGCCAAAAAGAGAGGAAAGTGAAGCGCCCACAACTCGATGTACCAGTGGACCACCCAATGCCGCCTTGCTATGATTCACCGATGCCACCTGCCCCAGAAGGCCAAGGAAAATCCCGAGAATATGAGCCCAAAGATGCGAAAACTGCAGATCCAAAACGCCCAAATATGCATATGCTTAAACTGTCGTCCCCTGACACCATCTCCCCCACTGCATCTGTTTTGTCACCCACTATCACCCACTATCACCCACGTTCAATCTCCTTTTCTCAATCCCTCTTGCTTCCTATTCAACCCCGGTTCTTCCTATCCCTCTACATCATTTTGAGTCCAGAATCGATTTGATCGACAATAGCAGTGTTGGTGAACGCGCCCCAAT
Organism: Venustampulla echinocandica; assembly: GCF_003357145.1. Taxonomy (NCBI): domain Eukaryota; kingdom Fungi; phylum Ascomycota; class Leotiomycetes; order Helotiales; family Pleuroascaceae; genus Venustampulla; species Venustampulla echinocandica. The sequence goes on along the minus strand of NW_022474220.1, from coordinate 131,402 downwards.
CTCTGCAGCTCTGTGCCATAATACTTGGGATTTGGAGGTTATCGATATCGGCTGGGCGCTCAAGGACCGTGACGTACAAGCCACCGGAGACGTGCCATGCCTGTGGACATATTTAGTTAGCCATGCCATCAATGCACTAATCACAATGGGTGATGCTCGGCGGGGTATGGGAGGACTCACGATATGACAATGTAAAGGCCAAGTGCCTGGATTATCGGCCGTGATCTGCAACACCATATATCCATTCGCTTGCAGAAGGTGTACATCTCTTCTCTGAGGGTTTTCCGGGCGAACAATCGTTTGTCCATCCCAAGTTCCTTTGCCTTCAGCCAGGATGAAATAGTTGTGTCCGTGTAAATGGATGGGATGGGGGATAGGAGGGCCATTGTTCTGGAGAATGATGCGGAAGGATGAGTTAGAGCCGAAGTTATGGATGTTCCATTCTGGATGCTCAGGGAACGTGGTGTTACCAGAGTTGGCGAGGAGGAGGACAGGTGAGTTGTAGTTGACGCGGAAGGAGCTGCCATTCATGAACCATGACCAGAAGCCAGTGGCGTTTTTGCCAAATGTTATGGCGATAGTCTCTGTTGTTGGTGGAGATGGATCAGGTTTGATTGGGAACCATGGCTTCGTTACGGTGAGCTCGTCCTAGTTTATTGTTAGCAAAGGCACTGTCTAGTTGGATTGACATACGAAAGGACTGATAGATTTGAAAACTATTGAGCTTACATTGAAACACCTGTTTGCGAGCGAGTCGGTGAATGCTGGCCACGGGGATGTAGTAGGTCTGCCCTTGCGAAGCGCGGCTGGGCTGTAGTACAAGATGGCAAAAGCATCAGGTTTGGCACTTCCTGAGCAAGGTGCGGCCGGAATAGAGGAACGTATCATATAGGAGTTCTGGCCAGGATTCGGGAGACCAGTAACGATAACATCAGTGCGCTGGCCAATCCCCAATGTCACAACTGGCTTGGTGTTAACAGCACTCATCAGGTAGTTAGGCTGTAATCTTACCTTGGGTATCGTAAGGGATAACGGGAACAAAATCATTGGCTACCACTGTCATATTATGGCCATCGATGGAGAACTTTTGAACGCCTTCTGATCCAGCGTTGATCAGACGCAGTAGATGAGTTTTACGGGGTGTAAACTGGAAGTTGGGGATACCGGCATTATTTCTGCACGGCGTTGTATCTCCTGCTGCAACCTTAGAACAGTCGAAGTCGTTCCTGCCGTTAATTAGATTATTATCGGAGAGAGGTGCCTAGAAATATTAGCATACGTCGGTAGCAGGCTGGATTCAATCATGCGTCTTCACTCACAACTGTGGAAATATTCGTGGATACAACATCCTTGACAATATTCAAATAGGGCTTGTGGTAGTGATCGGTCAACAAGAGCGGCCCTTTATCTGTTGGGTTGGTTAGTATGCTATCCGTTGCGATATAGGTCTTTTACTGCCTTCATACCAATCTGATAATCGACTGTCTTTGGGCCGTGAACAACAATCGGGCCAACCAGTCCGCCAGCATATTGCGCTGAGTAATGCGAATGGTACCAGGTGGTACCATAAAGGTCGGCTGTGAAGGTGTATGTGAAAGTTGCACCAGGAGCAATTGGGCATTGTGAGACACCTGGGACACCATCCATCCACCTATTAAACAATTAGTCGACTCCCCTATCCAGGCATATATTCCCGCTACGTACTGGGATTTCTTTTGCAAAAATCCGTGCCAATGCAAAGCTGTCCCTTCTGGGGGTGAAGTGAGTTTGTTGTGAACTGTTACTTGAATAGTGTCGCCCCTGTTGATGCTCAGCCTTAAAACATTTTCAAATGATCAGGAGTCGGGTCTTACCAGTTTGCCTCAATTAATGGCGCGGGAAATTGACCATTAACCAACAACATTTCTTTGAGATACCCATCCGGAGCTCGCTTCTCCTTGGTGATGGTAAAAAAATATCGCCGTATGACGCTGTCTTTCGTTAGGTGCTGCAAGCAAAGATAGGGCCTCATTGAACATACCCAGTAAATGGCGGGTCTAAAATGGCAATTAGTTTGGTGTTAAGCGATAGAGCACATGAGAGGAGGCTTACTCTCTATTGAAAATTTTGAGTTAGAAATCACATTAGTTATTAGATACGACTGGAAACTCACCATCTAGGTGAAGTTAGTACACATTATTCAGTTTACAGAACTGAAGGGCAAACTCACAGGGATTGGTATTATTTGAGGTTTTAGGACCCCACGGAAATCCTTGAGGAAGGGGCTAGGGTATGTTAGTTATGGGTACAACAATATTAAGCAGGGCATGGAGTAAACCAACAGTGACTGGATCGGTCGTGCGCAGGAAGGGAACACCGAGTTCCACATAATCCGCTAAAGAGATTGTAAGTTAGCAAAGCAGTAACAATATTGACCATGGCTAGTAGACTCCATACCTTGACCGTTAACGAGTGTAGCCCATGGCAAGGAGGAGGCAATGAGGGCAACCCACGGAAGGGCCCCAAAATGATTGAACTTCATCGTTGCCAAGTGATATTCGATTCCGAGTGTCTCAAGAGAGAGTGAACAAGGAAGGAGTGTGATGTAGAATGATGATGAGAGAAATTGGGAGGATATTTGAGACTTATTATGCCAATGAGTAAGACGATGTCAGAAAGAACGGTCGGCCTCTGCGTGGTGTAATCACTAGGTCGTACCAGGGGATATGGGCCACATGTTCTAAATGGAGATTTGGCGCTCGATAGGGCACTGTGTGATGCCGCTGCTGCCAATTGAGCCGTGGGTGCAGAGACCCCTGCCACCATGAACGGAGATCAGGAAGCTTAAGCTTCTGTCTTTTCGCTGTATGTGAGGCTGATGGACGCAAAGCGGTGGCTACGGGTCATCGGCTTTGGCAGGCTATCATTGGCTCTAAGGTCTGGTATGTGTCCGAGAATTTGACATAGCCACTGATAATTGTGGGGGTGCTTGTGCGCCCAATCCAATGCCAGAGCACCACCGCGACAGGCATTTACACTTACTGACGATGCGTTGCTGCCGCTGATCAGGCACATTCGTCTCGCTTGGCATTTTCAATACATGGTGAATGGAGAATGATGCAGACTAGCTACGCCAGACTCGTATAACAGCCGGGGTTCATGGCCAAGTCCCTGGGTCAAGAGTAACACTAAAGCAATGCATATCAACGCCACGCGAACAGCCGTGGTTGCACTGGTAACCGAAACCCAGTAAGAGCGGGACAATTGACGAGGATACAAGGATATGGGGATATGAAAATAAAGGATGGATCACGCGAAATCAGTTCGGCCGAAGCTGATCAATGTTGCCCATGAACATCAGCAAAAATGGTGTGGACGATAACTGGTACAATGTTCATCTGATGTTGGAAATATCGACTTTCGGTTTCGAGGCTTGAGCAAGGGTACTTCCGTGGCCTATGTTTAGCTCATTGGCGAGTCGCTCCCAAGTGGAGCACTTACAGATCGACAACTGCATGTTCCAGGTTCTTGGAGTTTTCCTCGGACAGCCTTTCACCGCTTTTCCTTCAGTGGAATATAGCAGAAAGGGGGTTTGAAACTCTCATGTTTATGCTTTCCAGATAAGACAGAGCTAGGACGAAGCTACCCCTCATTCCACCTAGCAAATGACGTACAGTCTGGAGCACTAGCTCCAATCTATCCAGCTATAAGAACTTGTATCAGGGCAAAGCCCCAAGTAAAGAATTCGGGACAACTAGGGATGCCACACACCAACACCAGCTCGTATCTCAACGGATTGGGAGGTGTCTTGCACCAATACGGCTTTTGCAGAAAAATGGCCGGGAACAGATGACGCTGGGGCGGGAAGCCTTCACATGCTCCAACAATCCGAACTTTCCGAAGGCAGCCACGTTTAAAGGAATAATAAAGCTGGGGAGGTATACTAGGGAGAGGTGCGTTCAATGGAGGTGGGAGGGACCCAGTCACCCACGAGACACCCCTCAATTCAGATCATAGCGCAAGCCCATTATCATGGTCCATGTTTCGATATTGATTGAAGCAGAGGGAGAGGCAGAGGGAGAGGCAGAGGCAGAGGTAGAGGCGGGAGGCCCCTGTTGAAGGATTATTGGATTATCTCCGTTGAAATGGGAAGTTTATTCTGGTGTATTGTGTATTCGGGGAATATGTTGGCGATGGGAGGTTGTGAGTGGCTGACTTAAAGCCTAAGGCACAAAGAGTAAGGCTCGGGGATCGGCGCGGAAGACCGAGTGTCCCGCGTCTCCCCGGCCGCCCGTGCGTCCCGCCGTCCGTGCGAAGCCCCCGAAGACCTAAAGCCGGGGATATCCCCGGCGGCGGAGTAAGGTTATTCCATCTTCAACCCGTCTTGTCTTTGTCTCTTCGGTCTTCGGTCTTCGTTCTTCGTACTCTGCCGTCCTGCCTCTACTCGCTCTCATCATCAGCTCCACCTATTCCCTTCCCTTCCCATCCTCACCCTCTTCCCTGTTTACCTACGCAGCCATCTCTGGTGGCGTACTCCGTACTCTGTGCAATGCTGTGGTTTCGGGCGCTTCAGCTCCAGCTACGGTTTTAGACTCCAAGAATACTACGAAACTCTATGCTTCCGTTCCACGACGCATGAGCACACACAATGTCTGTACTCATGAAGTGGGCAAGTTGCCCCATTACGGCCCTTGCTGGTCCCCAGGATTCAGCACCGCCTCCCGCTTATCCATGGTCCGCCGGGATTGCCAGCGCAGATCATTCGACCAAAAATCCGAATTGCTGGTCGTCTGCTACTACCGGTGCAGCCTACTCAGGGACGACGGAATTGAAGAGAATCAGACCCTCGGTGTGAGCAATGCCTTTGATTCACCGGGATTGGCTCCGTTCCTGTGGGATCTGCCTGCAGATTAATAGAGTACCTGCCGTTGCGGGAGACGCAATCAATACAAAGGCTGCCTGAAGGCCTAAACCCAATCCCTACTTGCTTGCACACGACGAAGTCATGCAAGCACTTTGACCACCACCTCTCGCTACCGCTCCAATACAAATACTATCCCGGCCGGCCACGAGGTTGCGCCGCCACAGAATGCCACCATGGAAGCACCATTCTAGGAGGGTGCAAGCTGCTGACCAGATGTGGAAAGCCTCACTACTGTACTTACGCATTGAAAGTTAACCATAGCTGACGATATTTCGGGCACATGAGCCCTCCATCAGCAAGTTTTCCGTCAAGATAAGATCTTGGCGCTTCACGGAATCAGATAGCTCGGGCACCGCCAAGCCAGGCAGATAACAGGCAGTCGGAAGCAAGCATCGGGCATCTTGCTTTGACCATTTGACTGCTTTTTTTTTTATTTACCGGATTGTCCTCGTATTGTATCCGAACTCTTACCCCATATTCCTTTCGCTTCGATAGAACAAAGATGGCGCCCTCAGTCCAGTTCCCTCTGACCAAGGCCCCTCATCGGTTCCTCTTAACGTTTTATCTTTCCCATGTTTCGAGTAAACGTCTTCCTTTAGAACCCCGCATTGGTTTCTCGCTCTTTGCGATGTTTCAGCTTCTTGCCAGTGTCGTTTTTGCATAAGGCTGCCAGCATTGTGCAGAAGTGCTGCAGATCATCCTTGGCCGCATCGAGCTAGGTATGGACCAATCATTCACAAGGGAACTAAGTACAGGTGGTATCGCCAAGAAAAGGTATGGGTTGCTTCGTGTCTCAAAAGGGCGTCGACCACTGTCAGGCATGTCAACGTGTGCACACCCACCCTAACTAGGTACCGAAAGCGGAAATTGGACATGCATAGAATTGCACAGTAGTGATGCTCCCGAATTTTCCTTCAAATTTCAGATTAGTAGGAGGTATAGTATTCAGTAAGCCAAATGATGCTCCATCATCACCTCTCACCAGCTGACCACCCCTTAACCACCAACACCAACACCAACACTACCCTACCTAAAATTTTATTCAGCGCTGCTCTCACTCTTACTTCGAATGTTATCCAGTCGCTGTTCTCAGTGCCAACGGAGATATCTCCAAAGCAGCTTTCGTATCTGACGTCAATTCGAGTAAGCCGGCTGGTAAATACGCCGTAGCCAGGCATCGAACGTGAGATAATACGAGCACAGTGAGCCTCGACGGACAGAACCTATCACCTCTGCCTCTGAATTTCCAGAGGACTCAAATACGAGAGCGAAAACTTGCATTTCTTTGAAATGAGTCAAGTAAAAGTAGACGCACTCCGAGTAAGCCACGAATCGCCCGAAGTCCAAGCTCTCCACTTTTAAATGTCTCATGGGATTTTGACATCGACCACTGACAACAGTCTTTCCTGCTGCTGATCTGTCGATCCCCGTTGCCCACGGTATCTGTTTGGTCACCTTAATTCCTTCAATTCCGCGGCGATCTAAATATACCACATACTAAAATCGACCCAAGGCGCCTACTAAAATTTGGGTTTGCCCATCATCATCCGATTGTATGGTAGGAGCTCTAAGATCATTATTTGATTAGCTGCGAATTAGCAACCTCAAACTGCATGCAGAATTCGTATCTAGATAATGAGAGGGTACGTTGAATCGGGCATTTGAGCCACCGATTTTCAGATGATAATTCAATCGAGGCTTCCCCTCCGTGGCTTTAGCCCCATCCATAGCCTTCGTATCATACATAGGTATGATACTATGACTTCCGCCATGTTACCGAAGGCTTTGATAATACCCTATTGATTTAATAATTTGCCTTTTCTTACCTGTTGATTTTCCTTTTAAGTATTCAAGTATATTCAAACTAGCTAAATGAACGATACTACCTTTATATAGTCGTATATATGCCCTCATCTATCAACGAAATGCTACGTCTAGTGTGTTACTTACATAGAAGGATTCGCATTTTTGCACATACAATTGCCAGTCTCGAACAGTATCTACTCACCACCCTACCATAGGCCATGCGATACATCTAGATGAACCCTTTTTCCAAAACATATCCATCCGTCCTTGCATCCTACACCTCAAAAGCCCAAATCCCAAACCGAAATAGACACGAGAAGAACTCCTGCTGTACGAATTCCATCACGGAGACAATGGACACCCCCAAAAATCAAAACAGATACTAACGAACCACGACTTGAAACAATGCCACTCCAAAACATCAGTCTCGACATACCGCAGTCCTGCCCGAGTCTTTTTTGGAGATTCTACAAAATCAGAAGCCGCAAATGTGTGATAGTGTGGGACACCTTTATATTAACTGCCACTGCAATGATTCGGATCGTAGTAAAACTTTGCGCAAACTTTGCGAAGATGAATATATGTAGTAAGCGGGATGTAATTTCAAAAGGCTGGCCCTCACAAATGGATGGTACTTAGGGAAATATAACTACTATTGTTATGGTTTGCCAAAGTTGCCTTTTTGCAAAAGGCTGGAAGGCGCAGAGAACAGTGTGGAAATAGCGACAAAGGATATTATTATGGAGTCATGTTTCTGCTAGGTAATAATGGTTAGACAAATGGACAGTCAAGAATTGCTTGGGGCTCTCAGCTAATCAAGTACCATATTGATCAATAACCAAACTTGCAAGTCACCAGTCACTAGGAAAACTAATTCGGAAATTCAACACCATCAACAGACAATTTTCGAAAATTATTTTTGCAATTGGGGTTCCTCTGAGGACTCAACTATCTAATATCTCATTAGTTGATCATCCGGAACGCCTCCCTTTTTAGCCAGTTCATTAACCGCCATGCCATGTCCCATGATCCGTTGTTGAATAGCGCGCTCAAATACAGCAAAAAAAAGTGGGATATTTCCATCGCCGAAAGACTTCGGGTGGGTAGTAGAAGCAAATTTCATCATCATCATCCAGGTCCGCAAATATTTCGTAGCGCCAGTGCAAAGTTTCCCATCATACGCCATCTCCCTGGATCGAAACCACATCTCCATCTTCGCTCTTAAAGCTATACATTCTCACCTCGCAATCCTCGCTCCCGGTACACATTCTGCTGTCGCTGAGCCCAATACAAGTGACCGGCGCAGCATGGCCACTAAAAGTTTTCTCGCACTTGCCAGTCCTCGCATCCCAGACCTTAACCATTCGATCCTCAGCACCGGAAACGACTCGGAGTGTATCGCCGGCTAATGCCCATACACCCTCTAGATGACCGAAGAAGGTTTTGAGACATCTGCCGGTGTGGACATCCCAGAGCCGGACAGTGGAGTCGAGACCGCCGGTGACCATATATCTGGAGGGTCGTGGACGGCACGATGGCCATGTGTCGAAGACTGACGTGGATGTGTGAATAGGCACATTGAGATCTGTGCTGCTTGTTGTGCTGCTGGTACCATCATCAACATCCGCCGCTTCGCCGTCATCAGGCTCATATTCTGGTGGCAGCAAGATAACTTGTTGAACTTGTCCGACATGGCCTTCAAAGGTTTGGATTGTGGTTCTAGTGTCTAGATCCCATAGCCGAACAGTGCAGTCGTCCGATGCGGACAAAACAGTGCGTGAGGCGGCATCAACTCTGACTGCATTAACCCAGTCTTTGTGGCCTCGCAAGCAAAAGACAGACTTGTCCTCGAAGTTCCAAATCTTGATAGTCTTGTCGATGGATCCTGAGGCAAGGATATTACCCTCGAAATTAACCGCAATGACGCCTTCAGTATGTCCTTGGTACGTCGAAATACATTCTCCGGTCCTCCAATTCCAGACACGGAGGGTTCGGTCCAGGCTACCGCTGATTAGTTTCGTATCGTCAAACTGGAGCGCTCGAATGCCGGATGTGTGTCCACGTAGCGTGCGAAGGCACTCTCCGGTCTCAATATCCCATATCTTGATTGTCGAGTCGTATGAGCCAGTTGCCAGGATATTGTCGTCGAATTGTAGGCACATGACCCCATTCGTGTGGCCTCTGAAAATCTTGGTTGAGCACCGCCCATATTTCCAGTTCGTTCCGACCTTAAATCTAGCCTTATATACGTCCTTCCAAGGTCTAAATTTAGGTTTCGTGGGGCACGGGTCTTCGGGATTCATTCTTTGCCGTTTAGTAAGAGTGGCTTCTGGAGCATTATCCGACGTAAAGGTATTGGCATCTCTCTTGGTTGCACCCCTCACCGAGACGACTTTATCTGTTCCGGGCACACTTCCATCATCCGGTAAAGGAGTTAACTGAGGTGACCATTGGTTGAGACCACGACCAGTTGCTCGCAATTGTTGCTGGCGCTTCCAGTCCCTTAATCTTTTCCGCTCAAGCAGTGGTAGCCCCCACCCACACTTGGTGCATTTCCGGTCAATATGCTGCTCACACATCTTATGCCATACCACATCGTCATCCGCAAGCAACCGCCAATTCGGGCTGACCTGCGCCGCCTTGCAGAGTGAAGTGGTGTCGAGGTAGCATAAAATCTTGAAGGATATTTCGGAAGGGAGGGCACTGATGAAGTCGATGCGAATCAGGTCGCGGACTGTGGTGGAGAGGTACGATAACTGAGGGAAACAGCACTGCGCGAGGATTCCCTGGAGCATAAGGTTTCTCTGTTTGGCTGGCGCCGCGGAGAAGAGTGACCAAACATGAGAAATGCCTTGCTGGTCCGCGTGTGTCAAGGTTTCGAGTTCCTACGAGAGGGTTAGCACAGTATCAACCAAGGAGGCAATGGTCATACTCTTTGAAGGTTCTCCATCGTCGGCTCGTCGGCGGTCCTCCGACACTTGGAATCCGGACGATGCCGGTAGCAGTATTTTGAATTGGGATCTTGATCTGAGATGTTGTGGGTGTGCTTCGAAATAGAACTGGGAGTGGCCTGGACACCTAAGGGAGCGTATTGATCGGGGATATGTTTCGCAAGAAAAGGAGCGACTGTTTGGCCGGCCATTTTGCTTGTAGAGGAGATGGCGATAGTTAAGTCGGTTCGTCCATGGGCGTCGTCCTCACCACAGTTGTTCCTCGACGGACGCTCTCCTTCTTCCATCGACTGCGTGACGTGCTCGCCGCCAATCTCGGACTCAAGGGGCTCTTCGACCGCCATGGCCATGGCGTGCGTGGCAAGTCTTCGGCTCCCGTTCTCCCTACCTGGGTGATGGGCCGGTACTTCAACGGACTGGCGCAGCGCCACGGAATCTGGCTGGGAGCGAATTGACGCCATAACGGCTAGGGGGACGAGGTGTTTGAGGTGCGAAGGAGGAAGGGGGGAAGGGGAAGAGGAAGGGGAAGTGGTCGCCGTGTTGGTCAGACAGAGAAGCGCATCGGGGTGGTTTGCAGCGTGCCCAAGGCTCACCAGGGGAGCAGGAGGCAAGGAGTTTGCTTGAGATGACTCTGCGATTGATGGCGTGCTTCCCAGGGCAAGGGCGACGGGGATTGCGGTGATTGTCGTGGTTGATTCGACTGGGTATTGCGAGATTGTCGGGGCTGTATGTAGGCCGATAGCAATATAGAGTTCAAAGACCCGTACGAGTTCAGTTTTCGGCTCCGAGGTACACAAGTGTCGCGATACAGGTATATACCTGGAACGAATCGGTAGATTTTGGCTGGGAACAGAGAATGCGTGGAAGTGAGACAGGTGAGGAGGGTAGAAGGACGAGGACGCAGGTGGCGTTGTGTTTGTGTTTGTGTTTGTGTTGTGCTGCGCTGCGCTGTGGTGCGGTCTCTCGCTATCGATCTATCAATCTCAATATCAATGTCAATATCTCTGCGGATGCGGAGGCGAGATCTGCAATTGGATTACGTTTTTCTGCCTCAGGCACCGCTTGCGACTTCTCGCTCCTCGATCACGCGATCCGCACTTTTCTCGGGGGACACCAAACAGCAGCTGTGGCTATTAAGTTGAGCTATTAGTGGTAATATAGGGTTATAATTGATCAATGGCGAATCTCTACGCTCTAGAACACCCCACCCCTCACGATTATGATTCAGCAGGAAATGTTGCCCGAAGCCACTCCTCCGTGCGTTGGGGACCGTCAAAGCTGGGGAGCTCTGGAGTAGCTCAACGCCTGGCATAGACTTTGTGTTACCACACCAATAGAGTAACAAGACTATTTCAGCTACCAGTTATGTACCAGGAGGTTGTTTCGATCTGGTACATTGTTCCACAACCATAATCACAGAGTATCACATCTCACATCCTGGTACTAGGGTTTTCTCACGAGCAACGATCTACTCCGTACACGGTAATTCTTCACCAAACTCTACAGAATTAGCTCTGGCAATTATGAAACTGTCTGTGGCAATAAATTAGGTCCAAGAAACTATTACAAGTGGCGGACTATCGCGCAATAGCTATTAGGTTATGAGCAGGTCTGCTGGTATTGATTGTTCATCATTTGCCAAAAGGGCCCTCCCGCTTACGGAGGGCCACGATCTAGTCTCTTGGTCACGGAGGACAACTGCGAGCCGTTTCTAAGCCAAAGCGCCTAGATCCCAAGCCCCAGGTCTATGTAAGGTACTGTACCTACGTACCCCATGAAATAGCTGAGAGCAATACCTTGTTGGATAGCTCGAAAAACAGTGAGGAGTCAAATAATAAATGTATTAGGCTGGTGGCGACCCAAGCGGGAGTAAGCACTGTATCCGTACCTTGTCGATCCCGGACCACAGCCTCGTCTCCAGCCAACCATTGTCAGCAAGACAAGTGAGCCGCCTCTCAACAGACTGCAAACAGCGAACATCAATATGACATGGCCCATCCGAGCAAATGGCAAAACAAATAGTGCTATAGACGAATAACTACGCCATCCTCCGTACTACCTGCAAGATGGCTTCTTCACCAACCATCCCGGCCAGTCACAGCCAAGCCTCGCTCTCCCCATCAAACTCCCAATCGCAATCCCATTCGATGAGCCATCCAGATGTCTCTCTCCAAACCCTCGTATCACATCTCCTGGCCTCTAAGCGCTCCCTATCATCGATAAACACAGTATGGCGGGCAAACGAGATTGCCACATCCGCACGAGCGGCCTTGGAAGAAAGTGTAATGCTGAGTGCTCAAACGGGGTTTTTAAGAAAGGGCATCTCGGAACAAGTCAAGATACTTAGGAGGGCGAGGGGAGGGGTGGAGAATGTATACAAAGATGGACAGAAAGACTTCAAGGTATGTTTGGGTTGCTGATAATGGGGGAGGGATGTGAGGCTGATGATGGCGTCCATAGAATGTCATTCGGACACTGGATGCGGCAAATTCGCGACTCGAAACAACTATGGACATTTTGCGTTCCACGATGGTGGAAGCATCTTTTCGGCCGGCCGGCGAGGAACCTCGAAGTCTCCTTGATTTTGTCGATGAACAAGGTGTCGAGACTATGCGAGATGCCTTGAAGGAATCGATTCGAGAAACAAGGGTGCGTCGCCACCTACCTATTGCCATAATGATAGACAGCCTCTAACGAACTACTTAGGAAGCTCAAACTGAATTCGATTCCTCAATTCTCTCCTTCGACGATGACCTTCGTGCCCTTAAAACCACCATGGCCTCTTCCCCCCAACCGACTACCCCGTCCCAGTCGCACGATAACCTCTCCTCGCCTATCCCCGACCATCTACAAACTCTCGAAAGCCATGCCCAAGAAATGGCATCCCTCCTCGAATCTCTCGTATCACACTTTGACCTTTGCGTAAATGCAATTCGGCATACTGAGGGAGGATACGCAGCAGTCCGAAAAGCAGCATCGTCGCAGCCACCAGGGGCGGAGCCAGTCTCGGTATCGGGAGTAATGAATACCGAAAATGAATCTACGCACGACGAACCGATTTCGGAAGAAGAACGGCGGGAGATGCTTGACGTGCTCCAGAAAGACGCATCTCAGGTCGAAGACGTGGTCATGGAACTGCGCGAATTCCTAGCGGACATGGAAGCCAAACACGAAGCAGTCCTCGAGCATGTCTCATCCCTACGAGCCGTCCACAATGGAACAACCAACGCATACCACATCCTCGAAGGCGTTGGAGCCAGGCTGTCGGGATACATAATAGCCAGCCAAGATTTCCGCCTAAAATGGGAAGAAACCAAGCTCCAAATCCAAGACCAACTCTCCGAGCTCGAATCCATGCGCCTGTTCTATGAAAACTACCACGCCTCATACGACAGCCTGATTCTTGAAATCCACCGCCGGAAACAGTGCGAGGAGAAAGTCAAGAGCATCATGAGGAAGGCAACGGAGCAGATTGACAAAGTGTACCAAGCTGATATGGGTGAGAGGGAGGGCTTTCGAATTGACGTTGGCGATTATTTGCCTGTGGATTTATTTCCGGGCGTGAATACACCGGCGCCGAAGTGGGAATTTGGGCTGAAGGCCGACCAGGATCCGGCGATGGGGAGTTTGCCCGAGTTGGAGAGGGTGGTTGTTGAGGCTGCCGTAAAGAGGGAGAGGGATAGGCGGAGATTCGATCGATGATACCTATACGCATATAAGGAGCTGTTTGGATATGTATATTTTAACCATTGGGATATCATTAATATAACTTTCGAAATCTTTATGTCTGTGCCTTAGGTTCTACTCGTTAATGATTTTGGTCCTGACTCTTAAATATGCACGACGAGCGTTTGGGAAGGAGCTGTGCGGCACCAGGCAGATCTCGACGAACAAAATCCGTAGCAACAATCTCCTCTTAACAGGCCAAGAAAAGCCTAACAAATCATTACACTATCAAGTAGTTCATTTCATATTTCTGTAAATTCAACAAATTAGCTGTGTTAATAGCTACCCTAGCTTAGTACTTCAAACTCTATTAATACAAAATATGTGCTAAGGGAAAACGAAACGAAAATCGGTAGATGCTGTAATGCTAGAGAAGTATGCCGAACGATGAGGAAATAGTACCACGATTCCCATCTCATGCCATGTAACGAAAAACTCGAAATGCCGATATCTCCAACCCTAAATAATGAGAAACGTGCAAGCTCATATAACGATGTGCCATCCCTGAAAACTAATAAGCGTGAGCATCCCAACTGTATATAAACCCCAAATCCCCAACGCCGACCATGCAGATGCAGATGCAAATTATCCCGTCCATAACTCATCCATGCGTTCCCATCTCCTTAAAATGACCAATGCACTCTCTTCTTCTTCTTCGGTGGACTCGGCAGCTCTTTGGCTGGTTCCTCAGTTGGCGATGGCTCTGTAACATGAATGGTCGGCAGGGGAGATTCGGTCACTTCCCCGCCATTCGAAGTCCCTTCATTCCCAGCATCATCCTCCCTCTCTTCTTCAATAGACCAAATATCCGGGCTGGGCAACCTCCAGCTCTGCGGCCTTCTCGCGCCCAAGCTCCTCGCCCTCGTCCTCCCTGATCCCCTTCCATGTCCACTTCTGGTAGGAGAGAGTTTAACCCTCGATCTACCCCTCAGGGCTACATTCTCCGGAATAGATATGCCTAACCCTGTTCCTAAAGATTTATGATGTCCTGTGCGCGACTTCCTCCCGCTCGTATGGAGGAGCGTGAAGGTCCTGAGGGTCAAAGGCATCTCGAGCGCAGGATCATCGTCCTCGTCGGAGGAAGATTCTGGTAAAGGGACCCGCTGAAGGGATGAGGGAGAGACTTCTCGGATTGTGGGCTTGAAAGAGGATGATGTCTCGATGCCGGCGGAGAGATCCTCGTCTGAATCATCGAGGTCTTCAGGCGACGTCAGGAAGAAGGAGAAGGGGTTTTCATCCATGTCGGAGAGATCAAAGTCTTCATCGTCATGGTCTTCGTCATGTAGACGGAGGACCGTAGGAGGCCAGGAGTCCCGGCGCTGAAGCTGGTTGAACGGCATTGTTTGTGGTATTGAGAGTATATAACAGTAGTTTGGAGGTCAAAGTGACCCGGCTCGAGGGCCGGTCTGTGGATATATCTGAATATGGAAAAAGGTCTGCTTTCTAGACGGAATAAACAATGCGAAGAACGAATGGATGGATGACCTTGCCAAGGACTTCATCGCAGCAAAACCAGGAAATGAACAGATATATACGGGTAGTAAGGATAGAGAAGCCTAACAGTCACCACCCCCATGCGCCACGTTCGGCGTGCGCGTGGGTTGCGACGACCATTATGAATCATCATCATGTGAGGCAGCCATCCATCAGCACTTGCGAAAGGAATGTGCGAAAGTTGGCAATACTAGCTTGCAAAGTGGCAGAGACATTCTTCGTAAACAGAGACCAAGGTGAGCGATGGGCCGTGACCTAGGACTTCACACTTTGCCTTTTCTCGTGACGGTCAGGCTGTCTTGGAATTGTAACCTATCCGGTGACAGGAACCCGAGTCTGCAGAGGCAACCGCAGCCGCATTCCAATGTCGCTGTGACTCGACGGCGTGTGTAGGAGACGTCAGTGGCTAAATCCGGTCACCACTGTCCAATGTATCGGTGACTTGTATGTAGTATCGGTGACAGAGTTGAGGGCGAAAGCTTGCAGAGACGTTGGTACGAAGCACAGATGCGCAGGGCAGTTTACAGCGGGGCGTCCTCCTGACTAGAGCATTTCAATGGAAGGCTTTCTTTACGCCCGCTGCGGGCGCCCTGCAAGCCTTATTAGTCCCCGCGATTAGGTAGCGACTAGCGATTAGTGATTACTCGAGTAGCACGCGACCCGAGTATCATTCGCAGCGTGCAATCTCGAGATCACTGTTATTTAATTCCTTGGAACTATCTGATTCTACTCGTACTTGATATCTACGCAGAAATGCTATCAATTTCACCGCCATACTCCGTCAAACACGTGGTATATACAGTAACCCTCGTACCCTTTTATCATGCGAAGACAACCGCCAATGCTACAGCGAACCATGCCCCAAATCCAACTCCTGCCACAGATCGCTCCCCTCCGCTACCAGGCTGAAGCGATCCCGTCGGGGTTACAGCTGGCCCAAATGAAGTGGTATCTCCACCGACCACGACGACGCTGGTTGTCGTTCCTCCAACCACCACAACTGACGTGACATATGAAGGGGCGACTGTGGAAGATGATGATGTGGTGGTGTTGGAATATATTAAGGATGTTGAGGTTGGTTCGCTCGAGCCTGTGGTAAGACGAATCGAGGGAAGAGAAGTGTTCGAGGTTGATGAAGGGACATCAGCGGATTTTGAAGAGCCATCCTGGGATGTGTTAGCCTGTTTAAAGGTAGGTGGAAGAGAAGGATGCGTACTATCGCTGCGACGCAGGCGAACGCTGCTGGGAGGAGGTATATTGGTGAGCGCATGACGACTGTTGGCTTTGGTTGTGGGTGGGTATTTAAGATGCGATACGAAGTACAGAGAGGTATGCTTAGCAATGGGCTGCTGAACTAGTCAAGATAAAACGCAGATACAAGTAGATTGGGAGAATAATTGTGAGGGTATCTCAAGGCCAAAAACAGACAAAAACAACACGCGACAGGACAGCAAACAGCTCAAGATATATTTACGGAGGCGAGTCGAAACCTCGGAGCAACCAACATATTAACCGCCAGGGCGAATACCACTGTAGCTCGACAACCTGAAACGACGATGGCGGTGCATTAGGCCATGACCGCGCAGTGGAACGGCTTAGTTCTTGGCTGGTAATCGAACTGTCCAATAATCCGCGGATAAGCTGTGGCGCAGGTTTAGGGGTCTGATGATCTTGGTAGGATTTAGGATTCAAAGAAGGATTTGGATTTTGGACTCGAGCACTTGCGGCGTTTCAATTGGATTGAAGCGAAAGGGCAACGGCCGGTGATGGCCGAGGGAGGAATCATAACATATTTGATTGCGCAATCAACCCGTTTGTTAGTATTAGCCGTCTTTCATTTAGAAAAGCATTCGGCGACGCTTCACTCACCAAAACACTCAACGGCTTTACCAGCCACAACAGTTACCTGTACATACAAAGCAGCTTGATAGGCGTCGACACCTCAGTACTTCGTACGAAGTAGTAATCCTACAATTATACAAAATAACGACTCATCAAAACCAACAAGAAGCCTCGTGTTCGTGCGTCTAGCGCTCGATACAATATGCTGGTTGCCGAAGGTCCGGGAAAGGCCAATTTGCTCGACCAGGCTGTTGGTATATAATTAGCTTCGCCCGACTATCATGGCCACCAGGACTTTTTGCAACAACTTGTTGGTTAGACAAGGTAATCGTGTAACTAGGAGGTTATTCGAGAGCAGGACAGCGCTCACGTATTTGTACAAAGTACCTATTGAGTGTTGCTCGGTGCTAAACTAATGCCGAAAAAGCGAGCTATCACGTACCCACGTGATCTGGCATCGCTCAAGCAAAACGCTATCCCCGAAGCCCGAATGATGCTCATATAAGGAGTGAGGACATTCTCGATGTTAACTAAATTCAATCCAGACCAAAACCCCACTGAAATATTTTTACATACATATTCAGTGGTCAAATAACTACCCTGCCAGCGGTAATCTCCTCCCATTCAAGATTGGACCCAGCAACAAAACAATGGCGGAGACGGAGATGAATCCTGAGCATGGGTCCAAATTAATCGTCTATCGGGGTTGGCTAGATCCTGGGAAACACGTTTGGTCTCCTTTTGTTATTAAGCTCGAAGCTAGACTACGTTTTGCCGGCATCCCATATGTTACGGAAGCTGGCTCGACACGCACGGGTCCAAAGGGAAAGATACCTTACATAGAATGTCGAGGTCTGCGTCCCTCTGAGAACTCCAGCGGCTTTCAGGACCGCCCACCAATAGATGCGACTCTCGGCGATTCTACGCTCATCATCAAACGATTGGTTGAATGGGATGTCTTGCCAGATATCAACAGGAAGATATCACCTGCAAGCAGAGCCCAAGATCTAGCTATTCGTGCTCTGCTAGAGGACAAGCTTTATTTTTATCATGTTTGTTTTGCCTCATTATCCCCCTTCTGTCAGACTCATGTACTTAGGATTCATTGCTGACATGCCCGATTAGACGTGGGAGCGATGGGTAGAAAACTACTACCCAATGCGAGATCATATATTATCTGCATTACCCCACCCCATGCGTGTCCTTGTGGGACTTATCATATACCGCAACACGACCAAGACGTTGCACGGGCAAGGGACCAGCCGATATACGGCCGACGAAATTAGAGCCTTCCGGCGGGAAATTTGGGAAGGTATCAATGACCTTTTAAAATCATCCAGAGCCAAGGCATCTAGCGATACCCCTTTTTGGGTTCTTCAAGAGAAACATCCCAGTGAAGCGGACACCACACTATTTGGATTCATCGTATCTGTGCTTGTCTGTAAAGCGTAAGTACACTATAATCGTATCCTTGTGTGCAAATCATTCTAATTATATCTCAGATGCCCAGAGTCTCGGAGTTTAGTGAAGGGATTCCCTATCATTCTTGAGTATGCTGAGAGAATCCATGATACATATTTTCCGGACTACTTGAAATGGGACAAATCTGAGTGATGATTTAGCGTGATTTGGAGAAATGAAATGTTGGAGTTATTCCATGGCGTCTATGATATTTTGGCCCCTCCTGGAACACCACAAGTTGGAGATCTCAGCCATCGATTCACATCGCCATGGGTGCAAGGTCCCTTGGTTTCATCTAATGTATATATCTCAAGGGCAAACTCATTATTGAGCTATATGCATCAATTATATGCAGTTTGAATATATAACCGCATATGCTCAATCAGTAACTTTTCCGTAGACTATTTAGTAAACCAAGGAAATAAAGGGGGGCCAGTCACATGATACGGTGAGATTTAGCGCTTGCAGCTAAAGTCAACAAGCTAAACCCTGCACCGAGGGCTCCGAACCTCTTCTCACAACTTAGACTTCAATTCCCCGAACACTATCAACACATTCACATATGTTCTACATCGCGGACCATGGATGGCAAGAAGGGCAATCCTCGCTGTAGCATGCGTTCGTCTTTCCGTTCGTGAGCTTGGCAGTGTCCAATAGCATCGAGCATCATGCGTATATCCGTATATCCGTATATCCGGCCTGATTGCTCTCCGAGAGAAGCCAGTATAAATATTGCTCGACAATATCAAGCTGTCGTTTCTAGAGCACATTTTTATGTTCAACTCTATTCTTAATTATAGTCAGGATGCCCGAAAATAATGCCATGCAGAATTCGAGAAACGCTCGTCAGTATACTACCTTATTCAAGTTTTTCCTTGGCATCAGACACTTGAACCTCTCGTCTCGCTCTTATTTGTTCCAATACGCCTTGGTGGCAATTCCTTTTTATCTTCTTATTTATTATTATGTCGTAATATATCCTGGGTTGCTTAATACTTATCTTGAAAATTTCTACAGGTGCGTGCGAGAATTGCAGGAAGAGCAAAAGCCGATGCATATTCCACGGCCAGCAGGCCACTTGTCAGAGATGTGAACGGATCGGCAGTCAGTGTGATGTTCGGGTGAAGGCCCGCCCATTGAGGGCCCGTAGCATGTATTTTACCTTCATACCCTCAATAGAAGCATTACTGATATCAATTCTAGACGTCCACCCGCTACCACAATCACAAGTTCTTCTGCCATTTCCAGTAATCCAGAGTTTTCCCTCGGCCTCCCGCTTTTACAGTGTCCGCACGATTTACTAAAGGATGTGATGGCACTTAGTAGCCATCACAAGAACCTCTTTGGAGTTGATGACTTTCCAGAATCCAAGATAACCGCAGAGGTTTCTCCATCCGCTCAAAACCGTCTGCCACCACTCCCGCAGCGCAAACTTACCCTCAAGGATGCTGAACGACTTCTAACTGCTTTTCAAAAAATATCGGCTTTTTTCCCTTTTGTACAGGTCGCGGAAGAAGCCACCGTCCCATCGTTATCCAGAACGTCTCCATTTCTGCTTCTAGCAATCCTTACAACCGCGTCATTCACCTGTCCACAAGTATGCCATCAACTGGATCATGAATTTAAGCGCGTCCTTAGCTCCAAGGTGATTGTTGAGGGACGGAAGAGTCTTGATCTCTTGCAAGGGCTGCTTGTATATATCGCCTGGTGAGTCCTGTTGTATCCTGCTGCGAATCAATATGCTAATCACCGAACTCAGGTACCCACTCTATGTGAATCCAAAAAAAAATCAATCGTTCATGTACATGAACATCGCCACCAGTCTAGTGACTGATCTCGGGCTCGACCGAGAACTCCCTAATTTGAGCGGTTTCAGTACTATTAGCACAGAGGGTCTCATAGATGGGTGCGAGTTTACGCAAGCAGCCCGACATGCCTATCTTGGAGCTTACTACTTGTCAACCGCGTGAGTCTAACTAGTCCTTGGGATTTTATTCATGATTAGAACTTTCCCGGCTTACTTAAACTTCTATAGTTTGTCCATGGGTTTTCAGAAGCCAAATAACCTTCCGTACCGGAACCTGATGGATATCCACATCCAAACCCCAACAAAAGACGAGAACACAGCAGTTGTTTACTCTCTAATTAAACTACAACGTCTTACTGAGCGAATTTCCGAAGTCTATGAAACAAAAACCTGGGCAGCGGACCCACACACGGGCGCTTTCCATGCCGAGCTCAATATCCAAATTTTCTTAAACGAGCTTCAAGAATGGAGGAATTCTACATCTGATGAAATTAGGAATTTGCGTTTGTTACCTATATAAAGCAGTATTAGCGCAAATACTGACTCATTGAGCAGCATTCAACGGTCTTGCCGAACGATTCATCGACGTAGCTATATACGGCCACGAGCTTGGGTTTCTGAGCCGATCATACCGAAATTCCTTGAACCAACCGGATAGAATAGCACCAACAATAACGCCTCACCTTCCCAATTGCCTAGCTGCATCGAAAATATTCTTCGAATATCTTCTCTCTCTTCCCGAATCGAGCTTTAAGAGTTTCACGACAGTACAAGGAGCATTAATGGTCCAAGCCATCCTCATCCTCTCGCGCCTAACCTTTCTCATGGCGTCAAGCCTAGGATGGGATGCAAATACAACACGGGCGAATATTCCTCTGGTGATGTATCTCGACTGTCTATGCTACCGCTTCCAACAATTATCATCTACTATACCTAAGGACTCGGAAATCCCTGAGAATCCAGATCTCTTTTACGTCTTTCGGATGATTCTGGGGAGTGTTAAGAAGTCATATGAGCAACGGGTGGCAGACATTCAAACTCGTTCGTTCGCTGTTGATCATGGAAATGCCGTGGTTACTTCGAGGGGGCATTGCCCAATCCGGGATCCGAGTCTCGGCCCCCTTTTCACATCCGTAGAGGATTCTATGTATGGCGATTCGTTCAGTCTAAATCCTAGCGAATATTCGGGGGTGGCTTTTGGCTCGACCCAAACCCCGTACCATGATCTTTGGGCGACAATGTCCTGCTCTTGGGCCAACGAGTTCAGCGAGTAGAAGAACTTTGCTGTCCGAAAGACAAGTTGACATCGGATGCTTATTTTGGATATCATGGCAGCTGGTGATACTGATTTCTTGTCGATCTGCTTCAAATACCGCTTGGGGGGACGTTTAAGAGGGAGAACTTAACAGCCCCATTTGGTGAAGACTTCGAAGCCTTCATTGCGTTACAGCATGTGTACCTCGTCAGTCTTTCCACCCCTGGTATACTGCCGATATCAACGATACAGTAACTCCATATTATGGCCTCTCAGACAATTTTTGCCAGCTTGAACAAGTAAGATGCCCTCTCTAAGTGCTCTACGCAGATAGATAGTTATACAAGGCTAACTACGGAAAGCATTGTCCCAATATTCTATGTACCAACTAAGCTATCTGCTCTCCTGAAAGCCAAATGCCTAGATCTTTGATTATGCAACCTAGTCTGATAATACACCAACACTTGGAACTGAGAAGGGCCAATTTCTCTATCTGTCAAAGATCAAAGAATTTCGGACATAGTGTGAGGCAGCTGGACAAGCCAGATCGGATGTATTTCCAGTGACACCGTGGAAGAGCTATTACATGGTTATTTGCATACCGGGTGTTGGGACAAGTTGGAGAATTATTTTCTACTGCCCTATGAAGGGATATAAAACAGCAGTCTCCTCTTATTTCCAGATAAGATCTTTGTATTTACTCTAGTGGATTACGGGATTTGCACAGTATCAACCTATTCCATCACTCACTCAACTTTATGATCCGTAATGGGCCCATGTTCCACTCAACATCTCCCCTGCTCTTACAAAGGATGTCCTTGACTCAGTTCCAACTTACCAACCAATGAGTCAATTCCAGCCCGCACCCCCTTCCTCGCGAGCACCCTTTTGCCCTCCCTGTCACCCCATATGCAGATCGGCCCCCAAACTCTAATCTACACTACGCCATTCACGAGCCATTTTGAGGCGGGGTGATGCCATCTTGTTTCCGTTTTAGCTCTGTCCGCCGAGAGACGCCGCAATATCGCTTCCCTTCCGAGGACCAGGGCGGGGAGGTATGCCGGAAAAAGAAAAGAAAGTCATATCGATAGAATATAAACGAGATAGTGTGAAAAGACAAGCTTACATTGATAAGATAGCTAGGTCTCGGGTGCTCGTGGATTCCCGAGTGCCTCGGGCATGCCCCCTCTGCGTGTCTAGATGACTCGATAAACTGTATCTCTGATTCTGGAATTGAGATCTCTAGCTTCGAGAAGCACTTGGGACCAAGGAAGCGGGGCCAATCTTGTGGGGTTAGGGAATCCTAAGGAGGGGTTCGATGGCGTGTGTCTGTCTGCGCGATGACTGAGTATTAGAGTTCAAAAAGCGGTGAGAGGCGGCTGAGGGTGTGCGGAGGACGACGATCATTCATTGTGGAAATTCATGGAGGCTCGAGAACTGAACTAGCTTTCCATCACAATCATGAACTCGTATCTCGAAATCCGCCATTATCTGCTGAAAGCTATTCATAGGATGGCGTATTTCTCACTCCTCTGGCTGGCGGTTAGTTCAAATGCAGTTACCTGCGATCCGAGATCCTGCCGATCAACAATACGGACTGTCCAAGCAAAAGTCATCATCTCAGCCTTATCAGAAACATGATGCGATGATACGGAAGCGGGAGTTTTGATAGGAAGGTTCGTCGTCAAGTCTCACTCACTGAGACAATGCTTGAGGAATACCCCGCCTTGGGGAGGGAGACGGGCGGGTGTTACCCTCCATAACCATGATATACTTCAGAGGCACGCTCACGAGCACATCAAAATTCGTCGGTGGCTTTTCGATTAATATATGGATGTACGTACTTGCGGGTAGAAGGCGAAGGTTGTCGCAGTGGAAGAAGTGTGCTCGGTCGTGGGCCAAGCTGTTGGTGCACATTTTCGATCGCTTGCATATAATGCATAACAATGTATAACAAGAGCGAGGAGTTGATTGGCTAATTCGGTCATCGGGACTTTCGTGTATTTGGTATCCCGAACACCACTGATACGGTCTGGAAGAGGCTTGGATGATTACTGTTCTTGTTCTCCTTCCTCTGTTCTTCTTGCGCCCTTTCTTGACCTATGCTCCCGATTGCTTGCACGGCGGGTTTGAGATGGAGCCTCTTCGAGTTGCTGGAGGCCGCCGTGTGGTCTTGTCACTGATGACTTGCATATTCGTGTGCACATCTGATAGAGATGTAACCAAAACGCTGGTGTTCCCCATCACCAATGGACCTGAGGGTATCTGACCGCTCTGAATCGTCTGATACCGTATCCACCGTATGTTGACTATGTTCTAAGGCATGTGAAACATGAGAAGTCCCAATACCAAGCGGAGATATTCAGATATTCGCGCAAATATTCCACACGAAGTGCTCTATCAAAAATGGACGAGGGTAGAAACGATCGAAGGCAGCTGTACGAAGTACTCTCCGGGCGTAAGCAGCATCCACAACAGCGTCGGATGACGAATGACGAAGTGGCAGATGGGATGGCAATTCATTGAGTGGCAACGATTGGGCTCGTACTTCGAATGCATAAATTTGGCTGGCAAAAGCGTCAAAGATGGCGTCGATCTGAGCCTATGGCTGGTGGTCCCCCTCCCGACGTTGGCCATTGATACCACTGCACTTTCCGGGCTGGATGGGAGATAGATGGGAGTCATCATCGCCCACCATTCATCATCCGTCTGCAAAAGGACAGACTTCATATCTGTTACTCGGCGATGGCGTGGCGTGGCCGCACCATTCGCTGCTCACCCATGGGACGGAGCGCTGCGTCTCTCTATCTCTGCGTCTCTGCATCTCTGCATCCGTAGCCCCATTCCCACTCCAATGGACGTCAATATGACTGACTGAAGGACGCCGCAGCGGGTGTATGGGTATATTCTTCTGCTCCCTTCCCTTTTCTGCGGCGCCCTCGAAAGCAGCCAACCCGGTGAACTGAGAACTGAGCCCTGTTCGTGTTCTGCTCCCATCCACCCCCTTCGGTCCCTTTCGGTCCCCTTCAGCTTCATGAGTCTGCATCGCCATCTCTCCCCGTCGTTTCCTTTTTCTCTCCCTCCATCTCCATCTCCAGACCGAGACGACACAGACTGAGACCTACACTCGGGCGGCGCAAGAGTCACCAACATGCGCAACCACAGCGTCTTTCGATCTCCACTATTGTTATAAGGGCATTGCTACCCAACTGTGCCCGCGAAAATTAGGCTGAAGGACAACACCACAGCAAGAGCAGCACGAGAGGCAGCTACTGAACTGAATTTTCTCTCTCTCTCTCCCTCTTCCACTTCTTGCCTCGCTTCTCTATAATCCTGTCGGCACCCGAGCCACGACGCAGTACGCAGACGCAGACGCAGACGCAGACGCAACCGGCCATAGCTGCGTATCTTTCTCCCTCTGAGTCTGCCTCTCCCTCTCACTCTCCGTCTGCCTCTCTTTCCGGGCCTCTCTGGAACTTTCTGGACTTCTAAACCGCCCCGGCCAAGGAGATTGCCAATTCCTCACTGCCACTTCCACTTCCACTGCCATTCCCACTCCCACTCACTCCCATTACCATTGCCACTGCTACTGCTGCTACTGCTCCGCCTCACACTCCACCTCCAACTGACTCCTCCTCCCTTTCCCTCCCTCGTCCCCTCCCCCCGCGGTCTATTATTGCTGGTGTCGTGCTGCATCACCTGAGGATCTCTTGCGGGTGTGAGTGAGTGCGAGTGAGAGCGTGAGAGTGGATGTGAGTGCGAGTAAGCCTGAGCCTGAGTGCGAGCAGTACATATCTGGACTTTTGGCCTTGCGACCCTGTGTCCCTGTGTCCCCCATAGGATTTGGACCTTGCGAAGACCCTTTTTTTTCTTCTCTCCCTCTCCCTCTCCCTCGCCCCGGTTGCCCTGCCAGGCCCGAACTTCTACTGCGGTTTATTATCGATTGTCGATTATCGATATCGATAACAGCAGTGCCCCGGGTGCTTGGCCAACACCCCTTCACCCTCTCCCTCTCCCTCGCCCGGACACCCATTCCTCGCTAGAAGAAAGTCGCATCGCATCGCATCGCATTCCAATTCTTTTTTAAATTTATTAAGACGTTCCTCCCCGCCCCCGATCCCCCACATCGCCAGCCCAGAATCTCCATCCGCCCCGAAGTAACCAACAATAACGGTCCCTCAACACCACCCCACTCCTCCCCGCCACCGCTGCGAATTGGGACACGCACGGCGCGCGCTGTCGACGCAAGCAGGTTGTGGTCGTGGTCGTGGTCGTGGCCGTGGTCGTGGCACGTTCAGCCATGGGCTCTGACAAAGTCCCGAGGCCCGCCTACGTGGTCGACGTCGACGAGGATTCAGGCCGCGCTATTCGTGGCAGTCGGCGGACCGCCAGCACCAAGGACAAGGAAAAGCCAAAAGTGTCGCATCGAGACAGGGACAAGGCCAAGGACACCGACAGAGACACTCGGTCTGATAAACCCAAGAGGAGGACCAAGGGCGACACCGACCGTGACCGAGAACGAACGGATCGTCCTTCTGACCGCCCTGTGACTGGCCGTGTCGAGCGAGAGAGAAACCTCGAAGTCATCACGACAGAACGAGAACTGAAGCCGCTGGAGCGCCGCAAATCGTCAGCGAGCAGCACTCATTCGCCTCAAAAGCAAACTCGGCCTCCGTCCGCGCACAAGAACAGAAGCTTCCCCAGAATCTCCGACCCTTCAAGTCGACGGGACGAGCCGTCACATTTCGGTGTCCCTCCATCTCCTACGGCCCGGGCCCCAATCGTGTCGCAGCCTACGGTGCAAGCAATGCCTCAACCCATTCCCGTCCGGCCTCGAGCCATCACAACACAAACATTCCCATCAAGACCTCTCAGCTACCATGCTGCTTATAATGCCACTGGTGGATATGGTGGCCCTCCATTGTCAGCATCTGCGTGGGCGAATTATCAACCGCAGCCCATGATTACTCAGGGCTATCAATCGCCTGGATATTCCCGTTATGCGGCTACGCCTGCTCCTCCATCATCCGATTACTTTGGGTCGCAGGCTATGTCCGCGCCTGACCGGCCAATGTCTGCGCGGCCGTTGGCGTCGAGGTTTGATCCTCCTTCGCGAACCCAGTCAGGATTTGGCAACCGTGATGCCGTCCCATATGAACCCATCACCTACGAGAGCTATCACGATGATGGTTATGCTTCGGCTTCGGAAGGTACGATAAGGAAACGGGACAGCATACGTGTGCCATCAAGAACAATAGCGAAGAGATTGAGCAAAAGTCGGGAGGACTACAATGCTATGCCTCCTCCACCTCGACCTATTCTACGACGTCCCGTCACTGAATATGCCGCCGAGTCTATAGACCCCTACCGCGAAGGGCGAACTCTTATTCGCGATGATTCGCGACCACGCCAGCCAAGTTCCCACCGAAACTCAGTGACATATGACCTAGGCCATGAGCGGGAACCTTCACGATCCCGGCGTCCAGACTCAAACCGAAACTCGGCATCCTATGATCATATTGTGGATGACCCAGAAAGGGTGCGGATTGAAACTGCAAACCATGGACGGCGAAGACAAAGCTACTATGGCCAATCCGCCTCGGGATCGAGTGGGTACGAGGACAAAATTCGACAGGCTGCGAACTACCAAGAAGATGTCGCAGGGCCGAGTGTGCCCTTAACTGCAGAGGTGCTAAAGCGCCAACAACGGCGTCAAACTGGCAGCAGCCGAAGCACCAAAAGCAGCAACAGTCGAGACGAAAGCGACTATAGGAAGTCTGCGACGACCCGCACCACACGCAGTGGAAGCGGAGCCGATGACGAGAATGTGACTATAAAAGTTACCGGGACGGCCCGTGTGATGGTCGGTGGGGCGCAGATTGATTGCCCGGACGGGGGCGAAATCGAAATCAAGAAGCGGCAGCCCAAGTCCCTCCGCAACGGCAGCGAAATGTCTGGCTCGGAGTACGGCGGGCAAGGTCAGATTGACGACCGTCGAAGCCGGGTGGATCGTCCTTCTGGTCGATCAAGATTGAGTTCACAACATTCATACACCCGGTCGACACAATACTTCGGTGACAACTATTTTTAAAATGGCACCTTTTCCTCATTCGCAAGCGAGTTATTGTTTCTTGAAATTTTAGCGTCATTAGCTTAGGGCAGGATCACCCATCTTCTATTCGATTTTCTCTTCTCCCTGCCGTATGAATCGGCGGTTTATCGCTTTGGCGCTTTTTTTCCAAAAGTTGCAACGGAAGAATGGTTCATTATCCCCCTTCCCCACAAAAGTACACGAAAGGGGCGGTTTTTTCCCCAGGGCGATAATTATTGTTTTGATATGAATTGTATGACTGTATGAGTTTATGAAGATGGATACCTTTTTCTTTTCCTTGCAAGAGCGAGAAATTCTTTTTTAGGGCAAAATTGGCATTTTGGATAACTTTGGGTTCATGGAATAAGATCATGCACAACTGCTAGCAATGGCATGTAACTATATCTGCTTGCTTGCTTGCTAGCTACTCCTTTGCGGTTGTGGGCCTCTGTTTTTGTTTCCAAGAGCATGGAATGGAATAGGCGTAAGACAGATGGTATAGGTATCTGTACGAACGAGAGGTTCTATCTGTCTCTTGGCAGATATATGCTGTTGATGGGTGGGAGGATGGGGACAGCGGTAGCAGAGGGTAGGATCATTAGGATCCACCTGATATAGTTGATAATGAAAGTTACGATATCTGCCGTTCCATTCGTTCGTGGTGAAATTGTGAGATTTCCAGTGTTGTTACCTGTCCCGTAAAACAATTACCTAATCCTCTCCAGAATTGCATGTCGCACATCGCGAGATCATCCTGAGTATCTGGCAGACTTTTTTGTTGTTGCACATCGCACAAATATCTCAACCCTCCTGTCTTGATTTATTGACAAACAGTAAGTGGAATTTTCTAGACATTTCCCCTCCTCACAAGCGCTGAACGTGATTGACCTAGTTATTGTGGCACCTGGCATATTGCCAGATGGATTCCCCTCCGGTATTCATCGTGAGCTTTCAGCCTCTTCTCGATCAATAGGTATACCAAAAAATTAGGATTTGATCCAATCAATGCTTCCTCAGGTATGTAGAAGAACGCGTAGAATTCGACCAAGAATCTCCCTTGATCAGCACGATTTAATACATTTGTCTCTAGATTGCTATACAAGCAAACAATACTTGGCTCACGTCTAGCTAATAGGTGGCGATTATAATAGATGGTACCACCTCATCACCAGCTCAATCTATGATACTAACATACTCCCCAAAAGTGATTGCTCAACCGAACTAATAACATATTTTACTTTAATATATAATCTATACAACAACAAATCCACTATCTCGAGTTCAGGTACCATACCGGAACTACAGGTATTCACACCAAACACCTTTCCACCTCCAACACTAGTCCCATTAGCCCCACCTGTTGTAACCTTTACACACCCCATCTCAGTATTGCACACGTCGGCCCGAAAAGTAGCATATCAATTTTTCCAGCTACAACCGTCTCAAATTGTCTCCATTAAGTGTAGTTTTATACCAAACATTATTAGTACCTCCAGCCAAATACGCGACTTCTGTGGTAGCTTCCCTTTCACGTGAGATATGTCGAACTTCTGCCTAAGGATTCAAGGTTCTATCTCCGTAGCTCGTGCCAACATCTCGCTGACCTTTTCTTCTGACCGAGCATATTCTGGCTCCCCGCTCAGCGCTATCCATAGATTCAAGTTGGCTATTCTGGCCCCTTGAATTGTACTATTCCCCATTCCAAAGTTCAACGTTTGGAAAGTGAGATTGTTTCAGCAATGGCGGCTAGCATAAAAGCTTGGACAGAAGCCACTAGTAGGCTGACACACGAGCAAGACAACCAAGACAACCTGAATGTTTGCTTAATAGCAGATTGCCATACCTCTGCAGGCACCGATTCATACTGCCCCAAGCGTTAGTCAACATATGTTGCTAAAAGTAGTCTTCGTCCGCTAAGGAGAGCAGATTCCTGTCACTTCTGCCATAATTCCACGCCTGTGGTGCAATTCCAGAATGAGCATGGACTCTGTACTCTCTGTATGTCCAACAAATTGCACTCTTATATTTTATTGAACTTATGCAAATCTTAGGCTACAAATCTACGAGAAGTCTGCGTACAGATTAGATCGAAATATACCCTATGCTCGAATTCTCTTGATTGAATACACCTTCCTTACTACTCTATAACCCCATACCTTCGGCGCCCGTCGGACGCTTGTAGTATCAGCGCTGTTACATAGGGAGTTGTAGGATAGAGATACCTATAAGTAGGACATATACATGAGCTATGTTAGTCGACGATAGTTGTTTGGCACTTTGATTGGGATCGGTGGAGAGATAGAGGCATATATTTATATTTAGCCTTCCTTCAATATCACTTCTCGACGGTGTCGCAGGCCGCTGATATTGTGCGTTGATGGCGGATTAAAGGTCAGATGGCGTTTTGCTTGAGTTGTCGCAATGGAATTTATAGTGATAGCAGTTTTACGGGTTAGGTCGATGAAATAAGATATCAGCTTCCTAGTTTTATTCCCATTATATTTCTCACATCATGCTGTCGGTCATATAAATTATCAATCGTGAGAGGCCATATCTTGATTGATAGATTCCCCGGGGTCAGCCTAGATTGAATAAGACCATACCCTCATACCACAACTCTCGACCTGTCCATGAAACGCCTTGATAGCTGTCCACCTTCGGATAACGCCCCTAAAATAACCCACTCTGGAGATATGGCTGGATTACAAATTTCGTCGGCAAGCTGCACCGAATCGGCTGACCGAAAGCACTCTAGCTCCTTGACTGTCAGTCTCCGAGGCTGAGCAGTGAATTTATCTGTCTCAACACGTCCAATTTCTCCATAGGTCATAACTTAACGACTAGTACCAAGGAGTCGTGGCAGTTATGGTTTAAATTAGTTATCGACGTACTCCCTCGCTTTACATACTCCGAAAATGCTAGCCAGACCGCCTGCAATAAAAACCGGAATACAAAGAAGCCTGCCACAGCGGCCGCTCCCGTAGTAGCAGCCAAAGTTGCTACGGAGCCACCAGCAAAGGTGCCATAGAACGATCCAACTGTTGCTAGCCCCTCCACCAGCTCAGAGGCTTTGATAGATTTCCGACGTAGTACAGTTCGAAATTCACTCAGTGTGTCTTTTTAGAGAGGAAGATCGAACCAGACATACTCCCGAGAATTATGAATATGTCCGTGGATAGTGTGAGGATACAACTCTCGTGGGAAGACAATAGATTTCTTAATCAACATGAGACGATAGGCGGGGATGATGATATAGAAGCGGGCCTTCTTCTATTTCCCAGACAGATGCTGTCTCAAAAGACCACCCACAGACAGAGTATTGAGGTTCGGCACTGCCGAATATGATGGCTTTTACAGAGTTTTCAGAAGTATACCCACTGTGACAAATATAACCGACTTTTACCTGTATATAATGAGGATTTCTCCTCCACTTCTATTATTAGAATTAATAAACTCGTTCCATCGTTTTCAAGGCCTCCAAATCCTTGACAGGTGGGCACAATAATAAAATTTATTTCTCCTCTATCCCCAGATAAGAGATCTATGATTACATACATGTGGTTAGCAGGCAACTGTGCAATGGATCCTGTCCCTCGATCTCGTTTGTTTACGCTCTGTGGAACCGGCGGCACTAGCAAAAGCACAGCCTTGCGGATGTTGACGGCTACACTCTCTGGCGCTGCCAATATTATATCGGATAATATACTTACAACGAAATTCCCTGGAGTAGAAGACAAGGTAGCATCTGTTGTTGTGAAGTCTAGAGTAATCTGTTACTTCAAGCTAGACCTCGATGGAAAAGCGATAAATATGTCTATGTTCAAAAACATTACAGGACGGGCATTCAGAGATAACCTGAGTTTACTTCTGATACTCTTATTAGAAGATTAGTGTGTATAAAAATGGACGTAGATACTGCAGAAGCACTGTTCGAACCAGATCCTAGCTAATTGGTGGACAAGGTTGATTTTCTAAGCGCATGTTTGTATATCCGAATGAAGTACCACCATCTTCCGATATCTCCTGATAATTTTCTCTTAACTCTGTGTCACAACATGTACTTCAAAGCAAAGTTATATGTACGTGAAGAAATTTATATTCCAGTAACAGTGTTGCAGGGAAGAGCTGTATTGGGAACACTCTCTAGAATCATATTATGTAGCATCGATAGTGTCATTAGTAGATGTAGATTAATATCCATGGCTTCTGTTTCTAACACTGATATAGTCCCTATAAACCCTCTAATGCTCAAAAGATCTCCTCAAATTTCAGCAGTCCAGGCCGCCTCAATAAGTATGTACATCTACGGGTCGATTAGTCAGGAGTACTCGGTTCGTCTCCTGTAACACTAAGCCTCCTTCAAATGTTGTCAGGAAGTGGCCAACTTCCCGCTTTGCCGTGAACTTTGCCCATGTGCTGATACCTTGCTCTGCGCGGAGAATCTCCGGAGTTGTCGGTGGTAAATATTAGACCGCACTTATCGCAAGTCGGAATCTGCATCGTATGTTGGTTCAGAACGAAACATTCTCTTAAGGGAGGAGTTGCTTACCTTATTTAGCTCCTCATCGAGCCCATCAGAATTCCAATCACTCGATTTATTAGTGTTTAAGAGGTACTGGCAGATAGGCGATTGGACCTGGAGCACCTGACGGAGATGCTCAAAGGACGCGGGGACTGGCTTGTCCAGTTCGTTATCGATCCTCTTATTAGAGAGAAGGTAAACCCAGTGGAAGCAAACGAAGACCCATGTCGAGGGGTCGAAAGTCCAGTCGACGTCGACCCAGGGCAGCACAATTTTGAGGTTGCAGTCTATGCCCTTCCGTCTAAACACCGTTACAATCTCCTCTTCTTCATCTGCGGAAACCCCATCATCGTACCCTCTCAGAGGTTCCATATCTGTGTCAAAAACGTTTGACAGCCCGTTGCCGATGAGGAAATTACTAAGGTCGTCGCACAGCATCCTGAAGCCCTGGACAGCCAACACCGGCATTTTAGAAGTATGATCTAGGTGTACTAATATTAATTTGAGGGTTCGATAATTTGGTGTGGTTCGAGGACGATAATTGATGGGTAGAGGTTTCTTGCTCGAGAACAGTTGAAAATTGGCGCGTGGGACAGAGATGACTTTATGGGCACAGACAGCAGTGAAGGGCTAGGACTTTTATATAGCTTCGGAAACATATGATGTCAGCCACTCGCCCGAGAGTAGGCGCAAAAACGCCGCTACCAAAACCTTCAATCAAGATGAGAAATTTGACACAAGTCCAGGGGGACCGCTATTGCAATCCAAAGTGCGCTTGTGGTGCAGGCTCAAGCAGGAATCAACGCACAGACGGATGAGACGCAGTTGGAATAAAAGGGGCTGGATGGTATTGAAGCATATCGGAGTGATAATGCGCGTGGCGTTGTGTTGTGGGTCACCCTAATCCTCGCGGAATTGAAGTCTATGGTTGGCCGGAAGCTTTATAGATTCAAGGAATTACATCAGACAGTTCGGCACCTGCAAAGGATCTTCATCAGTTTTACATCTTCATTCTGAGAGACCTTCAACAGCGGAATCGGGATGGTGGTATTGACATGAAGAAGACGCAGAAGCATCTCCTATGGGCTGCCTATTCCGAGAGAGCTTTGACAATCGTGGAACTCAGCAAGGCGCTGGCAGCTCCCATAGGTGAGAAATACAAGGACTTCGGAGAAGTGGTGGATTCTAGGGATCATGTGGTACAATGCCCATTCTGGGATGAGTTTCGAACGGCAATCTTGGAAATTGTGGTCCTTTTATTAAACTTATCAAGACTGGATTTCACGACTCGATCAACGAGGCTCCAGAGTAACCTTGGGTCCAAGCCACAGACACGGTTCAGTTACTTCACCACACTATCAAAGAATTCTTGGCGAAGGCTGAAGCAGAGGATCTTTGTGTTGATCATGATTGGGCTTTGAGAGCACTTACAGTGGCCAGTGCTGATTATTTGATACTTTTCGAGCCATCCGCAAGGTCATAATAAATTAATCATACCGCCCTTGTCTCGCCCAAAGACCGCCGACAACAAGTCAGCGTGATTGTGGAAGCCATGTCCAAATGGCCTCTTCCGCAGTGCTCTCTTTGGTCTCTTTCCAGTTATTGCCTGAAAATCTCGATGGTTATTCAAAATTGGGGTTGCACCACGTAGCTAAGGATCCTATAGCAAGATTGCTTTTCGAAACCTATATCGAGGTGGTGCTACCACAAGAAGAGCGTGTATGGGTGGCGAACTACAAAGCAAGATTTTCGTAGCCGCTTGCAAAATTGAGGGTGAGTAAGTTGTTAAATTTCTCCTTTGGCTTTGGCATGCCATCGATTTCTCGAACCTTGAAGCACCTCCTCTGGAATTGGTGGTGGCTCTCGAAGATGTGGTCAAGTATGGGCATGCCACAACTACAAATTTCTTGTTAAAACACCCGATATTTAGAATGCAGCTGAACATCCTAAAGAATCGTGTCTGTATCGCACTAAACCATCATACAACGGTACTAGATTGCCTTCTTCGCCACGGTCCGCCGTCGTTGGAACAATTCGCCGACCAAGCCCATAGACGGAGTAAAATGGCCGCAAAGAACGGACTTATTTTGGCATTAGAAGAGACTCCAAAGTTCATTCAGAGGGCTATTGCGGATATCCCGCCACCCGACCCTAAAACTTTGTCCGGTCCTGATATCTAAAGATGGTAATGTGACGGCAAGTACAAGTGTGTTAAGGATAAGACTATGAAGGCGTACTGTCCTGAACCTGTATGAATTGGCCTACGTACGAGGATTTAAAGCTATGGAGAGAAGAAGATAGATATGGATAGAGACTTGACGGTAAATATACAGGCTGGCAGGCCATGTGCAGAGCATTCCTGAGCTACCTACCTAGGTAGTCGCAAGAATGGCCGAGCAGTAAGGGGCATGCGGGGGTATTGGCAATAGTCAGGTGACGTTATAATCGTCACAGGTACTGTATATACCTACAATACCTGAGGCACAGATTTACTTTAATAGGAAGTCCGAGTAAGCATGAGAGAAAAGAGTTGTATTAGTTTAGGAGAGAAACTCGTCTTCGAGAATCAAAGATTTTAACTAATATTAATCTAGGTGGTGCCTAAGGTAGTAGCATACTAGGTATACTATATAGGGGTAATTCGGCTAATCTACCTATGGAGTTATATGCCCGCTCCACAGTGCCTACCTAATAAGGCAAGATGTTGACCTACAAGTCATGCGATTCTGGCTGCCGAGAGGCCCGACGTAGATTGTACTGCCTACAATTCTACTGTACCTTACTACTTGCGTGGTGGAAAACCGGATCAACAAGTCCCGGAGCGAAGTTCGTTACTTTCACTTTTTAACTCTTGGGCACCTTTCAACTATTCAAATTATCCAAATCATTCAAATCGTCTAAAACATTCAAAATATTAAAATTACTCAAAATATTTAAAATATTCAAATCGTCTAAATTATCTAAAATATCTAAAATATTTAAATTATTCAAAACATTTGAAATATCTAAATTACTTAAATTACTAAAAACATTTAAAACACTCAACTCCTTTTCACGCTCTAACAATTGGGCGATTCATAACACATCTTATTTTCCCTTCTTTGTCTATCCTTTTTCCTCCCCCTCTTCCAGTCCACTCGTGATCATATACCGGAACTGGATTACTTTCGATCCACAACGCTGCTTTCTTTTTGTTCTCGTGTTCTGGGTCAAATTTGAAAAGGAGTTTCCCCTTGCTGTCGTTAGGCACTCCTCATTACCGCTTTCAAGTGCGACTTACTTGATTTCGTCCCATCGGTCCTCTTCTTTCAGCTCAGGGATGAGCCCGCCTACTGTAGACTTGATCTCATCCCAACGGCCTCTACCCCCTCTGTCAAACCCTTGATCACTGTCATTTGGAAGGCTTGTTGTCATTCCCATATTTTAGTTTCCAAATATCATCGGGGTGAATGAGATGTTCTCCCTGTAGTGGGCAATGTAAACACCCCTTTCGCTAATTATGACTAGCACAGTGCAGCCGCACAGCCCACCAGTGCCAAAGCCGAAAGCCTTATTCTCCTCTTTGAATGAGGCGAAATCGGCCGTTGCCATATCCTGAGGCTGGCCCATGATATGCTTCTCCCAGATGACGGGTCTTCGCGAAGGGTCATCTAGTTCGTTTCTCATGAAGCTCATCATGTCGTCGCCGTCGGGGAAAACCATGGTACGTCGCCATAGCGTGAACCTTGGCTCAAATATCTTAGTGAACTCGCGCTTTGTATTCCCATTGTATACTGGGCGGAACACTTGGAGCGGGTAGCTCGTTTTTCATAGTGAGATAGTCCGGAGATACGTGGGTTGAGACTAAGATGACCCCCTCGGCTTCCCAGGGAACTAGGGGTGCTGTCATCTCCGCCATAGCCTGGTTATGGTCAGTTTGTCACCATCTGTCAAGGTTTCATTGCACGTACGAACGACAATGTGGGTATATACCTGGAAGGCTGCGAGGACTGAGAGTAACAACGAAAATCTCATGTTTCCGATGGAACTTGCGTTAGGTATAATGCTATCGCCTTTTGGTAGAGATGCAGCTGATACCTACCTAATTATCAAATCAGTTTATGGGGGATCTCTCGGTATTTAGCTGCGTGGACCAAACATTGAGAGGCCATTCCTACCCTCTAAGGTTTGGGTCATCCTTCAACTGAATCTCAAATATGCCAGAAGGTTGGTTACCGAATCCTCCAACGTCGAACCCTGGGTACCAACATCGAAAGGATCCGGCGGTCTAATTCGCTGTAGATATTTCACTAGACCAGATTATAACAACGAGGGCTGCGGTGCTACTACAAGATCGATAAGGGACCCAAAATAGCTGGTTATGTTGGAAATTTGAAACATATCCCGCATAGGTGCCCCGCTAACCACTTGTTGTGCTGTTGTTGGTAGTGTGGGGGCGGCCAGTAATCGCCAGTCCGCGGGCATAATATAGATATCTGAGGCCACACCTCGCACCTTGGAAGTGGCGACCAGCATCAAACACCTCAGGTTGTTCAAGTATGGCGTGTTTCAGCCTTAAGGGGGCTTGCTCTGGGGGTAATCCCAATCTGATCAAGGAACATCTCGACTCCAATCCGAACACTTCACAAAACGAACTTGATCAGGCGCTCTCATGTGCTGCTGAGGCCGGCCATGGCGACGCCGTAGACCTGCTCCTGTCACACGGTGCTCACATTACTAAAAATGCCTTCTACGCTGCCGCTCTTAGTAAGAGCACTGCCGTCTTCCAACAATTCGTGAACCATGGCTGGGATATTAACTCCACGGAATTCGAAAACCCCGGATTGAGGTAAATATGGCCATTGCACTTTGATGGCTGTGCACGTTTACTAACCCTCTAAAAGGCTCGTAGTCCGTGATGTGGCGTGCACAAAATGGTTTCTAGAGCATGGTGCTGACCCCAATCTACCCGGTGAGAGGGGCGTCACGCCGCTTGCAACAGCGGCTTTGCATACTTCAATTACCGTTCTCGAGCTTCTTATATCATATGGCGCAGAGCTCGATCCGCGAGCATTATATAATGCCATCGGTTGTAGGCCAAGCAATGGAGGCGGTGGGGTCCCAATTATAAAGTTTCTCCTAGACCATGGAATGGATGTTAATGCACCTTCTCAGAACTGGTGCGGACCGGTCTATATGGCTGCACGGATGGGGAACAAAGAGCGAGTACAACTCTTGGTAGAGCGTGGGGCGGACCGAACGAAGTTGATTAGTGGCGAGACTCTCGCTGAGATTGCCAAATCGAAAGGCCAGATGGAAATATATGAGATACTTTCCGGGTAGTGCCTACTATTTACTGGCTTACCTGTCTCTATTGTCGTCGCTGTAGGATTAAATATTAGTTGGTTCATGCGTTCTAGTCTACTTCTCCATCCTTTGAATTGTGTTGGTGACGTTCCCTTTTCGTTTGACGGTTCTACTACACATACAACGTAGTTACTAGTTAGTCAACGGACTTTTTTTCAAAAGCTTTGGTAGTTACTGGATGGCGATAACTATGCGCCAAACTTCCTGTTTATGTTTGCTCTTGGTCTTACTCGCTGTCTCTATAGCAGAGCCTGCTACATATTCGGTCGGAGATATTAATCAGTACACGAGATCTGTGGTCAGCTTCATGGCCTTAGCATGTCTCTAAATCCAGGCTCACCAACCTCTAGAGTAGCACTCCTACATTGAGCGGTTCGGTCATCGCATATAATGTACCTCCTGGGCCAAATTGGGGGGGGGGTTAACGTGTTCATCTCGCCCGATCTGTAGGCTATCATAAAAAAAGCCACGGAAATTCTAATTGTTAGGAGCTCAACAACCAGTGCTTTCAGAGTGTCAAAGATGTTTTCACCAACCCAAAAACCGAGGTAGACAGTCGCGCAGACACTCTTACGGAGAGATTCGTTGTCATTGCAACTGCCGGTTTGGCTGCGCTCCTTTCCGTACTGATCGCTTACTGGCACCACGAGAGGCAACCACCGCCAATGCCCATCCATATCCGGCCAGCTCAGATCAATGAAGCAGCTACAGCTATATCAGCCGCAACCGTCGCGGTGGTCATGGAGTCCCCCACGCCGGCTCTCACGATTACGCCCAAACCGGACCCTACAGCTGTGACGGGGTAAGCAACCACCAGTCTCAGACTTATAAGTTATACCGCATCTTCTTTCGACATCCTACAAAACGAGGAGTGGCTAACGACTGACCTATGACGGCTACACCTGCGGTGACTACATTTACCGATACGGCGGGCGACCACGTACTAGGAGTCGTGGTGATATTGCTGTCTCCAGACCTCGCAGGTCGTATGAATGAGTTCATCCATCGACGCACAGAGTGCCCGGCGGGCCACAATTTCGGGCAGGTCTTGGGTTCGAACTCGAAGTTCCGGGCGCGCGCTGACGGTCTTGGGGCCGCGATCTGCGGCGTCCAAGGCATTGTCGCCAACGCAGCGCCAGGAACCGCCTTTGTGGACTTTCTCGTCGTCCGCCCGGGGGCGCTTCAATGGAACGAGGCGGATGTTATCCGCGCAATGAATGTCGCCGTGCAGTTTACGCGGCGATTACGCGCCAGCCCTACAGCTCGACCCGGAGATGGCTGCCACGTTCGCCCTGGCCTGGGAAGGTTAACCAAGCATCAAGTACTAGTAACAACTGGTGACTTTGGCTAAATTTTCTCGAGGTGATACGGATACCAGGACTGAAAAATACGGCTCTATCCCTCTGGTCTAGAGTAGCCCTAAGGGATGTATTGACTTTACGCTGTTTGGGTACCGAAGCAAATAGTAGGAAAGTTACCCGGGACACCAAAATCTACCAATTTGCCGACTTTCTCACACGCCTAACATTAAATGTGCCTGACTCTCATTTTCCACCACCTGACTGCAATAAGGGGGGCCCATAACGCAATTAATATGCCATTAAAAGTAAATAAATTAGTTATAAATAGTAGTATTTTAGTCTTTTGGTATCTATTAAAAGTTTACCACCACGGACCAAAAATACGAATGCGGTTGATAAGCATTATATAACGATGCAGTGCTCCCCCAGTCGCGGTAACCAGCCAACATCTTGAACCTAACAGCGACGATTCGTACAAACAAAGATTTGCTCCTGGTAAATTAACGTTTGAGGAGTTGGTACTAGATTCTATCATTGACTATGGAAAATAAGAAATATTTCTCCCTTCTCTCAAACCCGGAAACGTGATGGAGGATAAATGGGCAGGAAGCCCTAAAATACCCATGTGGCAGGCAGTTGGTCCGGCCTTGAACTGGCAAGGGGCCGTTTGTTAGATGTTGAGGTCTTCCCTAATATTCGGACCTTGGAGTTGTCTTTTCAAGTCCATATGTACTGCCCAAATCGCTGGTACCGTACCTACAGATTACAATGTGCATTGTACCGAGTATGCACAGTACGGGTATCGCGGGAGGGGCCGCGCCACACCGGTGAGCTAAATTTGGCGGGGGGTTGCTGTGGTGACGGATTTGCCCCCTTCACTAAACAAACCCCAACCTCCTTCCAGGTTGTTACAGCAACAGTTCCCATCTTACCTGGTGTTTCTCGCCCTCAAATTCATCGCTGATCAACCCAACATATACATACATCGAAATCATCGAAATCTCCACTTCAAGTCTGGTATCACCATAAGCAACCCCGGATTCCACACCCACTATGGCGCCGCTGCCAGATAGCCGCAGCATCAGAAGCTATCTAAACACATTCCTCAAGCGCACTCCATTACCAACCACCCCATCCGTATCACCCAAACTCGCCCGGCTTGCCGCACGAGCAGAGAACCTCGTCCGCCGGAATGTCGATCCAGGTGCAGGCGTAACCCCACCAACCTCCATCCCCAACAACGCAATCTTTGCCTTGTTTGGTATAATCGGTGTCGGCCTCGTCGTCACAGGAATATGGTTCTTCTTCTGGGCTAAGAACGGTGGATTTTACTTCAAGGAGAACGATTGGGATGATTACAAGAGTACTGTTCTAAGGCGGAAGGGGCCTAACGGCACGACGCTTAGTGGTGCGACCGAGAGTACGGATTTGGGAGGGGGAAGTGTCGTGCATGGGGAGAATGACGAGAAAAGGAGCATGTGGGGACGTCGGAAGAAGGGTGGGAAGGGGAGGGGAAAACGTTATAAGGATTTTGATGAGGAGAGCAGTGAGATGACTGGGAGCGCTTTAGGCACTGAGACGGTGGTTACCGAAACGAAGTCGAGGTGGAAGCTTGGTAGGAAGGATAAGAAGAAGAAGCAGGGCCGTCTCCGGGGCGGCGATTTGGCTAGTGAGATGACGGAGAATACGGAGATGATTCAAGAGGAGGAGGTCCTTCCTTCTGTCGAGGATGCCATGAGGGCTTATCGCCATGAGAGACCTGCTCGTGTTGGCGGGATCAACAAGGAATCTGATGGAAGTGCATGGGACGGTTCCACCAACGACAATTCTACCTCAGCTGCTAGCGACCTTCTTTCCAACCGCGAAAGGACCCCCACAACTACCCCTACTAAAATTAAAAAACAACGCAATGATACGTATACCGGCGGAACGGGTGGCATTCGCAAGGTCGTCAGCACCAGTGCCGGCGGTAGCGGGGGCAGTAACTTCTGGAGCCGTGCGTCAGGCGGCACATCAACAGTGGAGGACGAGAATCATATTAAATCCGAAGCCAGAAAGTTGCAGGAGAAAGGTCGTGCAGCCCAGCGCCGTGACTTTAGTTTCAAGGTTGGCGATGATAGTACCGTCGATGGATCCTTGGCAGAGGAGAGAAGGATCAGGAGAGAGGAGCGGGAGATGAGACGTGCTAGCCGTAGCCCTACAAAGAAGCCCCCTGGAGGCTATTATGCTGAGTCGGACATCGGCAGTGCCGTTAGCAGCGATGTGGGCACGAAGAGTTATCATCACCCCATTCCTGGCTTGAGCAGTACCGCCGGGAGCGAATATGCGGATGAGAGGAGGAAGAAGCGTGCCGGTGGTGGCGGTTATCGACGTGGTAGGAGGGATAGCTTGAGTGATGACGGAAACTAAATTGTATGCATTTGTTAAGGACCCTGTTACCGGATACGAAATTTCATGAGGTCAGGACATGATAATGGAATGGATGATATTGTTGGCATGGTGCGTTTGTTTGGAGTTGGGAACCCATTTTGTACCTGTAGATAGATAGCAAATTGAAATTTTGAGAATTATACCAAGAAGGTCTGACGTCCCCACAAACCAAACCCAACATTTCCCCCTTGCCGCCAACTATCAAAAGAAGCGAAAAGTTAGCAATCGACTATAGTTAGAATAGGATGGATGGTATTAGTGAGATAAATTAGAAATAGTATGGAGTAAATCAGGGGTTTGGACGAGCTTGGTTTACAGGGGGCAGCCCATCTCATCAGCTGTCTTGGGTATAATCATACATTATTAGTCTATCTAACTATAACATCTCAGCTCACTTATAATCTATCATCCGAGCTTTTCATGCTCTTGCTTTTTCTCGTCGCCCTTCCTCCCCTCCTCTTCCTTATTTCCTCCATCATCATCGGTACTCCCAACACTGCCTCTACTACTCCAATTGCGTTCCTCATCCTTCTCATCCCCCTCCGGGAACACTCCCGAACTTGCTCTTGTACTATGCAACACTCCCTCCCTCTTCCCGCCATTCCCTGGGCCAGCAAACCTCACCATCTCACTCCCAACCGTGTCTGAACTCTCCCTCTTCCTCTCAATAACAGGCAAACCCAATCTCCCTGCACTCTCCTTCTCAAGTCTCTCCCTCTCCCTCTGAGCCTCTTGTTGCAGGGCCTCATGATACATAGGCATTCTAGCTGCACTGCTAGATGTGCCGGGCCGAGAATCCGGATCATGCACTGTGGGCATAATATTGATAGCCGGAATCCCTCTTAATGTAGGAATTCGAGGTGGTCGATCCTGCGGTTTAAGATTCGGAGCTGAAGATGAGCGTTTAGCCACCTTTGGCCGAGAAACATTAACGGGGTGTGATTTTAGAGCTAGGCCGCCATAACCAGCAGGTCGAGGGCCCATGGATAATGATGTTGCCGGTCGTTCGTCCAGGATGGATCGTGAGGTTGTTGGGCGGAATGATTGAGGACGAGGTGGCCTATTGGGCCCTAACGATGTTAAGGGCGGTGATTCTCCGTCGTTGTTGTCTTGAGAGCGCCGCCGCCGCCTGATATAAATGAAGAAGAAGATGGATATTCCGATTATGAGGAGAATGGCTATAATTCCTAGAGCTACAGTTGCGGTGGTATTGGTCCTTGTTAAGGCAGCGGCGTCCTCAAAAAGTGATGTTTCGGCAGCGAGATTGGCCGTCATCGAGGCGTCGGGTGGTATAATAATTGGGGTCACAGAATAGCTAATTTCCGTGGATGTAGAAATGACGTTTGAAGATATGGTGGATGTTATAATTGTTGTGAAACTCGAGATCGTGATGACTGAAGTCACCGTCGTTCCATTTCTTGATTCTTGGCAGGGACTGCCGGGGAGATATGAGCAATTGAAGGGCGGATATGGTGGTAGTAAAGGTGATGGCGGAAGTAACGGTGACGGCGGGAAATTCCTATAATCACTCCCATCCTCGTCTGGATTTCCATCACCTCCTCCATCTCGCCTCCTCCTCGAAGATGACATCCAATTGCGTTATCAAAAACTCCCGGGGGGCCTGCGTTTCCAGCCGGTAGAAACTCGAATACGTTGTTGGTATCATGTGTAAAACAAAGTAAATAGTATCAAAAGAATGTGTCCGGCACCAAAAGAATATTAAAAGGCAAATCCCGAGGGATTTTTAAAGGTTCAAAAGAGCGTGCTCAGCCAAAAAAGTGCTGATGAGATATGCCAAAAAGAACAGCTCCTCCCCTAGAATAGTAAACGGCAGCAAAAAGCTTCAAAACATCAACGAACAACACCAAG
Source organism: Venustampulla echinocandica (assembly GCF_003357145.1). Lineage (NCBI taxonomy): Eukaryota > Fungi > Ascomycota > Leotiomycetes > Helotiales > Pleuroascaceae > Venustampulla > Venustampulla echinocandica. The sequence continues at coordinate 88,598 of NW_022474220.1, read as the reverse complement.
GTTCAATGAAAGTGATAACGTCCAAAGACATGGTGAGCTGGTAAGGAGGAAGAAACCGAAAAAAGAAATCCACTCGGGAGGCAGAGGGATAAAAGGATGAAATAGGACCCCAGGGCAGAAAAGTTACCTGCAAGGTGCATGGCAAGCAATATCATCTGGGGACTGGCATAACTGAATACAGAATGGTTCGCCGGGTCTCGAAGCTGGTCTTGCAATAATACCCCACCCCAGCTTACTTTCATCTTCGGTGATCGGCGTATTGAGACGGCGGGGTATAGATCGGGATCTTATCAGGGTTTTCAGATGAACGCAAGCATGATGTTGTAGTCCTTATGAAGTGGACGCTCGTCTACCGGCATCTGATAACACTCGCAAAAGATCCACAAACCTTGCGGAAGAAAACACGCCTTTTCCTGTTGCTTGACTTGAATACACTATGAAGCCGATACTATCATCTATGTAAAATTGTCAACTGAAAATGCGATTTCTGGAGAAGAGTAACCACTGATGAGGTGTCGTCGTCTGTGCGCCCCGGATCTCGGATCCTCAAATCTTCAAGATCGACAGCAGGGAAACGCTCATTTTGAGACGGGAAGCACGGCCAATCTAATTTACGAGAGACAATCCGCGCCGGAGACTTGGGACGGAATCTCACCGGCACCGTTGGCGGATGTCGTGATGTTATTATTTAGTGCATAGGGAGGGAGCTCAAAAGGTGTGGACCGAAATTTGATCGAGCCCGATTGGGACTTCCATGTCGATCAGGCATGTGTCAAGAGCTCCAAGGCACTATAGAAGTCATGCGACGGCGACGTTCTATAGCATAGGAACGTAAGGTCCGGAAAATTTTTGAGCTCGGATTTGTGGGGGAGCAACGAACGCTTGGATTGATGTTCACGAAGCACTGCTGCACTGACGAGCAAGCGAACCATATGTGAAGTTCTATCTATTAACTGTAGACGAATGATAAATGTTACATTTAGAATCAAACAACGCCTATGCCGCAATTTACATGATGCCGATACAAACTACACGCTACAATGTGTTCCCGGAAACCCAAGGAAAGAAAATAAATAATCTAAGTCGAGCTCAAGAACCTCAGCGCCTCCTCACGCTCATTAGCAGGCAACATGCTCAAGACCTGCTGCACACCCTTCAAGCCACCCTTGCTATTGCTTCTCAGGAGGTTCGCAACATCGAATGCAACACCCTCCGTCTTCATCAGGTCAACCTTCTCGTGGACCGTCTTTCTATTCTCTTCATACCACATAGCCACATCTCGGTCCGCTTCTGGGAAGTTGGGAATACCAGTCCAAGCCGCAAGGATCTCCAGGTGGCGGGTCCTTGATGAGAGCGGGTTCTTGGAAGCGGTAGACATGCGCTTAAGAATGTACTCCTCATTCACACGACGGCGGACGCGCCAGTAGAAGAATCTACGAGCCTCAGTCCACTTGAGTGGCATTCTGATAACGTCCTTGGCCTTCATTCGCCCAGCTCGGTCATGGAGATCGGCGAATTGTAGAGAAATTTGGGTATAAACTGGTAGCAGAAGTTGTTCCCGTTCGGTGACCCTGGCCTTGACGTCGTTCATTTCATTTTGGCTCAAGGATTTGTCGGCCAACTGTTTGCGAAGGGAGGCGTACTCGGGATCTAGGCGTGCCATTGTCTCAAGCTGCTTTTCCCGGCGATACTTGATGTTGACAATACCCTCGGGCTCCAGAACACCACCACGACCATCCTCGTCGGCATACATTTCCATGTAGTCTGGGTTAATGGTAGGATCAACAACAACCTAGAAATGTTAGTTAAGTCAACGTATTTTAGAAGGGGAAAACTTACCCATGAACCACCACGCAGTTCTCCGAAAGGCGGGATGTAGATGAAGACTGGCTGTTCGTACTTGCAAAGAGCGTCCACGATGTACGAGCCATACTTGAGGACTTCATTGTACATATCACGCTGTCCACCAGAGAAACCTCTCCAGTTGGCCAGGATCATCAATGGCAATTGCTCACCATTGTTGAAATCTTTGATGGCTTGCGCGGTCTTGAAAGCCGAGTTGGGGTACCAGACGCCACCAGCCTCATTGGTAATCTGCTCGATGGAATCCGGGTTGGCGGGATCAGCAGGAGTAATATTCTCGACTGATCGAGTCTCGACACCAATAACACCCATGGGAATACCACCTAGGCGAGCCCGGCCGACAACAACAGTCTTTGCCCAGCCGCCTAGAGTCTCAACAAAGGAATCTCTGTCGAAAAGACCAGGCATATAGCCTTCCTCGTCGTCCTTGCCAGCAATCAGCCACCTCACATCATATGCCTGTCTAGGAGATGGAGTATAGACAATATCGCGATCCCATGAGTCAACAGCTGGGCCGATGGGAAGAGGGTTGTTTTTCTTGTCGGGAACATAAGCTAGCCACTCAACGATCTTAGATACACCCTCGAAGTCGTCAGTAGCCGTCATATGCGAAACACCATTCTTGTACATGATCTGGGTGCCACCAAGTTGAAGGTTGGAAGTGTACACTTCGCGGCCGAGGAGCTTGTTAATAGCAGGCGCACCAGTCAAGATGATTGGTTGGCCTTCGATCTGGATCGCACGCTGGCCCAAACGGACCAAATAGGCACCAATACCAACTGATCGACATGTCACTAGGGTGATGGTGAAGATATCCTCGTACGCTCTGCTAGTAGCGCCTGCGATTAAGCCAGAGCCCTTCAAGCATTCAACTCCGAGACCATCTTCCGCACCGATAATGGTGGTGATTTTGTGTCTCGTCTGACCATCCTCAACAATCTCCTCAGTAATGACATCCTTGGACTTGCCATCTTCGAATCGCTTCTTGGCCGCGGCAGTCAGGTAAAGATACTTGAAACCAGACTCAGGCTTATCAGGATCATTCCAAGCAACATTGAAGTGGGGAATGAGCTCCTCTGCCATACCAATACGAGCACCGGAGTTAGCGGATAGGTAGATGCGCGGTATGCCGAGTTTCCTTGCCAATTCTGTACATTTGTTGAAGAATTGGTCCTCTTTGGGTCCAAAACTACCGATCTTAAATGTGATATCATTGGCAACAATGACGAACTTGCGCCCACGAGGATACTCGGGTGTCCTGGCTGTGACAATCCAACCGACCATGCCATGAGTGTTGGTACCTGGCTCACGGAAGACTTCAGCGAGATTGTCCCGGTCATCCAGTACAAGCTCACTATAATCAATACATTCGCCAATGGCTGGTTGTTTGTCGGCCAAAGATGTATGCTTGCTAACAGCCTTCGCCCAGCTATTTTGGATGGATTGTCTGAACAGCTCAGGGAAGTCGTAGACGTACTGAGTTCCCATGAGATGGGCCTTGTACCGCTTTGGTTGCAGCCACTCTTTGGTGGGATATGGTGTGCTAACGGGTCTCAAATGCATAGATCCAACCTTGGTGGTACCACCAATGCTGTGGAAGACCCATTCTCCACCCTTCTCAGATTTGCGCTCGGCATACATCTCGACTTGGATAACATATCCTGAAGTATTGAAGATGACGACACGAAGTGGATATGGCAGGCCTGTGACAGGATCATTGCAGATGATACGGATCTCAGCACCGGTAACGCGAAGGCGCCAAAGACGCCGACCGAAGCGTTCCAAAAACCCGCCGAGAGCTTTCTCCACCTCAGGTGGTTGAAGAGGGAAGACTGGCGAGAAATTGATGAAGATATGGTTAAGATCGGAGTTGTTGTTACCAATGATCTCTAAGGCATCCAAGATATCGTTCATGAGTCTGTCTGATTCGGAAATCAGATACTCGGCAGTTGGAATCTCATCCCTTAATCTTCCAGGACGAACAACGGCACGTGTGAAGTATCGCTTATCACCCTCCACTTCCTTGCCAACGGCTTCGTAGATGTGGATATTGCGGTTTTCGGTGAAAACTGGCTTGATCCTGAATTTGGACAGTCTTCCTAACTCAAGCTGGAAAGCCAACGCAGGCTCGATATGACGGATGCTTTGGTCTTCCTCGTATGTGGGGCCTCTGAAGGTGAAATATCCTGGGTATGACCCATCCTTGTGGCCACAGATGAATGTCAACCGTCGAATGCGACGGGCCAAAAGCTCTTCTTTGTAGTCTTTCACGATAGCACCGATTCTGATGAGCGTCTCATTATCATCAAGACTTTCGGCATCGCGGACGGCCACATTGCAAACTGCAGTGAGTTCGTCGTTGCTCTCAATCTTAAGAGTGGGCTTTCGCTTGCCACCTAGTTCGGGCATCAGGCCATTTTTGGGTTGAGGACGTTTCTTGGCTCCTACAAGTGGCAGGGCTTCGAGAGCGCGCATCAAATATTCTTCAGCCTCATCCAGGTACTGAACAGGAACAATGACACCCTTTCTTGTTGGCTCATGGTCGGTCTGGTTGACGAGGTATGACATATCACTGATGGAGCTGATCCGCTTAAATGGATTGCCGCTTTCGTAGGAAGGAGTTGCGGGTGTAGATGGCGCCGAAGACTGGATGGGCATACCATACTCAGATACGCCAACCTTGCGGAGGACGAAGTCCCATGAGACAATGAAGGGAGGCTCCGTGGACTCGTTGTGATATTCGATTTTCTTGAGGGAATATGCACGGTACGCCCTTCGGATGTAAACTTCCAGAGCAGCGAGGGATACCCAAGGATCCTGGTGCCCAAAGAATGTAGGCAGCACGTCGAAGACGGTATACTTGGAGTCTACAACTTCTTTGAGGACCTCCAAATCCGGCTCCCGATGCTCCCAGCCCGTCTCACCATATCTTGATTCGACAACTGACGAGCGTAGAATATGTTCCATCTGGCCAGCACGCTCTTTCAATGATGGCAAAGCGCATTGAATGAGGACCTCTCGAGCTTTCAAAGCAACCTTTCCAGTCTGTCTTGACTCCAATTCTGTAAGTTTCTTCAGAGCTGAGCGGAAATACTTGGCAACGTTGCCAGCGTTCGGCTTATTGGGTCTGTATTCTTCGAGAATAGCCAGAATGAGATTGTTCTTAGCACCGATTTTGCTGTGAGAAAGCACAGTTTGAATGACCTTGATCATATCATCCTTGTTCTCATCTCTGAGCTTCAGGATGACCTCTTCGTCGCGGGAACTTCTACCAGAGAATAATCTTTCAACAGACGCATACTGGTCGAGAAGACCAGAGAGGACTTCAAACTCGTGAACCTTCTGGCCTTCAGCATATCGATCAAGTACTTCGATCAGTGGTGCAAGAGTGGTTTTGAGAAGGTCAACATCATTTGCCGCAACATGTTCGTCGAGAAACTTTGCTAGGGCCTTCTGGATGTTTTTAGCAGGGAATTCGCCGTTCCGCGATCTTGCGCGATCAACAATCTGCGTGAAATTTGCATCGAGGCGCTGGGGCATTCTAGCATGAAGGGCTGAGAATTGAGCATTCCATTCGCTGTATGGAAGTTCTGGGTCGCGGAGAACGTCAATGAGTTCCTTCAAACTTGAGGCCATGATGACTTGATTATCAAATCCGTCGAGGATGTTCTTCAGAATATCGTGGAGGAGCACAAATCGTTGGGCGGGCTTTGTGCCAACGACTTGAGGCGGACCAAGGTCTGGAAGCTGGCCAAGGAAGGGCTGCGCGTGCTTGACTCTAGACGGGTCGTCTAGCGCAAGTATACCAAGAATATCTCCGGCTTCGAGTGTGGCTCCTGGCTGCTTGATGAACTGCACAATACCGTCTTCCTGTGCAAGAAGTGGCATATACATCTTCATCACCTCCACTTCGGCAAAAGGTTGACCGGCCTTGACATGCTCACCATTCTCAACGGTGAACTTCACGAGCTTTCCTGGGGATGGTGTTCGTAGTTGGGTAGGGTCGTTCTCTTGCTCCAGAAGGCAGGTCTTGCTATCCACGCTCAGACGCGTGGCTCCAACTTCTTCCTTCCAGTAGACGTTATGGCTTCGGCCACCAAGCAGGACCAGCAGACCACCGTCGCTAAGAGCCCGTACACCAATAGAACACTTAGAGCCATTGATGAACAAATGGTAGCTATCAAAACTTGATCGAGTTGCTGTGAACTTATATCGGTGGCCGTCATAGATGAAGTCTATAGGGAAGACAGTTTTCAGGATATCCTTGGCAGGAACTTGACCCTTTTCCAAGCTCGTTCGGTATTCAGAAATACATCCCTCGGAAGCAATGTGCGCTTTACAGACAGCACCGCAAACAACGGCTAGTATAGGGTCTGGTCGTTCTGCGGTCAGCTTGTTGGAAATAAGTTCGTCGAGCCAGCCAGTGGTAATTGTGTTGTCTTCGAATGCAGGCGTCTCCAGCAGCTTGATCAGATACTCTACGGTGGTTCTGAAATCACCTCTAATACTCAGTTCCTTTAGAGCGACAACCATGTGCTTCCTCGATGCCGAACGGTTCTCGCCGTAAGCGAAGATGTGGCCAAACTGACTGTCAGAAAAGCTATGGATACCACCAGCAGTTCCGACAGAGAAGTAACCCCAGACGTTGGAACTACTCCTAAAGTTCAACTCGTGCATCATACCACTTGAAGGCTTGAACCCCTCTCCAGGATCTTCAGATGTGATACGACAGGCTGTCGTATGGCCCTTAGGAGCAGGTCGTCGTTGTGTAAGTGAGCTGCCCTCCTTCGAAAAGTCGAAGTCGATTTCCGTCGCAGTGTGCGGGTCGGCCCCATATAATATTCTGATGTCCCGGATGCGATGTAATGGCAGTCCCATGGCAATCTGAAGTTGTGCAGCTGGCAAGTTCACCCCGCTGACCATCTCGGTCGTGGGATGCTCTACCTGCAATCTAGGGTTGAGTTCCAAAAAGTAGAACTTGTCTTCCGCATGGGAATACAGGTATTCGACTGTACCAGCCGAAACGTAACCCACGAGACGGCCGAGACGGACAGCAGCTTTCTCCATTGCCTGGAAAGTTGCCGGTTTTGCGATTGTCACCGGAGCCTCCTCGATAATCTTTTGATGCCGACGCTGAACCGAGCAATCTCTGCCGAAAAGAGAAATATTGTTTCCGTACTCATCAGCTAGCAACTGGACTTCCAAATGCCGTGCATTGCCTGCAAGCTTCATAATGAAAATGGGGGATCCAGGAATTTCGCTTGCAGCGGCTTTATACAAGGCTTCAAAACCCTCGTCGGACTCTGCTTTGCGAATTCCCTTGCCACCACCTCCTTCTGAAGCCTTGATCATGACTGGGAAGCCGATAGCCTGCGCCTTTTCGAGACCTTCTTGCCATGATTGCACACATCCCTTCATGTAAATGTCGTCCTCAACGGTTACAATGCCATGCTCATTAACCTCGACCTTATCGACGCCGGTTCCCGACCAAGGAATGCAAGGAACTTTAGCATGTTGTGCCACAATCGTAGATGAAATCTTGTCTCCTAGCGATCGCATAGCCGAGCCTGGGGGTCCAATAAATACAATCTTGTTCGGTGATGCTGCGAGGGACTCTGGTAATTTTGGGTTTTCTGAAGCATGGCCCCTATTCCGAGTTAGCTTACACCCCCCACTACTCTCATGAGGAAAGGAATCGACCTACCATCCAGCCCAGACGGCGTGTACATCCATACGCTCCGCAATATCCACGATCAATTCAACGTTGGCATAGTTGTTGTTGTTCGTTCCTCCTGGCACCTCAACGTATTGATCTGCCATCCGGATATAATCTGCGTTCGCCTGCAAATCTTCGGGCGTCGCCATGACAGTAAATTGTATCGCTTTCTCATCGCCGAAGGTCTCGTAGGCCCATTTTCGCACCGAACGAATCTCCTTGACTGCTGCAATACCATTGTTGGCAATCAAGACCTAATCAGCTGTTAGTGAGTGAAGCTTCACCAGCCGCCTGTTTCTCAATAGGGTGACGAACATTCGTAATCACGGTGTGGCCGTCATTTGCAGCTACGAAGTCCTTCACAGGACCCGATGGGGCATTCTCTAGCTTGTTCCCACCGATGAAGTGGTCTGCCAGGTTATGCTTCGCTGCGTATGAAGTTGGGGCTTTCATGATGGGCACCGTTCCGCTGGGATGCGGCTTCGCCGTGCCATTGACTTGTGTCATTGTCGGGATATCTCACACAGCTCGTTGCTGACGAGCAAAAGCAATTCCGTCGCCAGTGGTAAAATCCGAGTGTTCCCGCGCTCAGAAAACTCCCAATACCCAAGATTCGAGCACCGGGAATCCCAAGACTGAAGAAACGTAGCAGCGCCTAGTAGACTTGTTCGGCGAAGGTATACAGCTCTCCCTGGCTGGTGCCGAATTGCGGGTATTAAAACAAATCTAGAAGAGGGAAGTTTCAAAAGGAGTAAGAGTATAGTATGACAGAGATAATAAGACGGGGAGACGATCAGATATTATTAACGTATATCTGTGAAGGGCTGTGCTGTGGCTGGCGGGCCCTGTGTGGATGACGGGATTCTGGCTGTTGTTGTTGTTGTCTCTCGGTCCTCAATTAATTCTCGAGTGAACACTACCAAATAAGATACGCCTTCATGATCCTGAGCTCGCTCACCCGTTTTGGTTTTGGGGTCGGTGACCGAGCGTCGCGTTGAGGCGGCCTTTCCCGCTTCGGGCCTAGACTGGCCGCTAATCGACAATTTATCGCAGAGACAAAAAAATATGATGGACGACAACAATTCATTCTCTCCCCAACCCTTCTATGGAAGTATATACAAGTCCTACAAGTACTACTACATACAAGCCTTTATGAAAGCCCAATTCCTCTCCTTCCCGTATATATATCCCTATACCTCTTGCATTTCTTGACACCGTCCGAATGATATCCGTCTCCCTCTCAGATCAATCAGCCTTAAATCTCTCTACTGCTATCTTTCTCCCTCCCTACTCTCCCCAGCAATTATTATTAAATTATCATTGCAGCCCACCATGCCCATGCCCATGCGAGGAGGAGCTTGTCAGCACTCTGAGCAGTCAACAGAACCATAGGCCCAGCGGCCATGACGCAGGGAGGGAATCCGTCTAACAGAGTGACAGTCTTACGCTGCAGTAGTGTCATTGATTGATATGCCAAGTTCCAACGCCCCGGACTCCCGACTCCCGACCTGTGGGCCTGCGGCGGCGGAGCAGCACGTTTTTCAGAGTACGTTTTACGTTTTGTCGCATTTGCAACTGTTAGCCAAGGGGATTATTGGAGATTGGGGATTGTGGGGATCGGCATTGGGGCAAATACCCCAACGTCCAAGTCGATGATTGCCAAAACAGGAGATCAACTGGAATGGGGAGCAGGAATGCAAGGAGGGGAGTTCGACACTATCTCCGAACTATTGTTGGGTTCAAAGGCCCCACTGCCACACTGTGGCGCCGCCAACGCTGTTGAACCCGCGACCACCGTGAGTTCCGCGCCGACGCCCCCTGGAAACCAGACCAAGAAGAGAGAGACAGAGAGAGCCCTGAGAGAGCATCACTTCGCCACCCCGGCATTGCGCATGGAAAGTGTGCTTTTAGACCGTGATGATGACTTGTCCATTTCGTTAAACGCATGACCATGACCGATTGCTAGCAGCTAGCCACCGCTTCTCTGGCTTCAGAAATTGGCTGCTTACTTCATGAGGCACCAGGGCGACAAATGAGAAAGCCGGCGAGGGGGCATCCATGAATCCTTCCAATACTACGCCCTCAGCGCTGGCGCCAGCTATTTATATTCAGATGCTCTTCATGCGGCCAGGATCGCAACGATTCCAACGACCAAGAATATCCTGGGACATTTTTAGACTTCAAAATGCGACGTGCAACAAAACCCCCCGAGCCATGAGCATCCGGGCTAGTGGGAGGCCTCGAGGCCAAGTCGGTCGATGTCTCAATTGCAGCGCTGGTGGGGGTTCAAGACAGTGTGCAACATGGGACTCTGAAGAATGCTTCTGTATTTCTCATTCTCGGGCTCTGGTCTCACAAGTCGCACAACTTTTTTCTGGTGGCACTTAGGAGGTGCGAAGGTCGGTGGTGCAAACGATGGCTTTCCGCGCCTCACTCACACTCCTGCTCCTCCACACGAGGAGCCAACAACACAATGGCCGACCTGCTCAATTCGTTTCCCTTGTAACGTATCCACCAACAAATATTGAGGCAGGATAAGCAGTCTTTCAAATTAATTTCCCTCGGCTTTCAGACCTTATTTCCATATCCATTTCTTATGATTTTGAGGGTGGGCGCTTGCGGATGTTCCCGTTGGTAGCTGGCCAACAAGGCCTCTGACCTTGATCAACTCCCCGACAGAGCCTTCCAATGGCGCAATGATCGATGTGCAACAATAACTATGTTCTGCAGCTAGCGGATAGCAGGTGACTTTGATGCTCGGCGACCATATCTTATGTGTACTCCTTCGGTCTGTACATGTACCTAGGTACCTAGGTAAGGGAGTGGGGCTCAACCATCTTGACGGGAGCTCCGGGCTTGGTATGTTTAACATTTCAATGTCTGGAATGCGATCCCTTGATTAATAAACCAACAAAGGGCTACTTTCTTCAGCATTAAATCAATATTCGATTGTAATGAACTACCACTATCCTGGTATTGGATATACATCGCCCCCATCCGCACCGCGCGCTTCACCATCTCCTATGACAAATGAAAAATGCAACCTCCCAACCATCCGTGGATCCCTGAATTGAAGCATCATACATGCCCCAACGCCAATAGCCCCCGTGCAATGCCCAAACCACCGAGTCCCAAAGCCAAAGCCCATTTAAAGCAGTCATAACAATCGTCGCATACAAGCCATAATAGCCGGCAAAGAATTATTTACTTGAAAACTCAATACGTCTCTCCAACCTCGCTAATCTTTCTCGGTCGCCCAGGCGGCTTCATCGCACCGTCCGCAGCGTTACCATCTCCGTCTCTTAACTGACCACTGCTGCTCGTCCTTCTCCCCATGGCAATCCCGCCACTCTTCCGCCGAGGAAGGGAGGAAGTAGGGGCTGGGAGGGAGGAATTTTCCAGGTCCACTTTACCGTAAGTGCTCCGGCGGTTTGGAGTAGCGAAGTCTAATTGTCGGTCTTCGTCAAGATCGATATTGGATACACTTTGGGAATGGCCGTGTCCGTGTGAAGCTTGATAGCTACCGCCAATGCTTGATCTCGGTCTCCGAGACTCGGCAATTTGTGATTGGGAATAGTGCCCCAATGGGGTCCGCGACCCGCTCATTGAGGTTCTACTAACAGGCCGAGAGAGTTCAGATCTGCTCACAGGACGGTCTGGGCGGACATAGCTGCTAGCACTTGCTCTGCTGCTAGGCCTACTCTCGGAATTGTCGCGACTTGGAAGGGGACCGAAAGATAGACGGCTGATTCCAGACGTAGATAGCCTGCTGACATGCTTCGTAGATGGGGTATCGTCCGTTGCAATTGAAGAAACACTAGCTGTGCTCCCGATGGTCCGTTTCCTACTCCGTATTGTCACACTAGAAGGGATATGGTTATGACCCAAAGCGGAACCGTTTCGTGGAGATGCGCGTGGCGGGGTATTAATCGGTGCTGGAAGCTTGGACCTTGCCGACTGAACCCGCTGTTCCAGTCTTTGCATTTGTGCGGTGAGAGTACGGATGTGAGTGAGGGAGGTAGAAGTAGTAGTACTTGGTAAGCCACGGGTGGCCGGTGCTTTTGATCTAGCATTTCGGATGACGGACGGGGTGGCATTCCTCATGCGAGAGGATGCTGTTGGTCCAGTTGGTCCGAAGGAGCTGCGCAAAGTGCCTGACGCGATTCGAGTTGAAGGTTTTGGTGTCGTACTAGAATCGCCAGAAGGAAGCTTCAGTTTGCTCTTTGGATGGTTCATGGGTGTTTTTGCGACAGGTTTGGTAGTAGTAGAGGACTCCGACATAGGTGGAGATGGCGGTGTAGGCGTCTCAGACACTGTATCCGCAGTTGAAACTGATTTGGTGTCCAGAGGTGTGGTGACCATCGGCGACGAGGCAGTAGAAGCTGGAGAACGCTCTCCATCGAACGCTGGGGAGCTGGGCGCAGTGATATCTGTTGCGATCGGTGATAGTTGTCGTTTGCGTAGTTTATCTTGCATAATCTCCGCTTCGATCTTCAGATCAGATAGCTCGTCGCGCAAGCGCTGGGTTTCGATTCTCAGATTCTCTCGTTCCTTCTCACCAATCTTGATCTCCTCCTCCATCATCACAGCCCGCTCGATCCCAACATTGTACTTTGACTCCAGATCTTCGAGCGACGAAGTTGTATTTCGAGCCTGCCGTTCAAAATCATCGTTTTGTACCTCGATATCACGGAGTCGCAGCTGTAATGTCCGGTTTGAATCTCGCAGGGTGGTTATTTCTTTCTGCAAGGTATTCTGCGCAGAGTTCGCCTCTGTCTTAGATTGCTTGTATTTGGTCTGCGAGCGTGTTAGCCACAGATCGGCAACTTCTATCGTACCACGGCGACTGCTGGGCGGTACAACAGCGCATGCCACGTACCTTCCACTCCTCAACCTCAAATCCCAAGCTCTCTGCCTTCTCCTGCAGCGTTCGTTCCCTCTTCTCTGCGGCCTCCACATCCTTCTCAAGCTCCGCCTCCAGCTCCTTACTAGATTCTTGGAATTCCGCTAGTTCATGTTCGAGCTGTTCATATTGCGACTTGTAATATACGAGGGCATGTTCCGGTGTGGACAGATCTGTCGGTGGGGATGATGGTACATCATCCATAGGCATCGTGCTGATCAAAACGTGTCTCCACTATGCACAATCTGGCATTCGCAAGTTTCTGGTCGTAAAAGGAAGCGCCTCTCCGTATTAGCGCAAGTTGCGGCGAGCTAGTGATTTTAAAGCGCGGTGGTGCTGCTGCTGCTGTAATGGTGGAAGCTGTCGTATATAAGTTACGCGTGTCTTTGTCGTATCGGTATCGTGTTTGTATGGAGTCCTGCGCAGTATCCCGGGGCGGTGTCGGGGTAGATCGGTCGGTCGGTTGGTCCTTTGGCGCTGATTTTGATAATTCGGGATGGGCGATATAATAGGTGTATTCGTCGAGGTCGTCCGGTGTCGAGGTCGTCGTTGTCGTCGGTCGTTGGTCGTCGGGCGCTGGTTGTCGTCGTCGGGTCGTGTGGTGTTGATGGTCGCTGTTTCCGACTCCTGAAGTTTGCGTGTGATGTTGATGGGATGCTTAGATTCCAAACCCCTGCCCCTGCATTATCGCTGATCTGGCAACCGGGGAATTTATCGGCCTGGAGGTGGTACGGCGGGCGGCAGAGACCACTTGCAACGACATCATCAACACTCGGAATTCATGGAGATCCATCTGTTGTTCATCTACCTATCTCCATGCTTAATTATTGCGATAAGAGTTCGTTGCGCCTTGGAATCGCTAGCGGGATCAGAATGTTCCAGGAACGCTCCTCACACGGCGACAGATGCGCATGCTGCTTCACGGTAAAATGCGGACTCAATGCTCCTTGACGCTGAGACTCCTCTATTGGGCAGGGCCGCATAGTGGATATATGACTGCGCCAATGATGAGGATAAGAGCTTGAAACAGCAAAGCACACTGATAGGTGTAAAACCCCACCTCGGTTTCATTAGGATAATGGAATCCTCCAAACCCCCTGCCAGTCAAGCTTCTCATGGTAAACGCGGAGACATGAGGAAGTTCAGAAATATCCATCGAGGAATACCGAATCCGATATTTGACTCCCGGATCAGTGGACCGGTTTCAGGTCCATTCCTCCCCGGGTACAACATACAGACTCTTCGCAAGGATGCTTGCGTTCCTTGAGTGTATCTAGACTCTTAAGTTACAGTAGTAGTTCTTCGTTTCAATGCAGCATGTGAAATATGCGGACCCTGCCGTAGGCAAGGTCTTACTTTAAATTTAAATTCTTCACGCTATATCCTTAGATGCTCCACGGTACAGGTATAATACCTTGGTGGATATGCTTCTCTTTGCAATCGTCTACTTCTTCGTCTCGATCTCGTGAACATACCTAGGATAGACGACGGACACTATACCATGCTTGGCACCACCATCTATCTCTCTCGATGTGTGAAACGGCACAGAAAAATGGCAAGGTCCCAGTGATGGAGGACAGGAAGGAGAAGGTTACTACTAAGAGAATACAGCAATGAAAATATCTAGAGTCGAGAGGAAGAGGGAACCGAGGAGGCCGAGAACCCTCGATCCAAGCGTCGAAGTCTCCAAAATTCACCCGGCGAGGAAGGCTTGGATCTGACTTTGCCACACCAACCGACTTCACTCTCTTCATGGAGTTTATTTGCCATTTAAACCAGACAAGCCGGTTTGAGTTGCGATAAGTGTGCATCTCCTTTTATAGCAAAAGCGAAAAGCCCATGATTTGCATATATTTCTAGCTTGCGACAACACAGACACAAAGCGCAAGAAGTAAGACGTAACGGTCCATAATCTAAATATCAAAAAGAAGTCCGGGCATTATGGAGGATACAAGTCCAACCGAGAGTAGGTTGGTGCTAATGGCTCTCGGTAGCACCTTGAAGACCATGCTGAAAGCTGCGGGAGATTCTGATTTCTGACTTAAAAAGATAGCGTAGGCGACTAAACTATCATTTAACCAAGTATACGATATTAGGTCCGATGGATAATTTCTGTTTTTCCTTTTGCTAAATGATTTAGGCATATGTGCTGTTGTCAACTTACTGATAAGTGTCATACTTTCAAATGCTGCCAATCTTCAGAGTACTGTCATTCACAGTTTCCTTATTCCTTTTCCTAGACAAATAAAAGCAATTGTCCTCGAGTACCCTATATACATAGCGTTTTGCCTCCATAAGTGACTATAGGTAAATCAGGTCCTTAATACTTGTCGGAGGTTATCGGTGGGCATAGAGTGGAAAGCAGAAGTTGTATTGTAATCTATGGCTACGAGGCCTATGCCTGGATATCTAACTATGGGAATGTGCCTAGAGCTAAGCCCCAATATTCAAAGTGTAGCATACAGTGAATGTGGATATCCGATATTACTCTTTACACCAGGTGCTCGGTAGTAATCTTCCAAGCCGACGCAGTTAGTATGAACGGCATAGTGGCGACCAGCAAAGCCAAATCCAGTCCGTAAAATTGTGGCATTTTTACAAGGGCCAATGCCCATTTCAATTATCGTTATCGTTGACAGCTAGTTTCATTTCTCCGTGATCTGTTTAACCTCTCTAGCTTGATAGAATAAACTACCTGTGCAGACTGATAGTTCGGGTTCTAGTCAGGCACTTGATTCAAATTGGTCCAAACTCCATGTGAAACAGCGGTTCCACTAATCTGTATCTTTGTTATCAACTATAGCCTCAATATTTAAATTTTAAATTTATAGCAATTACGGGATAGCTAAATCTCAATATAGCCTTGAAGATACCGTCAAGCTATTGAAACATATTGCGTAGTGTCTAGCACGGGTTCAGGTAAAATAAATTGAAGGCGAGAGAGTCCTCGGAGTTCTAAGTTGAAAAATAATAACTCGAAAAAATGCATGTTACTTTAACCCCAAGTACTCCAGTTATTTAATTAATTTTATAATCAATATAAGGCTAATAATTTCTGCCGAAATATATAAATAATTAGTCAATTTATATCTAGATATAAACTAGCAGGTTGCAGATATTATATATTGCCAGCTAACCAGTGGTTGCAGTGCTAGAACTTCCTTCCAATCCGGGTTAGTAATATGCTCAATTATCTGTTTTTAAAGACTTGTATAAAGATATCTAATGATAATATATCATTTCCTATATTCCATCAATCAGAACCTTCAAGCCAGCCAAAAGTAAATCTTGATGGGTAGTCCACCCACCATCGAACGATCCCCGAGGCTTTTCTTAAACGAAAACGGTGCCATATCCATACTCCCTGAAGCAACTACAAAAGTCGATAAATTTTCTTACCAGAAAGCTTCTTTCATTGGGTGTCCTACTTGAAACTAACTAACTAATATAAACGCACAGAAGAAACAAATCTACAGAAGCACCTGATTGATCCCGTTCGGTTTTCAGGCCCAACCCTAATTAGTGGAAGCAACGCATTTCAAAACAAACAAGATTAGGAGAGAGATAATTCGGCCGAAAGTGATATGAAGCCATAATCCCACATTTATAGTCATGTGGCAGGCTCAACTCGGAAATAACTGCTCCTCCGGTAGTAATAGCATTTCTAAATTCTTCGGCTTATAACTCTGCTTGAATACAAGGGCGTATAGAAGCCCACCTTACGTGAGTTATTTGGGAGCGGCGGTAAGATCAGCAGCCAACTTTCTAATCCGCGCCGGCGTAATTGTCCAATCAATCTCACTCGTCGGCAACTGTAGCAGTCTCATTAACTTAAGCCCCGAGAATTATTTGTAACGGGGAAGATATCGTAAGCCTTCTTATGGCAGTTTCACCGGTGCTCAGAAAATATCCTCCCCTCGATTTTCAATTCAACCCTGAAATTGGTATTCGAGTTTATGGATATATCGAAACACTGGTCGTTTTCTTTAGCCAGATATTGACCATGTCGTTTATGTGATGTATGTTTCTTTGCGTATGACGAGGTTCCCTACCGCTATTTTCTGATAATCCGTTGGATTTATTATGCGGACCTTGAAGAGCCCTTTAAATTAGCTGTGGTACATTTCTCTCTCTCAAACTTATCATCTGTATGAGTAATACGATATATAGCGGAGCTGAGAATTCGCGTTGCGGGTGAATACCTCCATGGAATCGCAATCAGACTAAAAAACATTGTTTCAGTTCCAGAATCTTAGGGAGTGATAGTGATGGCCTAGGAACATTTTGTAATTCGAGTCTCATGATGTGGCATATGATGATATACCAAGGCATTGATACAATTTTAAATTGTCTTGAACTCCTGCTCATTCGTTACCTTAATATCGGTTCACATATTTTAAAGCGGAAACCAGTTTTGAGATGCTGCACCAATATTTGAGAGGTGGCCTGAACAATGGGATGTGAAATATTTTGTAGTTGATTTATTTTCTCTCGCAAGAAGCCTAGAAAAGCTAGATGAGATGCCGAATTCGCTGCCAAAGCTGATTTGAATCTACCAAATGGCCGGCTTGGGTCCCAAAAGTCCCTTTCGGCTTACTTGCAGAGCCAAGACGGGTACTAGAAATGAAATTGAGTAGATCCCCACCCTCTAGCTACCTTATCTATAGCCTGCATAAACAAGTGGTGCCGATAAACTCTTAATATCGCATTTTTTGTGCATAAGAAGCGGAACACAGTCTCTAAAATAAGAACCTTTTGAACTCAGTGTCTTTTCGAATATCCTGGGATATTTCTTCAAATCAAACAAAGCAAATATTCGTGAGTAAGTTGGTGATTTCCAGATTTTCTCCACCTCATGTAGTTGATAACAGCAAAACTATAATCGAATATTGTGTGAGAAGATGTGGTTTGAATTTAATATACTGCTTATATTTTAACTCACTGGTGACTGGAGGAATACTGTGGAGAATACAACGGAGTTACCCCAGCGAAACCATTAGCATTAATAGAACACCCAGATCCCGAAAGATATATTGCTTTAATCATACGATTGTGTGTGATGTGGAATGTCAAAGGAGGAGTTCTGTAGCCTAGGTACGCCGTGACAAATCCAAAACCTGGGGTAAAACTAGAGACGGATGTGCGGAGCGGAACTAAGCAAGGGAATGATAATAATTTCGGATAAAAATGAGCGATTATAAAAACGTGGAGATGGTGTTGGGATCCAGGGCGGACACTAGGAGATATCTCTCGCTGCTGTGCAACCGCTAAGCTTTCAGCTGCTTAATCACTAAATTCCAGTCTGTAGAGATTTGTAACCAGGAGTTGTAATCTTATTAGTTTTGCTCGAGATGCCGCAACTGGTTCCAACAGCATTTGCTTTTGGTTTCCCCTCTCTACATCCCTTGTGCTACATTGCGGCAGTTCGGACACCGAACCTACGGACTGCAAGACGCTTACAGTAATATACCGAGTTCTAAAAGTCAGGATTCTCACTACATCATCCGCTGTTGAGGAAGCATCCAAATGGCTACAAGTCGGGAGTCCGGAAGATGATTGTCCTTGTCCTTGTCAGACGTCTGGACGTCCGGATCGTAGATTTGAACATATAGCTGATCAAGCATCGGCGCTTCCGGAAAAGAACGATATCCTTTTTGGGTACTCGTCGGATGCTTGGACGACTAGGGGGCTGAGACGAACCTTCCGAGGCTGGTAACAGAATGGCAGCTGAGCCGCACATGGCAATACATGCCGAACCAAATATAATCCTTCCCCTCACATCACCTCACTTGCAGGAGCACATGAAGCCGTAAAATAATGCGACAAGCACGAGTATATCAAAAGCTCTGAGAATTCCTCGTTTTAGGGATGCAGAACCATTAACTCATCTGAGACTTTTTCAGACGAGTTTCATTGGCTTTGCACAGAAGAAACAGAAGAAACACATGCTGGAAAGCCTCTTGTTACCAGCCATTCATCTGCCGGAAGTGCAAAGGATGGAACACGGGAGAACTTGGTGCAGTAATTAATTCCTGGTCAGCCAGCCTGGCCACCATTCCTATTCTGTCCATATAGTTTCCCCTTACCTCCGTATTTTGGTTGGCAATAGACGGTCGAGGAATTGCAGATTGGTGATTGGGGGAGCGACAACTGCGAACGGGTCAGCATCGGGAGATGTCGGACTGGTAGCGACGCAAAAAGGGGTCGAGGGGCCTAGGAATCACTAGCAGCACATGTAACCTGAGACAGTGGGACACTGAGACACTGAGACGCTGGAACTGGGAGGAACCACCCACGCGAGCAACTCCCCATCGCCCACACCAGCGTCTCGAATCCCATGTGCTGTAGCTTCTGGATGGGGACTTGTTAATGCGCATTTCTATTTCCGGGGCAAGATCACGCTGTCTCCTGGATCGAGGCATAGTGGGGCGTGTTGTTGCAGTACAAAGGTACAGGCACTACGTACCATAGGTATCCGGGGTACGTCCGAAGTACTCCTGTATCACGTATGTTCTCTAACATTAACACAGCT
The DNA here is from genome assembly GCF_003357145.1 of Venustampulla echinocandica. Classification (NCBI taxonomy): domain Eukaryota; kingdom Fungi; phylum Ascomycota; class Leotiomycetes; order Helotiales; family Pleuroascaceae; genus Venustampulla; species Venustampulla echinocandica. Next base: position 69,584 of record NW_022474220.1, on the reverse strand, counting down.
GGAATAATAAATACCTGCTGGTACCAAGTAAGTAGTAGGTAGTAAGTAGTAAGTAGTAACTGCGTCTCGAACAGGTATTTTGTACGAAGCACCATGTGAACTACTGCCCCAACAAAACAACAACAACGACAACAAGCACAACAACTGCTCCTGGTCCTGGTCCTGGTCCCTCCCCGAGATTAGAAATCGGATCCCGGTCCCCGAGAAGCTTCGGTGCAGCTGCTGAACCCGCATATGTCTGTGCAGCTGCGCGGTGGCAGTCCACTCGCCAGCACTCGTCGTAGTCCAATCTGTTCCCCGACTCTGCGGCTCGGAACGAAGTGACACGTCGCCGGGATCGCTAGGGCTTCCGACCTTCTCCGTGCTTCCAACTTCCCGGTCGACAGGGAGACGGACGGTTTACTTTTTTTATAACGTTGTTTGTTATTAGTTACGAGTACTTCGGATTGGTGACTTTGCTTCTCATGTCCTCCACCACCACATCAAATCCTTCCTGCAGCGGCCAAACCCAACCAGTGTAGCTTCACGGCATGCTGCTTTGGCACGGAGCTGTCCTTCAAGCACTCATCCCTCTGCACCAAGTGCTGCACGGTATCGATAACTTGAAGAATGCCGTTGGAGCCCAATCCCTCGGCGGGACGCGCCATCCTGGCTCATTCGGAGTCCGTCCGATCGATTACCCAATGTGACAATGTCCCCCTCCTCTTAGGCTCTCTGTTGCCCTGTCCTGTCCCTAATTCTCCCACCGTTCCATGCCCGGCACGGGCTTCTTATATTGGCAGGCGGGGATATTGACGAGTGAGGAAGACGATAGCCTGACTTCCTCGCCGCCGGCAGGCCCAGAGTGAGATTGAAACCCCAACGAAACGAGACATTAAAATGCCCGGTGTAACATGTGGCCCCGGCGGTTCCCGTGCAAAAAAGCCATACAGCCTCGTAAAGATATGTTTCCACAGGAAAGACCTCATGCGGCCTTTATATGAGGTACGTGCCCCCCGCAGAACCGCACCCGATATCTACTCTCCTTTTCACAACCTTTCGAATGGCTTCTAACTATTATAGCTCGACAAGCTCAGCAATTGCGACTCCCCGCTCGTCCTCCCCAGCCTCAACCACAAGTCGATCGTCAACGACGACGGTGAGCAAGAGAATGTCTCTCTCAGGACGACGGATGTCAGGCTTCAACCCAATGGCTGCGGTTGATATTGCCGTAATTGAAGCTGCCATGAAGATGGCATCCCTCGATACTCTCCGGGGATATTCTCAAGAGCACTACGGCGAAGTCAAACAATACACCGAGACAGAGTATACCCCCAAGTCCCAAGCTGCGGGCTACCAAGTTCTCCGAGAACCAGCCTGGAACAAAGGTAATGAGTTGAATCTCTTCCGACTAGTGGACATCAGCTAATGCTCTTCTCCAGGTACATCATTCAGCCCCGATGAAAGGATCTCAAAAAACCTCACTGGCCTCATACCTCATGTCCTAGAGAGCCTCGAAACCCAATGCATGCGAGCCCTGCGGATGATCAACAGCCGTGGAACCAACGTGGACAAATACCTCTACCTCTCCTCCATCAAGGCCAATAACACCGACCTTTTCTACCGTCTTCTGATCGACAATGTCGAGCAAATGATGCCCCTCGTGTACACCCCGACGATTGGAGACGTCTGCCTTCAATACTCGACCTTATATACCCGACCCGAGGCCCTGTATATCTCCATCAAGCAACGCAAATCCATCAAGACCATCCTACGGAATTGGCCATACAAAAACCCTTCAATCTGCGTGGTCACTGATGGCTCGCGGATTCTCGGACTTGGTGATCTCGGGGTTAACGGAGTTGGTATTTCAGTGAGTACTTAGTCCTAGACGTTCGGATGGTATGCTGACAGTACTTAGATTGGGAAACTTGCTCTGTACACCGCCGCAGCAGGCATCCATCCCGAGCAGACTCTCCCGATTGTCCTCGATTGTGGGACCGCAAATGAGACAAACCTGGCTGATCCCCTGTATCTTGGGCTAAGGCAGAAGCGTGTCAGTACCGACGTGGCTCTTGAATTCATGGACGAGTTTATGGCTGCCGTCAAGGAGGTATACCCGGACATGCTGGTTCAGTTCGAGGATTTTGAGACCGAGAAGGCGTTCCAATACCTGGAACGATATAAGCTGGAGAAGTGCTTCAATGACGATGTCCAGGGAACTGGAGCTGTCATTTTGGCAGGGTAAGTTGATCCGGCGATTGCCTAGTTTGACCACTGCTGACCATTGAGCAGGTATATCGGAGCAGTAAATCTTTCAGGTGTGCCTATAGAAGACCAGAGACTTGTCTTCATGGGTGCAGGTTCCGCAGGTGTCGGTGTGGCCAAACAGGTGATGGAATACTACACTCGACGCGGTCTCTCAGAACAACAAGCTCGAGATAAATTCTATCTCGTCGACACCAAGGGCCTGGTAACGAAGGACCGGGGGGACAGGCTTGCAGAGCACAAGAAGCTTTTTGCGAGAAGCGATAATAATGGACACCAATTCCAGACTCTCGAGGAAGTCATCGAGTACGTCAAACCTACCGCATTGATTGGCTTGGCCGCAACCTTCGGCGTCTTCACCGAATCCGTCGTCCGCGCCTTGAAGATCTCAGTCGATGCTGGAGGCCTTGCACGACGACCAATCCTGTTCCCCTTGAGCAATCCCTTGACCAAGGCAGAATGCACGTTCGAGCAGGCCGTCACGTGGACCGAGGGTACGGTCATCTTCGCATCCGGATCGCCCTTCTCTCCATTTACCATGAAGAACCACGATTCAATTACCACCTACTATCCCAACCAGGGAAACAATGTGTAAGTCTGCTCTAGGTACCCGTATCCAGTGGCCAGGAAGCTGACTCGTTGTTCTCTAGCTATGTGTTCCCTGGCCTAGGACTAGGCGCCATCCTAGCCAAGGCATCCCGTGTAACAGACGCAATGGTGTACATCTCGGCAGCCGCGCTGGCAGACTGCCTGAACAGCGAGGAAATCAAGATGGGCCTGATCTACCCGAAGATCGAGCGTGTGCGGGATGCCAGCGTCGTCGTCGCGCGCGAGGTAATGAAGGCAGCGAGGAGAGACGGCGTGAGCAAGCTTCCCGAAGAGGCGTGGGTTGAATGGGAAGAATGGGGAGACGTCGCATTAACTGCGTGGATCAAGAAGCAGGTATACGACCCCCGATGGTAGATTTTGGATATTCGGGGCAGCTGGGGTTATCTGGCTCATTGGGAGTTTTCAAAGATTTTTTGTCAAAGATTTATCAAAAGAGGTGGATACCTATGGATCGGCGTTCTATGCGCCTGGTTTGGCAGACCGACCGTGCTGCCGGCAACACACATATTGTATATTGGTATTGGGATATATTTAGCGTGGCGATACTTGAAGCGGTGTACTCCGTAAATAAGAAGGGGTTCAATGTTAATGTTATTATTATCATTAAATCATATTTCATGCCTGCCTACAGTACTTCATACTTCAGCTGGGCCTCGGCGCGGCAGTACCCTCGGCGCCTTATTACAGTTGTCACCTTGGAATCTTTTTTTCAGCTCAGCGGGTTGTGTTGGGTCTAGCGGAGGACGAGGTTCTGGGCACGATCAAAGCGGATCCGGATTGCTCTGATACTTAGGCGGCAGCGTCTTGTTGCGGCTACTCCGTGTTATTAAGTAAGCCACGTAAGGTGTTCGGTGGGACTTCTGGCAGTACGAGAGTAGTGTTTGTACGTACTGTATTATTGTAGTACGGAGTAGTTACAGGAGTACCTTAGGTGGGAGAGCAGTGCACAGCGAAGACTCATTCAAACTTTTCAACACGTACAGTACAGTACTGTCCCTTACAGGCAGTTTAGTTCTTGTGCGGGTATAACTGGATGGCCGGGTGGTGTACAGTATGAACTCTAAAGTACCGACGTCGCAGAGATATATCCTTTATATACATCCATATACATCCAAGCCCGTCCTTGTTTCGCTGTTATCTACTCAAGGCAAAATGCCCCGAGTCCAAATCAAGATCTGCAGGCTGACGAGGGCCTGCTCACGTGACGGACCCAGAGAATGACCCACAAATGGCCGCTTTGGGGGTTAGGTAGAGACGCCGGCCAGGCGAGCCAATCAGGGGCCGGGGTCCCTTGCAAGGCAGCAACATTCGGGGCCTCCCAGTAGGCATCCAAATTCAGACGGATATCCCATTCCCATTCCCAGTCCCCCCCATGGCCGCGCCTTCGTGTCGTGTCGCTATTGTTATATCCTCCGAATGCCATCGTCCTCTTCCTTCATTCACCACTCTATATATTAATCGTCCTTTGGCTCCCCCTTCAATAGCATCTATATCCTGCGTTGTGCTGTGTGTCGTTGCGCTGCGCTGCGTCGCCTTGTAGTAGCCCGCAACAACGCCCCCCCCCCACCGCAGCCGCAGCCATGGAGTCGCTGTTCAGTCTCCCGTTGCCCTTCCAGCGGCGCCTGACCAAGATGTATACCGACACGAAGAGCTCCTATGATTTCGTCAAGGAACCCGTGCAGAGTGCAGAGGACCCGGAGCTGATGTCCTTGCATCGGAAGCTGCGCATCCAGAAGGATAGATTGGTGTCGTGGGGTTTGGAATGGTCGGATCCTTCGCAGTCACCTGACATCGACGAGTCCATCAACAAGGCCGGCTTGAGTGAGTTGGTGGGAAGCGTCATGTCGACCATCAAGGAGATCCTGGCCGAGGCCGAACCGCTATGGCAGTCGTCGAAAAGAACGCCGGATGAGAAGGCCCCGCTGCCCGAAAAATCAATTACTTGGGACAAGTCGAGATTCCAGGATTTGGTCCGCGACTTGACGATGTCCATCGATACGTTGTATGACCTTTCACGGACCAGGCAGTCTGCACGGAAGGCATCCCCTACCAAAGCCTCGGAATCGTCTGCCTCCTTGCAGACCAAGTCCCATGCCGTTGAGGAGAGGCAGTTCGAGTCCACCCGGATGCAAACTCCACAACAAATTGATCCCACCACTCTAATTTGGCCCCGGAATATCAAAGGGATTCAATCGAGCATGCTGCCGCCAGCTAATTATTCCAGGCAGATAGTCTTTATGCGTCGGCCGACGTCTCTCCCTGATTCTCGGAAATATGGCCAGCAGACGCCCATCGTCCCGGTCCTTTTGGAGCATGCCCCTTATGACCCCATCTATTCGATTACCGGCATTACTCCATCCATGACGCGGTTTGAGAAGCTCTTTGCTGCCCTTTCCCAATCCTACATTTCCTCCGGGAGGATCCTCTCTGGCCTGTTGCACTTGATTGGTTATTTTGAAGAGCCGGACCATTCCAGATTCTGCCTTCTATTCGCTTTACCTACCCACTTTGGACCCGTGGATATAGAGAGTCCTAGGATGCCTTCGACCTCTAGCCTGTCGGATATGCTGTTCAGTCCTTATGAGCCCTCTCTTGAGGTCAAATACCGACTCGCTTACAATGTTGCCAGTGCCGTCTTCGACTTACACTCGAAAGGGGTTGTGCATGGCAACATTACATCGTCTAATATATTGTTCATCGAACATCAATCCCAATCGATCAACCGAAAGGACTTTAGCCAAGTCAACATGCGCCAATCATTCCTCGCTTCATATGACCTCTTCTCTGATAACGCTACAGACAGTTCCGAGGGTGCGTCGGAGTCAACGACTTCGCTTTACAGACATCCATTGGACCCGCGGATCACTCGGTACACACATCTTACATCGGAAAGCAAGTCACTCGACCTGTACAGCCTTGCTATGCTTCTTTTAGAAATTGGTCTTTGGAGTTCACTCTCGGATGTTTTCCCCATGAGCAGTGCTGTTCCTGAAAACCCCACCAACGTCTTCAAGCAGCTTGCTTCAAGGTGCGGCAGCTTATATCTCAAGGCTGTTCAAGCCTGCTGGCAAGCTCCTACAGATGAGCTGTCCCAGCGGACAAGAGCTGATGTCATGCATCAAAAAGTGTTTTGGAAGGTATCCAAGGCACTCGATACTTGCTGTGCCATCGATGAGAGCTCAGACGAGGACAATGATGGGGGTGATGATTCTCCACCGATGCCTTCGACGCCTTCAAAAGCATCGCGTCCTGCCACACCCGCTCGAAGAGTCCTACGGGAGTCGAAGAGCCAGGCAGTTGCAGCAGGGCCAACTACACCCACCCGTCCAAGCTGGTCCGAGAAACCCTCATATCCATCTCTTCCAGAGAAGACAGGCTGGTCTGAAAAGCCGGTTGCTAAGACCACTGGTAAGTTAACCTCGACTATTTGTTTGATTTTAATGTCTTATATAAGTTCTAGCTCCACCCCTACAAAAACCAACAAAGACCAAACTTCGCACATACCCCGCTATCAGAATAAGCCCAGAACATCTCGATTTCTGGCACACGGGGCTTATGCCACACATCAACCATGTACTTCGAGGCTTCTATAGGAAGTACCCTGAATCCGTGGAGATAAGCTTGGAGAGCATCGGGGAATCGTCATCAACGACCAAACCTACCATTCTGGTCATTTGCACGAGCGTCAACAAGGTCCGCAGTATATTGAAGAAGCACCTAGTGTACGATAAAGACACATTCGGGCTTAAAGTTTGCAGAGGGAAGGTCATACGATCCCGGAAACCCGGTGTCAAGCGGTCGATGGCGAAGGAGTTGGGCGAGGATGTCAAGCCAGAAAATGCGGAACACCAAGATAAGCCATCGAATGGAGCTTCCATCGGCGCCTACGTGGGCGAGCGCCACCTGCCACCAGTTTCATTCGGCGGCCTCATCATGGTCGATGATAAGCCTTATGGGATGACGGTCCACCATATGCTGGATGCGCCCGAAGAGGAAGAGGACGAGGAACTCGATGCCGAAGTGCCAGTTCTCCGCTCCAGCGCACATTCTATTGAAATGCCTGAGCTGACGCATTCTGACTCCTCGATCTACAGCAGTAGCGATGAAGAGTTTATGTACTCGCTCTCCGATTATGACTCGGATTTTTCCGACGAACAATCTGAATCCGAGTTCGATGACGATGACTATCAGGATGAGTCTGATGAAGAAGCTGAGCCAGGGGATATCAAAGGAATCCCACCAGGCTGCGGTGAAGAATACCTGATCACTCAGCCAGCAATTGATGATGTAGATGAAGACTTTTATCCCAGCGAAGAAACTCGCGATGAAGATCACTTGGATAGTTTCGGTCTCGGTGAGGTCTACGCCTCATCCGGCATCCGACGACGCACTGAAGACGGCATTGTGCATGAGATCGACTGGGCACTCTTCGAGTTCAATTCCGACCGCTGCCCTGATAGTAACCGTATCCTAAGCGGCGAGCGCTTTTGCCGTCGAAAGGAGGGTGAATACCCCGTCGCAGTAGCGCCGACCAAAGATCTAGCTGATCTAGAAGTCCACTGCATGGCCCGCACATCCGGTCTCCAAAGCGGTCGTATCCTACCTGCTATGGTTATCGTGAAGATCTACGGCCGCCAAACACCATCCAGCAGCTACCAAGCCGCAGGTAAACTTGGCGTGCCAGGCGACTCTGGTGCATGGCTGGTGGAGAATGAACAGGGACGAGCGTGCGGACATGTCCTCGCATGGAGCTCGAAGAAGAAAGTCGCGTATATTTGCCCGATGGATACTCTCCTTCGTGATATTAAGGAGACGCTGGGTGCGAGGAGTATTTGTCTGCCTGGTGGTGAGGATGTATTTACCCCCACGGAAACCTCGGAGACATTACCAGCGCCACAGCAGAACGACGAGAGTGCAACAGAGCCAGAAATCCTCCTCCCGGACGAGGACGAAATTTCCATGCTTCTAGGGGGTTTCAAATTACCCCCGTCGCTAGGACAAGTCGGCGATGGTCGTGAATACATCCTTGACACTGAACAAAGCAACAACGCGGAACAGGAGTCGGATATGAGGAATTTCATTCCGATTAGATTGGCTACTAAGCAGCCTGAGGTGAAATTGGCTGAGATTGTTATGGGCGGGATGAGACAGCATGATGACTAGATAGGAAGTGGATGTTTGTGGCTTGTGATTTTGTGATCGTGATGATACTCTACTCAAGAAGTCGATGAAGAATGGAAATGGAAGAATGAGAATGAAACCAGCTGTTATATACCATTTTATTTGTTCTTGTTGATACTACGCTTAGGGATTGGCTAGGGACGGTGTAGGGGATAGGTGGAGTTTTGTTGGAAGGCATATTTATACCATATCATATCATACCATGTAACTTGACTGGTAATATCATGAATCAATTGTTATTTTTCAACATCTACGAGATAATAAGGAGTGGGATAGGCGGCCCTTTTGATATTTCTCCATTCGGTTTCTACGCTACGCTGCGGTACACACTTTTCTAGGGCGTTGATCCATCCATCGTCGCAAGGCAAAGTCATGTTAGATAGATCATCATGCAACTGCTGATGTCGGGTATAACTTATGAGATGATGTGTTTGAAAATGATCTTCGATTTTACGAATTTGCATTGCGTGTGTTCTCACATTCTAAATTCGCAATGTTAGTAAATGAAACCATAACTTTAAAGGGAGGAAGAAAGTGGGCGCACAAACCTCTCAACAGGACTCAACCCAAGCAACCTCATCCCATTATTCAACACGACCCGCGCCGCATCATAAAGCGCCATCCGCGCCTTCATCAGCTCCTTCTCGCTGCCCACGATCCGCAAGTGGTCGTAGCTGCTGCTCAGTGTATGAGTCATCTTGAACAGATACGTAATCACCGTCGCGGGCTCGAGGGTCTTGAGGGTGTTTTGGACAACGTCGGGATATTGGGAGATCACACGGATGAGATTTATGGCGTGCGGCTCGGTCAGGAGCGAGAGGTCTGCGGTAAGGAGTTCGGAGGTGGGGATGTCTGCTCGGCGAGCAATGCTGCAGAGACGGGCGTGGGCGTATTGGAGATATGGTCCTGTGTCGCCTTCGAAGGAGGTCATGGCGTCCATGTTGAATTCGTAGTTGTTGATTCTGGTTTTCATGTTAGTAAGTTAAAAAAATATTACGGAAACAGACATCTTGAGGCGATGAAAAAGGGGGACTGGCGGAGTGAAGAACTTACCGCTTTCCGCTCATATCTTGGACCATAACACTGCTGATACCAAGGATATCCGCCACAGCCAGAGGATTCTCAACTTGTTTATACTTGGCTTCATTCTTCTGCATCACCTCATGCATCTTCTCCGCCACATCCCGCAAGATATCGTCCAGGAACTTAGCTGTGCCCTTTCGGGTGCTCATTCCTAGAACGAGACCGAAGTTGATATGCTGGACTTTCTTGGCAAGGTCATGGTACTCCATCAATTCTATGATTTTGAACAGTTGTTTAAGATGTAGATCTTGTTGTGATGCCACGACGTAGATCATGTGATCAAAGTTGTATTTCTCTTGTCGTTGCAACATCTCGCTGATATCTCGGGTGAGATAAAGTGCGGTGCCGTCTTTCTTTTTGATGATAGGTCGTTCTAGAGACTTGCCTGCTTTCCCTTGTACGTGCTTTGTGAAGTCGATGATTACGGCCCCTTCCGATACCTCGGAAATCCCCATCTCTTCCATTTTCTTCGCTGCCGCATCCATGTTCTCTTGCTTGACTTGGCTTTCTCCGGAGTAGTCGTCGAAATGGATGTTTAACCTGGCGTACGTCTCCTTGTATCGCTTGATGCTGAGTTCTCTGAAGCGCGACCACAGTGCAATCGCCTTCTCATCGTTATCGGTCATAGCTTTGAAGTACCGACGGGCTTGCTCGTCAAGCCCTTCATTCTTGAGTTCCGACGCATCCTTTCCTTCCTCCTCCAGCTTCTTGATCTCGTCCTTTTCGGCTTTTAGATCCACGTTGATCTTGACATAGATCTCGTAAAGGTGGTTAATGGGATCGGCCAGGAGCGCCTCCTCACTACCGTACTTTCCAAATCCTAAAGCTAGCAACCCATATTGCTGATAAAAATAAGTAAACGAGATGAAAATAGCTGAAGGCTCCACTAACCTTTCCAAAATCGCCCAGATAGTTAATATTTACTACATCCCAGCCGGCACCCTTGTACAGGTTGGATAGAAAACCACCGATAATTGTGCTTCGCAAATGGCCAGCATGGAAGGGTTTCGCGATATTCGGAGACGAGAATTCTACAATCATTCGCTTGGGGCCTTTCGAGGGGTCCTCCGGGTCCTTCAAGCCAAGTGCAGGATTTAGTCCAAAGTCCTTGCCCCGTTGCAGAATAGATGGTATTAGGAGTTGTGCGAGCTTGTCCACTTTGAAAAAGAACTGCAGGAAAGTGCCGGCGGCGGAGGGCTTTTCGACTATTGGAGACTCAGGAAACTGGAGGGCGATTAGCAGGGCTCCTTGATCCCAAACTAACTGGACAGATGGGAAATACCTTCTCAGCCCACTCGACAGCCAGTTCGTTCGGCTTCTTGCCTTTAACTCGCAGCGCGGCCACGGGAAGTACCAAGTCGCCCTTCTCCAGCGTTTGTGTCCATTGTAAAGCGGGATATATAATTTTCGAGTCGACGCCAGTAACGTCTGCCAAAATCGAGGTAAGGTGTGCTCGATAAATGTCGACTGGGTTGAACTCTGGGTAACAGTTTGGGAATTTTGGCAAGGGCTGCGTCAGGCTTAACTTCGCAAGACTCTCAGATAGAGGGGGTGATGTGGTTTCTGCCATTTTGCGGTGGTAGGATGTGATGTGGATTGCGCGCGGAGATCGGGATAATTGGGGGAGAATTCTTTTGCTGAGAGTGTGTCCTGATACTCGTGCGATGCAAGAGACTAAGGAATTCATCAATAGAAACTCATGCGGGACTGTTGGGCTCTGACTCAAGGTTGTGGACAAAATTCTGTTTCCACTCTCAGCCTTACAGCCGTGCGCACGTGACGGAACACTGCTACTACGCCACTTGCGCCACATTATACCTGCCAAGCCTAATGGAGTCAGAAGCCTCCTCTCCAGTCCATCGGATGCATCGTCTTCTAATTCCACTCCACAGACAACGATGAAATTCACAAAATCATGAGAATTGTTGTAGTTCTTCGAATAATCGTTACGTATATTGAATAGTTTCAAGACATCATAGAGAGATACCGTCTATTGAGGACCATATTCCGCCACGCATATTCTCATACCAAAATCCACGTTTCAGATTGCTACGGCTTTGGATTGCTCGTCTAGAACGGTGTGCAAGAATTGTGCTGCCTTGTCTCATGGCTTGATGCTTTTAAGTTAAGGTAAGTTTGAAGATATTCAAATAATCTAAACCGTACACGAAATTTGCTCATGAAATGGTGCTGTGACAGTGATGTCTCCTCCAGTCTATACTCCTTCCCTTGGCTTCCTGCCTGCCCTCTGACACTTAGCCGGCACCAAATTAACTGGCTAGATAGAAAATTATCCAAGTTGCCAATGTTGGAACCATCCATCTCCCCATTCAGGAAGCAAGTTGATAGCACATTCATGATTACTTGGCCTGGCAGGCCGGCCCTTTACCTCCAGTAATGACGATAAGCCTCAAGTTACGAGATCCGCTGGCCATCGTGCTTCAGCAATCGAAGGAAGGCACGCTCTTGTGCGTCTGACACTGTTAATTACGCTCCCGTTCAGCTCAGCTAAGCATAACTTACTTGGCTTGGAACAATCCGTGGCACCGTGTTCGACAGAAATGGAGTGGCTATCAACGTACTCAATCACCCTCGCAATTCCGTCAGGAAAAGAGTTGGAAGAATAATCCATCTGCATCAAGTTGACTCTGATGCGGTACCTGCCAGGCTTGTGGATAATGAGATCTGGAAAACAAAAATAAGCTCTGTCCTCCACAGCAACACTGCTTCGCTGAGTATCTTGGGCCAGAGGATGTGCTGAGTCGGACACTCTTCCGTCGAGTTTATCGTCGTCAATCTCGCCAGATTGTCGATCAACAAGTGTTGCCACAGCCCAGATTTGGGAGAGCTGCCCGATTATGTCGGCCTGGCTGCTCAACCGAGCCGCCACAGGTGGATATAAAGCTACCCCAGGTCTCGCTCGGACAGGCGGTTGAATGGCCAAAGCCAACGTCGTGGAATCCATAGTGGGTATCTGCTCGCGTGGTTGGAACCACGACCTGTTCATCGTCAATATCCGGTTAGGGCCAACCGCAAAGATGCTGGTTTTATTTTGGCCTCTCTTGACATATGCTACTGCGGCTGTCTAGGCGGTTCCTGTGAATCCTCATCCTAGCCGCTCGACCTCGTCCCTTGGTTATAACAGCTATGTCATAAGGATTCTCAACTATTTTAAACGCATGCTTACCTGATTATGCTAGTCCTCGTATAGATTTCTTCACAAGCCAGCCCAAAGTTTGATGGATTTTCTATGTTTGTGCGAATAAGGTCGATATGCCGAGAGTGAGCAAATGCCTGATTTTCTGAAGGGCCTCTCGTCAACTTATATGACACATAAACATCAGCTGAACAAGGGTGCTGAATGGCAGCCAGATTGAAAATATTAGGTGTGCCCCAATCGGCGTTCCTTCTTGAAAGAGATATGGAATGACTAAAGCGTGTTTTTTAATGTTTCTATGGGAGGTGGTTGATCTCACGCTCAATATGGACGACTCGGGGTTATTCTGGAGTTGCACTTACCGGCATGCGAAGTGGACGCGTTATTGACTCTGCCCTTCTAATCGTCGGTCCCAAGTACAATGGCTATCCAAATTATACCCATAGCACTGTTACACACACGCAACAACATCTCTTTAATGTAGCGAAGTATGGTGGTGGGCGCAATTTCTTGAGTCTCTATTGAGCAAGGGATGGATGGGCTAAGAAATTTGACGCAGCCTTGAGTTCATCTTCCAAGTGGACGATTCGTTGATTCTCGTGGGGCTGGAGGATATGTTGCGATTCTGTTGGCATACTGTAGTTGAAAGCTGCTTTGATCAGCGAGCGGACCATTCCGGAAGTCTGGATGTACTCGATTAAGCTGAGACAATCGTTCGGTGTTCCTTCTATTGCCCCCGAAGGCGCCTCCACGAGGCTGAATCATATCTAAGGAATGAAGACTGGGAGACACGGGATGGAAAGAATCGAAGGTAACTATCCTTTTTAGGCGTGTTCTTTAGACTTCCAATAGTTGGAAGGCAGTCACATCCAGGGCAGGAGGGTATGGGTGATGCCGCCCACCCAACCATGGCCGGACGGCATATTATTGTGCCCGAACGGCCCGAAGGCAATGTAAGAAGCTAGAAATATTGTTGCTCAACTTCTCAAAAGTTTGTCATATTGCGTCAGGGCTGTTATGCAAGTCACTGTGGACTCCGACTGAGGGTGGTCAGTGAGCATAGATAGGTGCATTGATGGCATCTGTTACGCCTTGCGAATTTAATATTGCTTTTGTTTGTTAGCGTAGCCACGTGCGGGAAATCTCCAGTCGCCGGGACCGAGATACAACATACCCGACATTCCACCTACGAGGCTTCCGATAGGGAAGGCCGTGTACCAGTTAGTCTCGCCCCTTTTGTCATCCCTCGCCCAAACTAGACGCTGATATTGTTACTCAAGCTCCAGGGGTGCCTAGAGGGTATATCCCAGGTACGCCAAATGTCATCTATGACCCAAACTAAAGTATTAGTTTAGATACGTACAGAGAAATGTGCCTTCATAACCTACCTATCTCAGCATCATTTGTGCCCCTCTAATCAGATTTTATGCTGATCGATGCACAGGAAAATGTGTGTTTACAAACTCATAGTTGTAGGGTACAGAACCCAACTTCGAGAACATCATGGCCGTCAAATTGAGATCATGTCTATGATTCTCGGTGGAGCTCAACGATGACCGGAACTTTTTACTTCCGACCGATGTTCCAACAATCGCAGCCTGGCGCCGACGACTGGTGATTGGTTATTTGCACGCTCCAAGACAACTTTTTCAGCTGGATATCACACTTGAGCTAGATGTCCAGCGGATGATCCCTGGGGTGGCGAAAGTAAATGGCGGAGCACAAGAGAACTTAAGAATCATCTTCGCTAGTCTTGTGGGTACGCCCCCTACTAAGCAAGTTCTTGGCAGCTCCCTGTTGCAAATTAAACATCTAGCACTGATCTGGTTTCATATTGGTTGATGACTCCAATCCAGAATCCTATCTGGACTACGCGCGTTAGGCTCGAGGTGATGCCTTCAGCAGATACGAGTCCTGTCAGCTGCAACGCCCAGCGCTTTTTCAACCGTGATGTCTCATCTAGAGTGACGGCAGCCTGGCACCAACGATTACTAAAAGAAACATAAGCAGAAATGTCACCACATAATTGCACCGATTATAAATATGTGGCTGGTGGTAGGACATCGTAAGTTCCATAACGCCCGATGGCCTCGGCCCGCTGTCTCAGTCGCTTGGTATCAGAGCGCCTCTGATGTGGTTCTTAACGTCCCAATTGGTACGATCACCGTGGGTCTGACAGAGCGGCCTCCACCGAACCACTAGATGCATACGGAGTGCTCTATACTACGTGGTAATAGGGTAGATGTGAAGCTGTTGGTCCCGACAACATTCTATGTCAATGAACTGGTGGGGAGCTGAGCCAGGTGCTATATGAACCCCCTGTTAGATCCCGTCCCGGTCCGGGACAACACCAGGGAGCCGGGACGGGGCTTATATAAGCCTCCGGGGTTGGCCTTGGTGCCGCCCCAGCTGCCGATGCCCGCATGCAGCCACGAGTGCGTACCTTGCCTTAGGTAGTACGAAGTACTTAAATACTCATCAGATAAGTTCCCGCAACAAGTCTCCCCACACAACGTCACATATTTTGTTACACATGTTTCTTTTACGACACGCTAAGCTGTGCAGAGAGAGCATCTCATATCCCAGATGAGAGGTAAGCCTTCCAATTTATATATAGTGTTAGCTAACAGGATGCTCGCTGTCAAGCAGGTTTATATCGAAAGGACTGGCCAAACAATACATAAGCAACATGCAGTCCGCTGAGAAGATATCACGGGGCGATACGATAGGGGGCGGGGTTTCCGGGCTCGTGGAACGCTTACCATCGGGAAACGTAGTTAAATCACCATGGACTGGTTCTGAGGAGGCTATTTGCCGTGCTGAAATAGCACTCGAGAGGCGCATATATGAAAATCTAGGCCCTCACGCTCGGCTGGTAAAGATAATCGCATGGGATGCCGACGAGTGCGTTCTCACTATGGAGTACATGCCAAATGGCTGCCTTAGGGATTACCTTACGATGCACAACGATGAGATATTGGTAGCACAGCGCCTTCGCTGGGCGCGGGAGGCGGCAGAAGGGCTTCAGCTATTACATTCTACCCACATCCTTCATTGTGATGTCGGCCCCAAAAACTTTCTACTCGACGCCAATCTTAATCTTAAGATTGCCGACTTTAGCGGATCTTCGTTCGAAGGCTCTCGGGCGTCAGCTTGTGCACCACCAATACGGTTCCAATCTCCTAGTCATGATTTTCGAGGCTCAACGATCCAAGATGATCTGTTCGCGCTCGGCTCTATGGTTTACTTTATCATGACCGGCAGAGCTCCGTACGAGGATGTTGGGAGCGATGAAGTTAAGAAACGTTACAAAGCTCACAACTTCCCTTCTGATGTAACGGAGATCCTCTGTGGGGAGATAATCCAGCGTTGTTGGCACTTCGAGGTTGCTTCTGCTCAAGAAGTATACGACTTTGTTAGCAATGAATCAACCTCGTAGTGCCAGTCGGCCTCATCGAGATAGCCACAGGTCAGAAACATTCCGACCAAGACATAGAGGTGGAATCTCTGTCTGGCAGTTGGAAAATCAACATGTCATCTGGAGAACCCCATTTCATGGGCACATTGTCTTCAGCCAACGAAGGGTAACTTATCCAGGGTTCAATTGTGGACAAAGCTATAGTCGTCTAACAATGTCTAGCTAGGTATGTATCTGGTGCTCCTTTCTGGCTGTTTATTTTTACCGGATAGAGCACGGCGCCCTATTGCTTGTTTATTGATGTTCTATCGGCTATCATGTTAGCATCCTTGCTAGCAGACACTTTTATGCCCCAATCTTGGGCTCTCCGGCTAAGTCAGTGCCTTGGTATATGCAACATACTACACGATTTTGACGGTCTCCAACTCCCCTTCCTCATTCCATTTACTCTTGGCGCGATTCCAGCCAAACAAATCCGGGGAAGCTCTCCAATGGACCAAACCAACTCGCTTGTATTGCGTGTCATCGCCGCCAAACTCCATGAGTCCGACGGCATATACATAGTGATAGGAGGCTGCAATTACTATGCATCTGACTAACGATGGATCAGGACCGTTAATGTCTTCCATCCAGGTGGGAGAGGGGATCTGAGGGGCTGGTAATTGCGTTGAATGGCTCGAACCATCTACTTTCAATGGTACCTGTGGTCTCAACGGAACCAATTTCCCATGAAGCGTTATATGCCCAGATAGAATCGCCCGACTATCATCAGTCTTTTCCCTGGTATATCCGTAACCAAAAACTTTAGCGCAGACTTGAATACTCTCATCACTGTCGAAGCCACCTAAATCATACGATATCGGCGCTTTTAAAGAGGCCCAAGACCAACTCGGAGCAGTGAAATACGTAGGACGAGTAGCCTCTTCTGGTTTCCGCACCCACCACAACAATTCTGTGCAGATTCTCTTTCTCCACACCCCAGCAAGATATAAATCTCCTCCAAAGAATGTAGATCCTTCGTTGATTAGGCCTAAGAGAGCCCCGAGCTTGTCTATTTCTTTGGTCATCTGCCGCGCTGAATATGCTTCCACGATCTTCTTCCAGGAAGTATAAAAGCGATCAGGACTGATCTCAGTCTTGGTGGTGCTTAGTATTACTTCTTTAAAGAGTCTCTCATCTAAGTGCTTGAGCTCTGCATCATAAAACCCCGGGATTCCATTGGGGAAGGTTTCAGAGGCGTTTGTGGACTTGCAATCCCAATATAGTTCTTTATTGGAATACGTCAGGATGCGAGGTGAAAGGAGTTGTTCCTGGAGGACCCAAGCTCTTGTGTCTAAAGCGCTAGGTGGCCTTATGCCATCACCAGTGAGCCTTCGATCAGCGAAGATATACTTGGCTGGTGTGCCAATAGAGTGCGGCTTGACCATCAAAGGCCGAGGTTGCATTCTTGCTCGGGCTTGGAAGCAACCTTCCGTCCATGCATCACCATCAGTTGCGGCGGCGATAGTCAGAAGGGAATTTTTGTAAATCTTAGCCATTTGCTGTGCTTCTGCTACCCAGTCATCCCGGGAGTCTTGAATAATGGAAAGAGCGTCTATCCAAAGATATCGAATGCCGAATCTCCTTGTGGTAGCGATAGCATCCTGCATAGTTTGAGGGAGGGTCTCTAGTGAGATGGAATTTCTGTAGGCATCCAGGTTGGAAATGGTAGTTTCGAAATCCACAGGTTTCTTCTGGCTCCACCTGTAGCTCAGGGTAAAATATAAGGCTCGTTGCCCACCGCCCATGTGGAGTCGAACGTTCCCTGTCTCGTGAGGGCCGCCTACATCCACGACACGTGTGGGGAGGATAGGCAAGGTAAGATTTGCTGCCGCAATGCATTTGCTGTGGGTCGTAAGACATGACTTCATCCATGCTGCGGCCATCTGAAACGAGCTATGGGATCCAGTAGTTAGATCTTCAAGTCCAGCCTCAGTTTCCATTACATGATTCATTAAATCTACGATAGTTAGCAAATGGTGAGTTTGCAAAGAAGGTCACAAACCATATTGGCTTCCGACTTTTAGGACCAGATGGCTATTGTTTTGTGGCCTATTTGAGGGTTTGGCGTTTGATATCTGAGGCTCTCCCATGGATGGAAGGCAATCGAGAATAATTCGGCAGAGCGGGCACTCTTTTGCCCCGCCTCCGTTAACTTCCTGCTTATCCAAGGTAGCTGGTTGAAAATCCTGCACCAGCACTGTGCAACGAGCGCAAAGGGATGCTGGCGATTTCCTTGCACGATCCAAGTCTTTCATCGAAGCCATATTTTGCAAATGTAGGAGGAGGCCTTCGATGGCCATTGTATCCTCAGCCGATTTTACGTCCAGTTTATGGGACATCGGAAGAGGATCTGCCGCGGATTTTGGTTGACCAGATACTCCGCCTTGCACATTGTCGGATAAAGCAGGCTTCATAACAGTGGTAGCCCAACTTGTAAGGTCGACTTGGGTATGCATTGCAGCAGCTATGAAAGGATCCGAATCCTATCGCAAGTCAGCATGTAATCGAATGTATTTGCTATGCGCCTAGGCTCCATACATATAACTCCTGCGGAGTGGGCCGATCCTTGGGATTTTTCATGAGACACTTATCAATCATTTCGCAAAGAGTCGATGGGAAAGGTCCGTTTGTAGGGAGGGTGGGCGATGGCTCGATAACAATACTTTGAAGCAACTCCAACACTGAACTAGGATTTTCACCGTCATGCTCTCCTTGAAAAGGAGCTCTTCCTGTAGCGAGTTCCAATAATGTTACACCAAGGCCCCAAACATCAGATTTGACTGAATATTCCAAGCCTCGGATCCTCTCGGGCGCCATATACGTCGTTGTCCCAACAAACGTGTCTGCTATTGAATTCATCAACTGGCCAGAGACCCCGAAACCACACAGTTTGAATTGACCCCGAGCATTCACAAGGATGTTGGAGGGGTTGATGTCCCTGTGCATAATGCGATGATTGGTATAGAGATAGGTTAGGCCACCCAACACGGCTGTTGTAATCTTGCCCAAAATATCGACTGGGATTGAGCCAAGTTGTACTATTTTCTCGAGGGAACTATAATAGCAATATATATTAGGGTACTGCTAGGCTATTGTTGAAACGGCCATAGAAGGGGAGCTACCCAATATCCATATACTCTGTGAACATCAAGATGTCACGTTTCATATCATCATCAAAGGCCCCATAAAATTCCAATACATGCTCTGAATGCTATTGATATCAGTGTGCAATCTTGAAAAAGAAATAACCTAGAGTCTTGGACTCGGAGAGTGAAGGAGGCTAGAATGAGACGTAACAGCAGGTATTAGGAAGGTAGGGATATAGATAATAAAGAGAACAGTAATGGTGAACGTACGCAGTCATGCATAATGCGTAACTCTCGAACAATCTGTTTCCGGACAGATTGTGCACCCTCTACAGGAATAACCTAAAAGATGTAAGTAGGTAAAGCCAATCTAGTAATTTCGGACTACATGTCTAACCTTTCGCACCATTGCAATACCACTAGGCGCATGTTGAACAACCGTAACTTGACCACTAAGCTGTTTTAGCGGGATCAGGTCCTGGTTTCTCAACTCCTCGGGCTGGTAACCCAATTTGAATTCGACTGTGATATTATCCTTTCGGCCTACATAATCGGCATTATCAGGTGAGCATTTGGCGCCGGGGAGTGTTGGGCGGAGTGTTAGGTGTTTTTTATTCTTTCTGTCTAAGCTTGGAATGTGGAAAGCGTCCGCCATGGCGACGGGACTGGGATCGGACTTCAAGCCTTAAGCGACAAGAAAGATAGGCTTGAGAGACTCCGACGGTAAGAATAACGGCCACTTGCTATTCACGATAGAAGAATTTGAATACTTTGCAGGTAAAGGGGCGTGCTCGGCAGCCTGCGGGGAGGAGCTGAACATCATCTTAACAGGGGCCTCGGCAAGCGACCCTGAAACAAGAGCCTACAAGTACGAGTACGGAGTACAAGGTATTTTGGACAGTTTCATGACCCCGACGACTTCGTCGCCAACCCCACAATCACCGCCGCCATCTTCTCTAGCTAGCTCAGAAATAGACTACGGCTCATATCGCAATGATGACATCAATTGCGGCACAAAATGGACTGTAAGTCAAAACAAAGTTACCCCACGTACGTCTTGAGCGTCTTGTAGGAGTGGGATATACTATACCTTATATAACCCCAACAAAGTGTATTTTTTTCCTGTGGCAAGTACCAAGCATCCTATACTTGTATGATTGGATAACATACTTTAGAAAGTTAAAAGGCGTCGTAATGTTAAGGTGCAAATGACCCACAGCTCTCATTATAATCCACGAGTTCTTCCCGAACATGCATTTGAAACAAGAAGACGGGTTTAAAGATAGCTAGCGCTAAACCTTTTGGGATTGGGAATTGTCAGATCGAGCTGCTCGATTAGGCATTTAAGGTTAAAATCTCAGACTACATGTATAGTTGGCAATTTCAGCTACTAATTCATGCTTTCCCTGATGATCCCATGATATCCATCTGATACTCAATCTGCTCTTGAATTAAATCTGTTCCCCTGCCCATCAACTCGGTTAGGGGAACTTTCCCAGTGTTCTCCACAATGTACTTGTTGTACTTAAACAGCACAAGCTCATTCACATTGCATCTTGTCATGCCGCCCTTGATACATCCTTGCATAGTCTCGTCGGGGAATGTATTCGTTCCGTGGAGCACCAATTGAGCTTTGCCGTCTGTGGCTTTGCGGATTGACTCCAGTCTGTCCATCCACCCACTGATCAGCGCCGTTCTCATCCACAAGACCCTAGAAACTCGGGCAGAGGATCAATAAAGAAATCGAACATACCTCTTGAAATCCAACTTGATATTCTCAATTCCCCCGTAATTCCCATGCACGTTACCAAAAGCCGGGGCCAAAAAGTCAATCCCAGTATTCACAAAGCGCTCAGCCTCCTCCTGGGTAGTCAACAAGCCTTCCAGATCACCTGTATCCGCAACACCGTCCTCCCCACCATTAATGCGTCCTGGCTCTGCCTCGGTCGCAATCCCCTTCTCATGCAAAAATTTCGTTATCCGTTCCGTCTTCTCAAGATTTTCCTCTTTCTCGTAATGCGACATATCTACCATAATGCTATCAAACGGATATTCGGACGCAGCAACAATTTCTTCTTCGCTTTGCGCATGGTCCATGTGCAGTACTATTGGGACGGTGGCTGTAGCGCAGGCGGCTGCTGCGAGGTGGATGAGGAGTGGGGAGTAGTGAAGAGCCCAGGGGAAGAGGAGGATTTGTGCTGGGGAACGTTTCTTTTCGGCGGCGCGGACGACTGCGGTTATAGTTTCGAGGTTGTACTGTAGAAAGGCGTTAAGGTAAGAAAGATATGAAATTGGGGAGATGCTGCTTACTGAAACGACTCCTATTACCCCATAACCGCCTTCTTCGGCTGCTTTTAGCATTTGCACCGCTTTATTGTCCTTCATTGATTTCGCCATTTTGGATTGCTAAACTTAGTTTTACAAGTACGTGTACAAGAGATGAAATGAAGGGAAGGAGGATATATGTTATGTTTATGTTCAAGCAGACCGGAATACAGAAGAACAAGTGACGTTACGGGTTACTACTTGTAGAGGGGAATATAAGTCAGGTATGTTTAAATAAACCGGAATAGAGAACAAATGATGTTACGGGTTACTACTTGTAGATTAGGGCTCTATCGTTTACTCCGTAGAGGAAGAATGACCGGCTAATATGGGCCCGCGGAGGCGGAGATGTGCGGGGAACTTTTGTACTCAAGTACCCCGCCATCACACGGGGAAGGCTTGCCGAGGGGTCCTATCAAGTTAATAACTCCGCAATAGGGGTAAGCTTTGATATTACTTTACAAGTAGGACTGTTCATTTATTAATCCAGCATAATAAATAAATAAAATTTACTATGCCATATTCAACTGTAATATTACGAGAATTCCTGCCAGAGCCTGGGATTCTAGATCCTCTTGCCCCATTTACTTATGACCTGGCATAATCAAAGTGAGTGAGCCCAATCGTGGTTATCGTAAGAGTTGTTTAATAGACCTACCACCGTTTTATATTATTGCTATTAACGAAAGATATAGTATAATATCTATAGCTAGTAGCAGTTATAGCTCACGAGTTGAATTAAACCTCTCAAGCTTTACCTTCATGTTCATTCAGCTTCCAATCATCAATTGTCATCCCATATCAACCCTCCAACCCCTCAATATAATCCCTTACCGCACTCTCAAACCCATCATCCCTCCTAAACCCCAAATCATAAGCAAGCTTATTATCAAACTCCGTCCCCCAACTCCTCAATATCCTCTCCATCCCCTCATCAGTCTCCTCCCTCAAGAACCTCAACTTATCCTCCCCAGCAACCTTCGCAAACGCATCCATCATATCCTGCACACTAACCCCAAAGCCAGGCATATTAATAGTCCTCGTATGGCTCGGCCTCGCATCCGTAGGTAGATTTAACGCATGCACCAAATTCTCCGCCAGGACACGACAACTACACAACCAAGACCTAAACGTTCTATCCTTGAGCGGAATAACGCATTCTTGGCCGTTCAAAGGCTCTCTTACCATTCCGCTCAAAAAGGAACTCGCAGCAGTACTAGGTTTCCCTCCTCTTACCACGATGGTTGGGAACCGGAGCGAGTACCCGTCGAGATAACCTTTGCGCGTGTAATCGTTAATCAGGCTTTCGCAGATGAGTTTCTGCGTGCCATAGCTGCCTTCTGGTGTAGGCAGCGTGTTTTCATCGATGATGGTCGGGAGGGGCTGGCCGTATACGGCTTGCGAGCTGGCATATAGCACCCTTAGGGGCTTTTCCTCGGGTTTGGAGGTTGCTTCTCGTAACGCTTCTAGGAGCGCCAATGTGGAGTGTAGGTTTACTTTCATGCCGAGTTCGAAGTTGGCTTCTGAGCCGGCTGACATTATTCCGTGGAAAATGCATACTGCATCCAGGGGTAGGCATGATGAGATGAGGGAACTGAGGGATCCGGGGTCGGTGAGATCTGCCTGGATGGTTGTGGCATTTTGTGGGTATTTGGCTTTTGGGGGAATGGGTGGAGAGATTATATCTGTTAGGATGACTTGATATTCGGGTGAGGAGAGGAGTCGTTCAGCGAGGAGAGGGCCGATCATGCCGGCTGCGCCGGTGATGAGGATTGTTGGCATCTTAGGATTGAGTGGAAATTTAAAGGGAAGTGTATATATGTGTATTTGGAAATCTATACGTGATATTGTGTGATGTAATTCCTAAATGGATATCTAAATAACGTGAGAGTGTATTAACTTGTAAGTACCTTTCATTAATGGGGTTCAAATGTGGAGGCGGGCCTAAAGATTTGCATCCGGTCCTCGGTTTAATATAGACCGAGTGATGCCGCATGTCAATTGATTTATTACAACCTAATTGAAATTGAGCCTATCACCAGTGTCCTATTAGTCAAAAAAGCAACTGGAAGGAAATTCGATATCCATAAGTTTAGCAAGCAGTGAGCGACCTTACGTATGCCCTCATTATATGCTAATCAAATTGAGTAGCGTTATTATTCATGTTCAAATATCTGTCATCCTATTCTACAATAATAACACAGTATATGCAAACCCGACAGATATATGCGGTGTAATGCTCCATCTTCTCAACACATCACCTCCCTAAACTCCCTATTCCCTCTCTCCATCCTACACATCACCCACCACAAGAAAACCCCACGCTCACGGCGCCCTCGTCTTCAACTGCACACCATGCCAACCCTTAATCTCTTCTCCAAGCACTTGATTAACCAACCTCTGCTGCTTCAGCATACTCAATCCCCTAAACTTCTCGCTCACAATATCAATCCCATACATACTCCCACACCCGCCAGAGATATCCTGAACCTGTATTTCCCAACGTTAGCCGATTATCCCGTTCTTGATTTTTTTGTATGAAAATAGGATACGGTGGGATATAAATAAACACGAACCTGTAAATCCACACAGTTCAACTCCTTATTCAGCAGCTCCCAGATCTTCTTCTCATTCTCATCCAAATGATCAGGAGCGCTCAACACCGCCCGCGGCACCTGCTCCTCTGCCTCCTCTACCACATGCACATCCGCAGCACCTTCGGCACCCTTCGCGATCGTTCCGTCCCTCGTGCTGTACCTCCTCTCCGCGCCCATCAGCCCCATCGTTGTATCTCGCCGTAGTTGACTCGACAATTGTGTAATTCGGGTAGGTATGGGGGACGAGGAGGAAGCGACATGTCTTCTGTTCCGTGCGGGACAAATAGACATGGCTATGCATTTCTGTTCGGCGAGGGATTGTTGGCATCGTAGGGTTCGGGAGGGGGTTGTGCGGAGACAGGCGCGTAGGCCTGGTTGCATTGCTTTCACCATTATTGTTGTCGCTGGGTTTTCAGCGCAAGAAGTCGCGCTGGTATGCTTTATTTACCGGATTCTCGAATTTCCGGAACGCAGGGTTCACGATGGAGTGAACGGATTTAACGGGCGAAAGCGATATGCGGTATCGGTCAATGGAGAGCTGGAATTCCTATTGAGTTGTGTGTATGGTTTGTCTGCTTCTTCTCGTGTATGCGCATGCGGCGTTACTGTTCAATGGTGTTGTTGGATATCTTAACTGGAGCTCCCATGTTAAGCGTCCATGCATCATCCGAGGACAGCCAAAGCTGGGCCCATATAATTTATTACTAACACCGAAAGCTGCACGTGACCTTTCGGATATAGCTGGAAGTCAAATGGGAAAGTTTATTAACGGGATTGAAGAGTAAAATAACAGTTGGTTGTTTAACCTGAATCCTCACCTGCATGAAATCTGTTTCTGTTTGGAAAGGTGAGCAGGCCTGCTTTATCGGCAATTGTGGGTGAGCTACGGTGAGTAGAGTAAGGGTGAGGCGAAGGTGAGCAGTGGTGAGCAACAGCGCCTAAGCATACATTAAGAGGCCATTTTAGCGCCCAAGGGGGACGTTTTGGCTCCCTCGAGGGGTGAGCATTCCTGAGATTGGCCTTACTATTTTATAATTACAGCCTGTGCGCCCCTGAGCAGCCCTAAGTTAGCCCGAACACTATAAGTGTGATCTGTTTTGTGCCCCCTAGCGGCCATTGTTGGCTCTTTTAAGCAGAGCCTAGACAAGTGAGCCAGAGGCCCGTCTCGACTCCTCGGGTACAAGTGCTTTCACTGACTGAAATTAAGAAAACCCCAGGTATGTTTTGGGAGCCTATTTTGGACCCCTCTCGTCAAGTCGTAACTCAGTCTCACAATATTGCAAACACATCAATTTAAGGCCATTGTATTCGTATCTATTTTTTTTGGGGCAGGAGCTCGCACTGAAGTCACAACCTCTGCTATATCAGGAGACAAATGAATCCAGAATCTATTACATTTGCCTTCGGATCTACAACTTTGGGTGCTATAGTGTCATTGTTGGGATCAGTGATGGGCACGCATGGGAATAACATGATCAGCGAGCTATCTTCTGATTGCTTCGCTGGATGCAAATAGCACATTCAGCATGACTCTGATCGAAATCATTCTTTCTGACGCTTTCGATTTCTCTCGCTTCTTGGCGCTCATTCTCATCTGAGATACTGGCAATGGATTTGTTGACTTTGTTTCGTTGATAGATCTCAGCCACTATTGCATTGTCATGCTCTTGCTGAGGTGTGTTCTCTGCTACGGTGGACCGGATTCTGTTGGCATAGGCATTGATAGGACCAAGGTTAATCAGTGTGTTTAGAGCGTGAGGGGCCTCTTGGAACTCTTCATCGTCATCCTTGGAAACATGAGGGGATTCGACAAGAGTTTTGAAGCCGTCTGTCTGCTCAAGAAACTCCTCGCAGAAGATAACTTCACAGGTGAGATTAGGTAGAACATGGAAGTTCATTTTGAACTCGTCCATGGGCCCGATCTTTACCGACACACGGACTTGGCCTACAGTCTCGACGATCGATCCATCTGCTTGCTGAATCACTATTCTTGTACTTTGCCGCCGGTCAATCTTGAACCCATTTCTTTTGGCGCAGTCCAGCGACATAAAATCTTCGTCCGATCCCGTATCAGCACAGGCAATCAGAGCATGCCCTCCAGCTTTGAAGCGGATCTGATTATTCGGAGAACCGATATACTTAAGAGTTGGTAAACGACCAAACCAGTTTGGACATCTCACCAAGAGATGCTTGTTCCTTCCGTATAGTTTTATTTTCTTGATAAACCGTTCTCCCATGATTATTGGGGCGACGCATTTCTTCAGGACACAAAACCAGCGCTCCTCAGGAGGATTCGTATCAGAAGCAAGGCCGCAACTTACTAGCGTCCGACCGATTGATTGAACCTCTGTCTTGGTGCCCAACTTGAATAATATTTTGTCTTCATCATTCTGGCTGATGTGAAGCCCATGTTGATTGGCAAATGCCTCGGAACAAACATCCTTCTCCGAGCCAGAATCCGGCCGTGCAAGACATTCTTTGCCGTTGACACTAATCCGAATCGCTTTTCGGAAAAAGAACGCGGATTTGGCATACACCTTGGGTACATAAGATAGTGCCACGGAGAACTTATTTGACACGTCTGAATGCCACTCTCTTACAAGACTAGCCCAGGCCGACGTATCCTTAAAATTGTTTCTGATTGAGCTCAGATGACGATTAAAATCCGCAAGACATGTAATCCATGTGTCTTCGAATGCAGGATTAGCCTCGCGGAGGAGATCCATCATCGTGTATGCAAGTTCCATAAAGGTCAGCTTGTCGCGTGTGTCATCTAGCGAGGCCGGAAGACGATCTTTGAGCAATTCTAAGAAGGAAAGCATACCATGCCGCCACGTTCGTGCTGGCATTGCATATTTGGAAGCTAGGCGGCGGAGTGCTGGACTCGCAGAAGGATGTTGAGAAGCCAGGAAGAAGTCGTTGTGCTCGTGGAGGAGAGTGCGATGTAGAGCAATGAGAGCCGGCCATTGCTCAGCAAGCGTGGCCTGTTTGTTGTCGACCTCGATACATTTGGCCTCAACCGCTACCAAGCCGGCATAAATGGCTTTTACTTCTGCGACGAGTTGTTCTTGGGAGATCTGTCTCGTCTCTGGTTGCAACATAATGTTAAACGATTCATCTCTAGGGATTGCTTGAGAAGCTTGTGCTGGATTTGCCTTGCTAAAGCTAGTAGAAGGCGTTCCAGTAGTCTGAGCATGCCGGGTAAGCGGCTGTCTTGAACCCGTGGTTTGCGGTGATAGATTAAATGACTTGCGAGATTTTGGCCGCAACGCTTGCGCTCTTGACCTTTGTGCCTGGACGGAAGCAATGTTAGGCCGGTCCAACGATGTCCTCGCTAGGGGGAGATCTTGATCCGGTGACCATAACTGTTTGTTCTTAGCAGGAGGCCGAGGTATGTCAAACATGCCAGGTTGCCGAGATTCTGTTTCTGGACCGAATGAGCCTGGTGTGGATGTCGGTCTCGCCTTTGGACGACGAGGCGGCGGCGAAGCAGATCCGCCACGAGAAGGACTCGCAGAACCCGCAGAGATCCCGTTCCCTAGAGTAGCTCTCGTCCTCCGTGGGTCTAACCCTAGGCTGCCATCAGACACATCCTTCATCGCAATGTCCTCACTCTCGCTAGGTGTTCCAATGTTCAACTCTCGTAAACCCGAAATACTTTGAGCGGGGGCTGGAAGAGAGAGGGGTATTTTGGTAGCTAAGGCCTTTGCGGATGGCGATTCGCTTTGAGGTGTTCTGAGTAGTGATATAATAATCAGCCTCAATTTAAATTGAAGTGTAAATAAGATGTAGCTTGCTGAGATACGGACTCAAAGCAGGGTCGCAGTGAAGTATAGACTTTAAGAAAATGTCCAGCCGACGAACCTTTCCGCGGAAACAAATTTTGCTCCAAGGCGTCGCATCACCTCTACATAGGCCCCTCGAGAGTGTGCTGACTTCGTATGTTCGACAAGCTCATCAGCGGATAGGAAATTCTTCCTGCCCTCACAGTACACGCACGCCCATGACAGCGCTTTTTTGTGATTTCGTCGCAGATGCCGATCCCAAAGATCATTCAAGTCTGTGTGTTGTTGCTGCATCGCAATTTTCCTTTCCGTCTTGGTTGGATTTACAAGTGTTCCAGCTCCCCAAGTAGGCCAGCGATCTCCACACAAGAGGGCAAGTAAACCTGGAAGTTGACAAATGAAGGTGGTGGATAGTAAAGAGTAGGGGGCCGTAACAATCAGTGATAGAGTGCAAAACGATCAACCAACTTCATGATGAGTATCGTTCGGGAGGTGTAGTAGGGGCACTCTTGTGAATTTCCTTATTTGCATTCCGTCCTGGCATGCTGGCAAGGCGTCTCGTGAGGCAGATTTGCTCCGCCTCATTCTTATCTCCGACCCCGCGCTCCCAATGGAACATCGCATCTTCACGAAACAACATCAGAAGTCATCAACGTGAAGAAATGTAGTATTTCTCTATGCCATCGCAAGATCTAGAGCTTGGTCAGGTATCAGAGCCCTCATCAGAACCGGCACCAACGCTGTGCTCGGCGTCTGAACAGCCTGCAGCGCCCATTAGTGAAGGTTTTATAGGCCTCACTGCAAAGATCGCAGCCGATCCTGACAAAAGCACGACTATTTATCGACGATTTGACGCACTTTCGGCACGAAATCTCCTTTTCTACCAAGCTGAGCTTGCAGAATTAGAAGAGCGGCAAAATCAGTACGATAAAGAGGATCGGAAAGCAAGAGACCAGCTGAACCAGGCATCCATAGAGTGTCAACATGACTGGGAGACATTCGCAAACTATGCGAAAGAAGTCGGGAGAGAAAGAAGTAAAATGGAGCTTGCTATGAAAATCAGAACTACTCTGGAGAAATATCGTAAGTGTCTGAAATCTAAATGCTGCAAACGAGGCAATGAACTAACATCGAACACCAGATGAAGCGCTCTCCGCCCACCAACGACTACTCAACTCTCCACCACCCTCCACAACCACTGTAAAAGCTATGCAAAACTGGTTTAAAGACCCAACTGGGAAAAAGGACCCGAATAATTGCATACCACAACTTTGGGGCGCAAGCGAACACACGTACTCCGATCCCCACGACCTCGTCGCTCTGCGAGTCCCTGTAGACCAAGATCGTCTCTCAGATTTCATACAAAAGAACTTCGGCGTATTCTTCAAGACGTCCCACGGTTCAGGAGGAGGAGCCCAGATATTGATTTCCCACGCGACGCTTTCAATGTTCTCCACCATCCTCTCCCTCATCCTCGCTTCAATCCTGTTGTTCGGCGCCATCATATCTCTATCAATCATCGGATCAAAACCCGTTTTACTTGGAATGCTGTGCTTCTGGACTGTACTGTTTGCTGCTTGTGTTGGACTATTGACAGATGCGAAGAGAGATCAAGTCTTTGCGGCGACGGCGGCGTACGCGGCTGTGCTTGTGGTCTTCATAAGCGGTAATCTTGGCGGCGGGGGTGGAGGAGGAGGAAGTTGCGCTTGTCCTCCAGCTCCTAGCTAGATAGGTACATAAAGGAGGCAGCAATGACCGAATATTCATAGAAGAAGCTGTAGATTCTGCTCAATTTGCTTGTCCGCAGGCGATGCATACCCAGCTTCGCCGCATCATCAGTAGGAGAGGACCCCTAGGCGAATAAGAGACATTGATTCTGCTTCTGTAACTCGGCCCTTCTGATCTACCATCTCATAAAGAATCAAGAAAGAGCATCATCCTCATGACCTGGAGATTCCAACAACGTGACTAATAACCGGCCTTGAATGTCAAGCCTTCTGCCGTGCGCCACATCATGCCGCTGGATCAAAATGATGAAGTTTTGGGAGCTTCAATTCAGAATCTCTCTAACATGTCCTAATGAAGTTGTATAAGTCTCTTATAACAATTTTAGGCTAGGATTGGACTCCGCTTGACCACCGACGCACGTCGCTAGCTATAACCGTTTGATAGGACTTATTCTGAAGCGTGGCGTTAGGCTCACAGGCCGGGGATACCTAATAAATAGTAGTTGAGTTCAAAATGGCTCCGGCCCGTCAGGGATGGGTGGATTCTGCTATCACAGCAGCCGAAATAGGCACCCAGGAGACCGAAAGCCGGGGAGCCAAAAGACAGGCCCCAATGCTTAGTGGTGTGGAGATCCAGTTCTGGCTGCCGCAAGCTACCTAGGAGGTAGGCGTACACATGAAGGGTGTGTGAGGTGAGGGTGAGGAGGGTGAGGAGGGTGAGCAAAGCAGCGAGGGTTCACGTGTGCCATAGCTTGGCGAGCACGTGGAACGAGCTGATTGTTCTGGATAAACCACAATTAATACGGGGAATTTATGATATACACTGTAGAGTTATTAGCGATTCCCCAGAAAATTAGCGTCAAACCACTATATTAGGCGGGAGGGCGAGGGATGATAAAGCCCAGTCACATTTTAATGCAATTATAGAATCCAGCAATTTCGAGGTTCATCATCAAGCCTTATATTCTTAATGACAAACGCCATACCATAAAGGTCTAAACTAGCGGCCTTCCTTCCTAGCATCGCTAAATTGTTTGCCAGCCGCCCAGTACCAGTGTTAAGTGGCATAATACCACTTTTTCAAAACGCAATGCAATATTCCCATTTCTCATCCCATCGTATGTACGTAAACCCAGCGGGCAGTTTCCCGAATGAGTTCCCTTAGTTGTTGCAATACCGGCTTTTGTCCAAAAAAAAAAACACAATTGCAATCGCAAACGCCGAAGAAAACCCTTCCGCTTCCCTAATGCCCCTATTGAGCCTCAAAATGAGAGCTCTCTGTAAAAACAATAAAATGAAGATTAAACCCAGTCTATGTCCGGAAGAGTGGAAGAATGTGTAAAGCGCAAAAGCGCGGCAGATAGGACATGCAAGAAACCGAGAAAGCCGCTCAAATGTACAATCGGAAGCAAGGCAAACTAAGTTGTTGCCGGTTGCTCCCACCCGCAAAAAATGCTGATCACAAGCCATTGTCGGATCCGAAGAGTCGTTCAGTATAAACAGGACGGGAAGATTGCTATTATCCACCCAGCCGAGTCCCCGCCATTATTTTTTCCAGGCATATTATTGGATCCCCGTGACCACGCTCAGCAAAGAGGTAGTCGGAACATATCATCG
Source organism: Venustampulla echinocandica (assembly GCF_003357145.1). Taxonomy (NCBI): domain Eukaryota; kingdom Fungi; phylum Ascomycota; class Leotiomycetes; order Helotiales; family Pleuroascaceae; genus Venustampulla; species Venustampulla echinocandica. Next base: position 38,710 of record NW_022474220.1, on the reverse strand, counting down.
TTCCCGTTATCATATCAGCCTACGCAGATCAGGCCATTCCGTGGAGCAAGTCGTTCATTTGATAAGCCGCAAGATGGATCATTCTGAGAGAGAAGAGTCCCGCAATACCCATATTCAACCAAGAATCGCTGTTGGAGTATGAGTGTCGTGGAACGGAAAGGTAGCGTGATTGTTATAAAGATAACCCGGAGACGTAACCGGAATGAGGTCCGTCATTGGGGCCGGCGAAGCAGAGCGAGAACCCTGATTGCTTGGTGTCTGGGTTCGCGGGGGCGATGGCTTCTTCTCCATCATCAAGGGAGAGTTGGTCGCCGTAGAATCAGCGGAATTAAGGACGTAGCTATCACTGCTACCTTCGTATTTGCCAGATCGTAGAGTACCATCCTTGAGCTGTGGGGAATTCTTCGCGGACCCAAACTACAGTATCAATTAGCTCGACGGTACTTATGGGGTTGGTCAACGGGGGCGGCGCCCCAGTGGTGCTCCTTGGTACGTACAAAGCAGTATTTGTCTAGAAGCTCGTTATAGGATTGAGAAGCAATGATAGGTTTCTCTGTCCCATGTGGTCGTGGGGATTCGGGGGTAGGCACATGAGCTGAGATTCCTGTTCTGGCTTGTGGGGATGGCTTGCTCAATGATTGGGAGCTTGTCATTGCGACGGGCGAGGTAGTCTGTTCCGCATCCATGACAAACCTAGGAGCGCGCTTCTTAGCCGGAGGCTTCATCGTGAGCCCACTGCGGTCACCAAGGACGCTATTAGCAGCCTGGATTGCTGCAGATAGCGAAGCACCAAAGTCATAGCGGTTGCCGAATGCTTGGCCATTTGGATTTCGTCGAGTAAGATTATCACTAAGATCGACAGCGGATTTGACGCCCTTCAACCTCAATGATGAACTTGGGTCTCCCAGGACCTCGCCAACGGGTTGCCTTAGATCAAACTTGTATTTAGAATCAAAGCCATCTGCGAAGTCGTCGAAAGTAGGAGGCGTCGACTTTGGCTTTTCAGAGGCCTGTGGTGACTTCTTCCCGCTTCTGGGAAGGGAGCCAACAGGTCGGGATGCGGCTCCTAGGGGGCCTTTCTTCCCATTCTGTGGCTTATGCTTCTTCCGGAAGTCAACCTGGAAATTTATCGAGTTGTTATTGTCCCAGTACTCCTGGCCGTTGACGTTGTATCTCACACAGAAGAACAAAGTCTTGGCCTCGAGGTTAGCTTGGTCTGCGAGCCTGATGTAGAAATTGAATCGATCATATCCATCACTGTGCTTCGGCTGCCGCACATCGTGGCTATACTCGGCAACGACCTCTGACGTGGTCTTCCAGTAATCAAGGGTGAACCGCGCCACAACTAACTTGTTGAATGCCAGATTGGCCACAGCAACCGTACCAACCAAGGTCTTATTATCGGCTGACAGGAAGACTCGCTCGACTCTGACAGGTTGTGCCAATCGCTCAGGTGTCTGGTTGGGGAAGTTGGCGACGGTGATTTCCCAATCGAATGGTGGGTTTCGTCCACCAGCCCCATCTTCTCCAAATGGGAATTCCGCGTCACTATCGTACGCCTCAACTGGGGACGAACCTGCACTGACTGCCATTGGTCTTTCAAGTTGGAGAAAGTGTCGGACATGCTCGAGGTTTGCATCGAAGTGAACCGCCTTGGAGAAGGTCGGCGTGCCAGGCATGCTGGACGGCCGCCGCCGTGCTGACGAGGGTCTTAATGCTGGCCTGACCAGCTCACCAGACTTCTTCCTCAGCATTGGCAGGCCTCGCTTTAATAAGTCGGAGCCATCGCCATCGCTCACGGATTCCTCGTCTGACCCCGTCAAGGGGGATTCGGTAGAGCCGTCATTCCCCAAGCCGACGAAGACCGGTGTATCAGTCTTCGATCTCTGGTGACCACGGATATGATGTGGTGGTTTTGCCCTATCCCCATTTGTCGCCGTCAATTTTGCCTCTGCTTGGGACGGTGGCATCGAAGTCAGATACTGATTGGCCTTTCCAGCTTGCTCTGCGGTCTGGTCGGGTGAGGTCTCCCTGGTCTGCTCTATTATCCTGATCGCCGCCTGGAGCTCCGCCAAGTTCTTTAACTCTCGATCTCTGTGACTCTTCATCTCGTCATCACTACTCTGCTGTGGTGAATCGGGCGGTGACATGACGGCCCCCGCAGGCATTTGCCTATTATTTGTTAAGGGCGGCGGTGACTGTCTAAGGCTACCTAGGGCTTTCAAGGCATTCGAATCATTCTGCTGGGTTGCCGTCCCCGGTGGTGATGGTTCCGAAGCCGGTTCGAAGGTAGTGGTCGTATTGACAGAAGGGGTCCGACGATGCCGGGTCAGGTATGAGGTCGATCGGGGGAGCTCAGGTCTGCTCGAGACCGAGTGACTTTGATGGTGATCGCGGTGGCCGACGTGGGGGTGAGTATTATTTTGGTATGACGAGCGACGGCTGATGTTTGGAGAGTGAGGAGCAGATGCGGCTGGAGATCGCTGGGAGGGAGGAGTGTAAGGCATTGGCACGACGGATGCGCTACGTGCCGGGGATGGGGCGAAAGTGATGCTAATTAGGGAGATGGGGTGCTATGGAGAGGTCGAGTTGCTTCGCAGTGAAGATCCCGTCTCCAGCAGAAATTATGGATGCACTATACGTCAGAGCGAGTCAGTTTGGAGCCCACTGATATATAGCGGAGGTAGGCGGGAGAGGAAGCGTTCGAGATTCATTACGATCCAAGGAATGAGATGAGGTAGGATGGAGATGGATGTTGGGTTGAGAAGCTGTTTTGTGTTTATTCAAGACTTACGAGAGTGGGCAGAGAATGTTGGTGGCGGAGGTTTTTTTTTAGGAAGGGAAACGGATGCGAATGAAGAAAGTCCAAGCACGGCGTATTCCAGCTATCGTGCTCAAATCAATTCCTCAACAGCAGCGACGATCCGGCGGTCGATATCGTTCGATTTCGACGATGACGATCCCAAAAAGGCCCGGATTGAGAGGACGGAAAGTGCCAGGTCAAAGTCAATGCTGACTTTTCTACCTGTCCCTTCTTTGTTTTCTCTTCCTGTATAGGCACGGAACCGCTGCACGCCCGTGACTTTAATTCTCGCAATATGAACCAACACCGGCAACCGAGCTCAGCTCAACTGTGCCGTTCTGCGTGCGGGTGGGTTGTGGAGCAGCAAAACCTGCGAGGTTTTGTGCAAATGACGTCTTTGATAAAGAGGCGAGACGGCGAATGGGGGATGATTATTCGCGGCGGCCGTTCGATAAAGGGCGGAGGATGCGGAATGGGGGGATATTTCAAAACGAAGGAATCCAGCAACCAGTATCCGGTATCCAAGGCTGGCAATGGCCTAGAGACGTCGAGGTGAAGGGGGATGAGGAGGAGGAAGAGGTTGAGGAGGAGGAGCAGGCATGCAGTAGATAGAGGAGTTGGGAAGGGGGACAATGCACTGCAATAAAGACCCGGTCTCGTTGCGTTGAGGTGCTGTTGCGGTGCGTTGCGAGGGGTGGGTGGCTGTAGCTGGCGGCCAATGTATACTAATAAGGCGCAAGTGCAGGCGGTAGCGTAGTTTGCATATTATTTATATTATATGCCTGTAGCTCTCTAGCAGGAGGAGCGTGTGGTGGTGGGCAGCTGGGTGAGTGGTCCAGTGGGCAGCTGGAGGCGACTTGTGGGCTGCTGTGGGCTGCTGGGCACTGTCGGGGCACGCTGGGCACTGGGCGCTGGGTGGTGGAGGCCACTGGACAATGGGCAGATAGATGGGCGACTGCGGCGACTTGGGTGGTGCAGCGGTGGAGTGCGCTGGTGGAGCAGTGGGTGGTACGGTGCAAGCAGTAGTGTAGTAATAGTGTAGCAATGTAGCAAGGTAGTAAGTGAGGAGGAGGTCGAGTGGCGGCTGGCAGTCTGGTATTGATTGTATCATGGATTGTATTGTATTATTGTATTAAGTTCAGTTACTGTACGCGGTTATTGTACACAGTCATTACCTTATCTACCAAAAGCCCAGATCTCCCACGGCTGGTGCGCACTAGCAGTAGCACCGCTATTCGACCACGAAGCACTTGGTACGCAAACGTTATCAACCCCCATCCGGTACAAGAAGATCCGGGGGACGGAAGTATACAGCAGGTGGTACGCGCACAAGGAGCATCTGAGCATCTGAGCCACCAAGAGCGGCCAGCGAACTAGCTATACGGATGTGTTGTGTTAGGGTCTGCGTTTTGGGCCGCTCTAGTCATAGTGCTAGATGTTTTGTGAACAGTCGTCTACCTCCGAACTCACCATGGGATTCTCAACGGGTGAAAAATCGAGGATCGAACGAGAAATCCTCTGTTACATTCCTGTCTCTTATACACATCTAGATGTGTATAAGAGACAGGCTTGAGAGTGGCGGAAGGGGTGGGCAGCCAAGGGCGGCGGGGTGGAGGGGTGGAGGGGTGGAAATGGTGGGAGACGTGGAAGCGACCGCCCCGCCCCGGAATGCCAAGCGCGCCACCAAAAGCCACCGCCAACCCGCATGCAGCCTGGGCCATGCAGGGGTCCGGCCTCGCGCGATCTCGATTCTCGACGGATCCGAGAGGATTTTAGGAGTTCGCCGGCGAGGGGACTCGAGAGCTGCTTTGGAATACGTACGTGCTTCGTACCCTTCGTACAAAGCACGTCGTCCTTCGTAACCACTTTCCCGTGTGCATGATCACTGTACCCGTACCGCTTCATGTCATGAATGGGAATGGGGTATGGGAATCCGAGAACTCCGCTCTCTGCCGTCGTAAAAACGCCTTCAGACCGGGATATTATTTTACTACGGAGGATATTCTCCTTATCACACGGAGTACTCCATTGCCCCAACTCTACCTCCGTAGTCAGCACATGGATAGCCCAGCGCGCCATATGGCACAGTTACCAGTAGTCCCTCCGTTTGAAACGAAACAGACCTCATGTTGAGCGTCTTTGGGGAACGATCCGCGGTGGCCACTGCGAATCTTTACTTCGGTAAGACGAGCACGCCGAGATAATCGTATGTGAAGCGGCAACCGAGAGGTAAGTATTAATAATCTCAGTTGCGACCCAAGAGCCCGTCGGCACATTATCAATCTCAAGAATTGATAAGAATATCGCACCATCGGCAAATCCCATCACCAACCGCCTCTCACCCCGCCGGTGCCGGCCACGCTTGATATGACGGTGGTGGCAATCATGCCTCTTTCTGGTAGCGAGTCCTGCGTGATATGCTCATTATACAGAAGGGACAATCTACTTTGATGCCTTTGATATCGGCGGCCCCTCATCCCACGACATCCCCGGGCGGCAGCTGGAACGAGCGGATCGCTAGGTACAGTACAGTACACCATAAGGTAGGTAGGTAGGTAAGGTATCTCGCGCCATCGGTTCACTCGGGACCTCCCTTGCAAAAGTCAAATATAAACCCCAGACGACCTGCTCAGATTCGATTGGCTTGGCGTCAGCGAGGACGATAGCTGGGGGCATGGCCGCTGTTTGAGTCTTGCATCTCCACCGTTGATAGTTGATACCAACTGCTGTGGTCGCAGGTGGCCTGCCGGTGTAACCGAATGAATAATGGTTCGTGGACAGCGGAACTGACTGACTGATAATATCCATTCTTCTGGAAGACTAATGCCATCCGGTTCAACTTCAAGTCCACGCGGATTTTCGAGTACACATGCCGTTGTCAGCCCGTGTACCAGGTCTGATGGAAGCTACTACGGGCAAAGAATTGCGTAAGCTACCAGCCCTCTACCGGGCTCATGGCTGGCCATCACCATAGACCGGCGGGCCACAAGAACCAGAATGTCGGTCGATGCCGTCGTCTGCACGCTGCAGCAAAGCGGCGAGGGATGATGGATGACTACCACAGGGTTTGATATTAATGGCAAATCTCCGTCCAGTCAGATCGACTCGTTGAGACGATGCCGTAACACTTCGGCGCCGGAAACGGCTATCAGTACGAAGTATTAGGAGGATAGTATGGAGAAGGGGTCCAGGAGATGATGTCTTATCGGCCAAGCGGCTGTCATGGCAGGCAAAATTGCTGTGCTGCCATTCGCGCTGATACGGGTGTAATTGGTACACAAATCAACACTTGCTCGTTGATTGTGGAATCCCCCAAGGTCATTCCCGCCAGTCCCGTCGCACCAATTTCCCCCACGATAACGGCACAGCTGATGGGCTCTCTGCTCGATGCTCTCATGAAGCTGTCACCAGCGGGCCCCGTTGCGGTGTGCAATCCGGGAATACCCCGAAGGATTGGGTTTTGAAATGCCGTCTCATTCCCCCATGAGCCTCTGATGTCCGCATGGGATTAGATGTTGGAAGTTGGAAGTTGGAAATCATGACAGGGAACGATAGCATGCGGACAAGGTCTAGGGAGCGTGGTCGTCACCACCAAGCGCCTTGTGCGCATTGACACTGGCTTGCCTGCCAAGTGCTGTACTACTCTATGTACTATATGTGCAAAGCACTGGATCGTGGGCTTGGGCAAATAATCAGGCCACGATCACGCTCTATTTATGAACGACGGCCGACCTCCGACTATATTTGCTCTGCGGCTCAAGAAGATGATCGGCGATGTATGTACTGCACGTACCTGATCTACTTACCTACTACGCGGTTGCTGCTCCACCCTCTTGGTATCCGCTTGGTATCTCCTGATATATCAGACCCCGCCCATCGTCCGTTGTCCATCATCCAGAAGTTTCCCGAGCCGACGATTGATGAAATTTAAAGACGTGCCGATGCTACAGTACACACCGTTGCTTTTTGCCGTTTGGGGCTGTCCACAGTCCATGCAATGCATCCCAACGATGACTTCATCGTACTTCAGAACCATTCATCTCCTCCTCACATATGCCGTTGTCCGTGATTACGTCCCCTGCTATGCGAAGGTGTTTCGCCAATCGAAACAATAGTAACATTGGCTGGCGTTTCATTCATCAGCCTTGAGTAGCTACAGCAGTAATCAGCACGACGCTGTCGGCCTATCAGCAGCTCCAATTGACGGGGAACCAGTGGAAAGCGGTTCACGGGTGATCGATGGCTGGAGCGAGAGGAAAGGCAAAACTCCAGCTGCAGGGCATCATTCAAGTTTCACGCATCCTGCATCACAAATAAGAATACTCCGTAATGATTCTGGAGATAGCGGTGAGAAACACCATCCAGCCAGCCAGGCTGTGTTCACGGTCAGTGCATGCCGCGTCGCTCGCTCGCGGCTTCTCGAGACTCCAGACTCTAGTCTGCTCTGGACCCGACCGCAGGAGTAGTGCACTGTAGTAAGCGGCACTGCCTAATCACCCGCGTCCCTACGGTCTTAGACCCTGATAGCGTCCTGAACCAATCTACAGGCTGCAGCCGTGCACAATTGGTATGTACCTATAGTATTCCCCTGGGTCCGGTTCGGTTCCGGCCTTGGTGTCTGTACAGTCGTCGACTCTGTACGAAGTGCAGCAGTAGTAAACTGAAGACAGTAATAATCAGTCGGTGGTGGTGGCGGTTCGACTCCCCCCATCAAATCAGCCCATGTCCGACGTTGGATCTCCCATGTTCCCTACCCCCTGTTCCTTGTTCCTTGTACCTGATCCCCTGCCCCTCGGTACACAAAACGTGCAAGCAAACCCGGAATGCAAGAAAAACAGGGAAATCCCAGCCACATCTAGGCGAGCCCCAGGCCTGGTAGTTTCCCGGCTACGCCAATCAGCCCGGCCCATCAGGCCATATGCCACCACGGGCCCATGCGAGCGGCAGGAGAGATGGTGTGCAAGCCACAGTTTTGGCCCTTGGGTACGGAGTACTACGTAGTACTTACCTCCCGCCTTCTTCGCCACCACAATGAAAATTTCGATTTCTGTTGAATAATTTTTGTCACTGATACTCCGTGCGAAGAGAGAGCTGTTTGGGCTTTGGTACGAGTGTACGAAGCTTCTATCGAATGGCTACAGCAACACCATCGCTCTAGACCCCTACCTCGTATCATGGTAGCCGCCTCTCGCAACTTTATGTATGGGTAAAGTACGTAAGTACAGGTACATCAGCCTTCTCATCTCTTGCCACTGACCCCCGTTCTCCACGATGTATTCCTTCTCCTTGCGTTAAATTCCCTACGGAGGAAGTAGCTACATTGCGGTAGCTAAGAGTAGCGCTGAACCTTACTTCGCACCAGGAGGGCTCTGCTATTGATTTAGTATATCTTCAATTATTGGACACCGAGATTCTGTTACTCATAATACAACACAACATAGTATACAAAAATAATCCATAATTGCGATCCTAAAAACCTGCACAACATACATACGCCTTTCTATATTTCCTCCAAGCTCCTTTTCACCTTGGCTCTCCATCACTCTTACCTATACGCTTGACATCAAGATTTAAGCATCTCATATCTTTTGGCGCGGATTCTTCTGCACGACAGGGGTACCACAACAAACCGCATCACCATTTAGCGCCACGCCAAGCCAAATGTCCCAATCCTAGCCAAACCGGTGATTATTTTCTATTTTCAGCGCAAGTTGGATGAAAAAAATGTTTCTTTGTAGCAGGCTGCTACCTATCGAAACTTGGAATAATTTTGGAAAAGATCCGCGATGAGGTATTAAAAATTTCCGCTTTATATCAGGATAAATGATATTAGCAGGAAAAAAAAGCTTAAACAGCTGCGAGTAGAGTTTTTCTGTACGCCGCTTTCGAAAATTCTTTTCGTGTTGCACCTGCGGCACCCTGATGTCTCGATGTCTCGGGTAGCTCCGATACGAGAGGATTTTTCCCTGATACGACTTTGTACGTACGTAGTACTCGGTATATCTCGTGCGAACGTCTGAAATTTAATATTTTTTTTCTTGTTATCGTTTGTTGCTCGTTGCGCAATTGCTTTCGCGTCGTCGTCCTGAGTTTATCCATATTGTGATGATGTTATCAATGGTGTCTTCGAGGTGCTGGATTGCAGCATACCAGTACGCAGTACGTACTCCGGACGAAGGAGCTTTGACGCTTTCTTGGGTGTCGTAGTTCGTAGTTCTAGACTCCATGGCGGACCTGGTGGGGGGCGGCGGGGGTGGGCGTGTGTCTATCTATCGAATAACATCCCTTATCTATCTATCGGACTTAAGCGGCCACGCACGGATGTTGGTTCGCAGACGCCAATATCTACTAACGTTCCGCGGAGCATAATGAACACAGAAGAAGACATTCTCCAAGCTCAAACTGTTGGTCAAGGAAATGGAATTGGTATATCCCTTATTAACACTACAACCGCATCCGTCCATCGCCGCCGCGCCGCCCCCTGGAAAATGGACCATGCAGATGGAGCAGATCCACCTCCAAACTTAATTTGTACAACACCATCACGAAAAGGCGCAATCCATCGACCTCGCCCGCCCGCATCCATCGAAAATCTGAGGCCGCCGCCCGCCCTGTACCCGCAGTTGGGCCTTAGCTCAGTAGTTCGCAGCGTCTAGATCTCCTGGGCGGTCGCTCTCCCGTATCGTTTTGTATTTACGCTGTGGCTCGTTCGCTCACCTACGCCGCTCGTACAAATCTGGGTAGATGCAAGCCCCTTTTTCTTTGGGGATAGACGCATACTGCTCTTATTAAAATGTACCTCTAGATTGCGCTCCTTCCAAGTCCTTCGTTTCATGCAGGGTGCTCTACGCTGCGTGTCTTATCTCGGCTATCGAATTGTTTACATGCAGTGTAGTAGAAGAAGGAGGGTTGCACAAAACGGCTGCCTCGGTGTGGAAGGAGGGGGCTTTCAACTGGGCGTTACGTAGTGCGTTTGGCCAGGAATTGGGGCATAGGTAGGCGGCTGAACTTGACTGGCCGGCTGGGCTTCCTATTTCCAATGAGTGAAATTTAGAAATATTTGTCAGCCGCGAGTTGTGGGATCTGCAGCGTAATCATCGATAGATTAAGGCTGGACTTTTTCCCTATTACCAGTTTTGTTGTGGGAGGCATGGATGGATGCGTGGATGCGTGGAGGTGGATCAGTGGGAGGGAGCCTGCCTGACCTCCTGCAGTGGAACTACTGTAGCAGCTTGCAGATTGTCTACTGCTGCTGCTGCTCGATTGCGGGGCATCAACGTATCGTACAGTTTCGATATATGTCTGGCGCAGAAGCGAGCGAGCAAGTGCTTGCCTGCCTGCTTACTTGAGCTGATCAGTTGACATGTGAAATGAACGGTTTGAGGACACGCCTAAATAAGATATGCCGAATATCGTATTCATGCGGAAAACGGTAGAGTAGGCAAATATATGCAAATGAATGTGGAAAGTTTGGTTAATGGGTGTTTTGCGAAGAATTGAATACAGTTCAAGTGTTCTGATACAGGTCCATGGCTTTCCTCTTCTGGTTTAAGAAGGTAGTGCAACATCGCTCGGTGATGATATTGTACGGAAATCGGATAGACCGAGATACGTGCATCCTGCTAGGGTTGATCATTCTGGGGTGAGTTGGTGCAGTTCAAGTGTTCGGGCAGAGTTTGGTTTCTGGTACCTCATGCTGGATGTTTTCGAGATGGACGCGTGGATGCATTAGATCAGACGATGGCCGCATTGCGGGGAAAATATCGGTGTAGCTGTTGGCGTTTGAGTGTGGTGGACAACTCGATGCTGTTCAAGTGTTCTGGGTGAACTTTCCCGTTACTCATGTACGAAGTATGATGCTTCGAGCTAGATGTGTGGATGCACGACATCGGGCGGTCGTGGCATTGCGGGGAATCATATCGGTGTAGCTGCTGCCATTTTAGTCCGGCGGAGAATTCGATGCTGATTAAGTGTCTAGATGACCAACTGATAATTTGAGAAGGATAGGCTGTAATATCGTGGCGCAATGTTATGGGAAGGAATCTTATGGCTGCAGCTGTTGGCATTGAGTTTTGCGGAGAAGTAAAGGTCCTCCTCTCCAATCCTCCAGCCCAGTCGACTTTTGCAGACGCAAAGTCAAAGGGATGTGGTGTAGTCGATGAAGTTGTTAGAGGGGTACAATACAACTCTAGCTCCTAACATGAACTGGCGTGAGGGGAAATGACTGCCCGAAAAATGTGGCGTCTCAGTCTGGCGCTGTGGCGGGGCGACGAAGATTTTCCTATCATACCAATCAACGACCACTCATTATACACGGGGAAAGGAGAGGCGGTGAACTAAGTTTGCGCTAGTCGTAGATAGAAGACGGATGGATTCTAATGGCTCAGGGTGTCGTTATCTTAAGTATAGACAACAGGCTAACTCACAGTATACTAGGTGCGTTGCAAGGTGTGATGGAGTGGCAAGATCGACGGAGATCGCGGAAATCATGAAACCCTCAAAGATAAACTAAAAATTGGTGCTGAGGGGCAACCTACCTAGCTATATTCTCACGGTGGCAAGTGCCGCGGCCAACTCCAAGTAGGACCACGATGTTGAAACTCCTCCTTTGCTACGCCAACAAGGTGAAGTTGTACACTAGATGAGTCCCTGATTTTGGCTTACATGAAAGGTTACTATGCCCTGGCAGTGCCAATATGATAAGTAATATCATACGGCCTCATTCTTGGATGTGATTCTCTCATTGTGCTACGTACGGCGCTGCCGAGGGTGAAAGGGGTTCATGACAGACCCTGAGATATGTCAAAGACGTTTTGGTGACACATTGCTTTGTGACACATTGCACTGCTTCATCAAGCCAATCCCAAGCAAGTGCCGAAGGCCCTTTCGGAATTAGATATCCCTTCCCAACATTACTTCGAAGAGACTATCTTTCCGTTCTTTGAAGTTGAAGCATATGCAATGGTCTCCTTACAGGCAGCTAGTGCAAATTTATGGGTCTCGACTGAACTCCCCTCCCCCACTCCGCATCCAGAGTCTGGAGGAAGATAATGCATAGTCTTGCAACTCGCTTCAAGCTCGCACCACTTCGCGCCCAATGAAGCTCTAAACAGCTACTCCATGTATATAATTCTCCGCATATGGCCCCGCTAGAGCGCGTAAAAACGCCGATCAGAAAAAGCTCCAAGAGTGATTAAACCTGGTAGTGGCGAGGCTAGATCTACTTGCTACAATATCTTTACACATAAACATGGCCGGAGTCCACCCTGGGGCTAGTGCCTCAACGTTCAGTGGCTCTTTGCTGCTTCTGTCGTTGCAATATACTTAGCGTGATGGGTACCTCCGAGCCGCTGCTGTTGCCGCGCCGGGGGACATACCCGAGATCTCTTTTTATGGGCCGGGATGCTAAGGATGGGGGACGAGGTCGAGACTCTTCCCAGCGTTGAAGGTGAAGAGTGGGATGGGTTGGGTGCCGATTATATCGGCTTAATCAACCGGGGAGGGGAAAGGGGTTTCGATGGTTTCGTTTGGGCTTGCACTATGTGGATAGCATAGAGTAATTTGTCGCTTACGAGAGAGACTACATATTATGTTTGAATTTGAAGACGATGACAAAGTCGGACTGGTAATGCCAAGTGGCATTCAGAATAAACGGTGCATTGATGCTTGATTAGTTGAAAAAGTTACTAAGTTTAATAATTCTCGTGTGCTTTCCCCTCAAAGCCGAGGATAGACTCAGCGTTGGATATAGTTTCAAAATGCGTAATGTGTGGAGTTTCCCTGTAGTAGTTGCTTTGGAAATAGAAGTCCTTGTTATTGTTTCTTATAATGTTTACTATGTTCCTAAACTCTCCATTTTGTCCTTAGTTATCGGACGTATTGCTTAGTTAGACGTTCGTTTATGGGATGATTCGAAACAAGAGGAGCTATATCTAGCTCCAACTTTTGCATACTCGTTGTGTCTTGAACCTTATTATCATATATGGCTAGTCTGTTATTTAATACATATACTATCAACCAAAACAATGAAATTGTAAAATCTGCCTTGCTTTTATTCTAACGTGCCGAAGAAATGCGAGCTCTCTGCTTTCCGAGCTCCGCCGTTTACTACGAGTCGAGGATTCAGGGGCTGTAGCACATATATTCTCAGATGCGTTTACATTTGCATTATTAACAAAGAATGGCGAAGGAGTTTCCTTTAACTCATCATAACTAATGTTTTTGCCTTATAATTTCCTCTGCCTGCATTCAATTCCCTGCAATGTAAGTACAGTACATCTACGCAATCATAACGCTATCTATAGGGGCAGCTTATTTCAACTCGCCTAGCTTCTACAAATAATACAGCGTAAGAGGTGTTTAAGTCAAAGCCTGCTTTGTAATATTTTGTATCTTGTGTCTATGTTTAAGTTATTTATAACTTTTGTCTTCGTGCTTAAAAGAAAACCTAGGTATTCCATAAAGTAAACAACATGTATCATGTACCTACTGAAATGCATATCTAAGAACAGCTGTTCTTTAGCAATTTATATTGATTCTTTCTTGGTGCTTAAATAATCTGCTCCAATCCAGAACGGATTCACACCTACAAGAGACTTGGGCTTGTTGATGTTGATCCCCCTAGTAATATTGCAGTTGTCTAAGTGATGACATTTTGTGATTCGCGTCTATGACTCTATGTTGTCTCTCTACCGACGAACATTGGCCGCCTAGTTCTGCCGGTATTCACAACAAGGCTGAGCAGTTTGACAGATATACAAACCCGAGGATGAGGTTATTCCCCTCCGCGTCGAGCGGTCTATAAATTCCAGAGATCTTTGTCTTTACTCAACAATTCTTTTACCTCTACATCCAACTTCAACTCTTCTTGACCCACATCCAACGTTAAACAATCTCACAACCGTTCTACCCCTTTGCAAATTCTTTAAACGATCTTTAAAGGTTTCACTTGCATCTCTTCTTGTGAGTTTCGCCAACGCGTCGTCGACATCCTATTGTCGCGATCTATTACTTTCGGCGAGTCGGCGAGCTAAAGCTTTCAAATAACGTCGTTAAATGTAAGTTGCAACTTTTCAAAGATCGCTTTCGGGCTCTTATCAGTGTACAGAATCCTCAAATCATTAGCACTCTCCCAAGATGCTTTCTTTAATCCCTGTTGTCTTGAAGCTGGCTGGCCTTCTTTTGGGTCTCCTCACCGTTCAAGCCGAAGCTGCCGTTGGCAAGCGTGGTGTTCCTTTCAACGACCCTCCTACCTGGATCCAATGCTGGGGAGGAAGCAAGGTCAGCTGGGCTCACAATTGGGGATCGCGAATGCCTGATGGGTTCCCTGGTAACCTCGAATTTATCCCTATGCTATGGGGTTTGGATGGTGCGCACGTTGACGGTGTAAGACTCCCCATACTCGCTACTACCAGCGCCCCTATTCACTAACATGTCTGAAATTCCAGTGGGTGAACAATGCGAACAATGCCCTCTCCCGTGGTTCCGGTCACCTTATAGCCTTCAACGAGCCCGATGCATGCGACTGGGGCCAGTCTTGCATTTCTCCAAAGGATGCTGCAGACGGCTATCGCCAGCACATGGCTCCGTTCCGTGGCCGCGCATCTCTGGGTTCCCCTGCTATCACCAACCGTGACCAGAACTTGACCTGGCTTAAGGACTTCATGCGTTTGTGCTCCGATTGCCCTATTGACTTCATTACTGTTCATTGGTACGACCACGCCAATAACTTTGCCTACTTTACCTGGTATATGAATCAAGTACATAGCATCTCTGGCGGCAGATATATCTGGATTACAGAGGTAAGTTTACAACTTTTCTTTATACGGTTGCACCTGCTATTTTGAATTTATACCGCCGTGCTGCCGCTCCGTTGCCCCGGCAGAAATTTGAACTTGTGCTAACTGCTCTTTCCCTATACTAGTTTAACGCGGCAGGCACCACCGACGAGCAGATCAACTTCCTTAACCAAGCCCTCCCTTGGTTGGATTCCACTATTTGGATCCAATCTTACGCCTGGTTCTGGACGGATCCACTTTTCCAAGGTGGTAGCCTGGTTAACTGGGCAGGCAGACCAACTGCTCTGGGTGGTGAATATGGCTGGCACTAGTTGGCTGTTTGTTCTTGCCCGCTTTGCTGCTTTGCTATCATTGCTGCTTTGCTATCATTGCTGCTTTGCTATCATTGCTGCTTTGCTATCATTGCTGCTTTGCTATCATTGCTGCTTTNGCTTTGCTATCATTGCTGCTTTGCTATCATTGCTGCTTTGCTATCATTGCTGCTTTGCTATCATTGCTGCTTTGCTATCATTGCTGCTTTGCTATACATTGCATTGCACTTGCTTTGCTATACACCTGCTTGTTTTGCACCCGGAATTGAAGGAAAAAAGGGTTTAAGTTTGAGTTAGCATGGAGTTATAGTCGTAGGTCGACAGGCGCCTACGCAACATAAATGGAAGGAATACTTTAACAATATGGCCCTTAAATGCCTCAGCGAATGTGAGACGTTTTATGACATTTCCTTATTGAGCGGTAAGGCCAGTTCAAGTTGTAAATGTCTCAAGTACGGTGGAGTATTCACTGATTGTAAACATCTCAAATACAGTGAAGTATTAACAGATATTCAAGCTTGATATATGTCTGAATGATTCAAGTACAGTGGGGTATTACCTAATATTAACCGCCTCAAATAAAGTGAAGTATTAACAGACATTGTTATGCGCCTATACGTCTTAAGTAGGAATTCTAACAGTTATGAAAGTTTACATATAGTACACGAGAAGGCGGAGTGGGATGGGAATTTCGTGGACATCGACGACGAGGAGAAGGAGAAGGAGCTCGAAGAGATAATTATAAAAAATTAACATCATTCTAAACCTCTGAAGCTTGGTGGAGTATTGAGACTTTTATTACTATTCTAAATGTATTAAGTGTAACAAGGTATTCTAGTCTCTGTTATATAAGTATTGCAGAGATGTACAGCAACTCGCAAACGGTCTATTCAAAATGTAATATCAAAAGGAATTTATAACATTTATCCATTTATAATGAAGATAGGTTAGACTCTTTGAAATGTGACGGCAAGTGTGGCGCTTAATCTTGAGAATGATGTGTCCGAAAAGATTTAGCCTATCTGTTTCCAGCTCCGCTGGATCTTGGAAAACGTCGCCCGATTCTAGCTATTTAAAATAATGCCAATTCCAGTGACTCTAGTTAGTAGAGTCGTAGAAAATGGGTTCCCTGGGCATATTTATTGTTCAAGTGCTCAAATTTTGAAAATTGCTTAATGTTTAAGTGAGGGACCCTGTGGCAGGAGTCCTATTTCCCTAGAGGCATTTACATGTGTGCTCACTTACTTGAAATGCTACTAATGTAGGAAACTAAGAGAAGAAGGGTAATATCATAAACATCGTGTTATTAGTTTTACAAGTAATGCTGGGTATCATGAGAAATCTATACAGTGGATCGACCTCGCTCTTAGTCATCCTTGACTCCATTAACCTCGGAACTGTCATTTCCTTCATCTTCCTTGTTTTCGGCATTCTTCTCTTCTTCCTCTTTTGCTTTCTTTTCTTTCTCCTTCCTAAGCCTCTCCTCCTCCTCCTTTGCCTTTCTCTCGATTTCTTTCTTCTTCTCTGTCATCATAGTCTTCACCCACTCGGCAGCTTCCTGAACAGCCCTCTCAGGTTCCCTCTTATGCTTCAGAAGATATCCTTGAACCTCCGCAGGAGAAAACGTCATGTTTGGAACAATATTTGCAAACTCCTCGCCTAGCACCGCTACTTTCTCATCCTCTTTCTTCTTCCGGTCTAGGAATTCCATCTCGGCCTTTATCGCTTCCTTTTCTTGTTGCCGCTCGTCCAATATCTGATTCTCCGAGCGACGGGAAGTGGATTTCGGGCCCCGGATGACGGCTTGAGAGGATTTTACAGGTATATCGCCCTCAAGAGTGGCAAAGATAGCGCAGAAAATGGTTGAGAGCATCGATTGAGTGGCAAGATCAAATTTAATCATCATATCAACACGGCCCGGGCGGATCAACGCCTCGTCGAGCTTCTCAATATGGTTCGTTGTCATGATCAAAACTCTACCCTCTTGACTAGCCACACCATCAAGGATGTTGAGTAGGGCAGACAGGGAGATACGACCCTGCGGTTTCTTTTCCTGCTCGGAGGGTTTGGCGGCGGTGCTGTTCCCGGGAACTTTTGTGAGATCGGTTTCTTCTTTGTCGTCACGGGTGTGTGTTAGACCGGCTGTGTCGATGTCTTCGAGGAGGACGACACATTGTTTTGGGAGCTCGGAAAAGAGGGTACCGAGGTTATTTTCGTCCATGGATGGGGAGTTGAGGCTGACGATGTAAATCTTTAGTTTGAAGTAGCCTGCAATGGCGAAGCTAAGAGAAGTTTTGCCTGTTCCGGGCAACCCGTGGAGGAGGTAGCCTCGTCGGTATGGGATACCTCTGTTAGAGTACCAGCGGCGAGTGTTGGGATGAAGATAGTCTCTCATATCATCCAAGAGGCCTTGCTTTAGCTTCTCGTCGAGCACAACCGTTGAGAAGGGGCGAGATACACGGGACACACATCTGGTCCATTGTGGCTCCGAGGTTCCAGATTTCAGCCCCCCACGGTAGATAACCGTGCGACTCTCATCTTGTTTCATAAAATCAGAGCGACATTCATCCAGGAGCTGCTTCAGAATCGATGGGTTTCTGCCAAAGCTAGACAGGGATATCTCCTCTCGCTCACTGACGGGTCCGTAGCTACCCTGTCGCACATCTTTGGTCCTCGAGAAGAGGAGGAGGCGACCTCGATACCAGAAATAATGGGTGCCAAAGGATGGTGTAAACCGGACCTTCTTCTCCTCTTTGCCGCTGACCTTGGAGACGGGGTTGCCATCTTCGTCAAAATCCACCGTGACTTGCTCCTCTTCCTCATCATCTTCATTATCGTACTCCCGCCAAAGAAACCACGTTCGGCTGTTGAGATTTGTGTTGGCAACAAAACGGCGAGAGCGCTTGGCAAATTGCTGGTTAGCTACCCAAGAAATGCACATATTGTACATTTCATCGTCAATTCTGATATCGGCGGTGGACATGATGTACGAATCCATGAAGCCCCATACCCAATCGGAAATGTACCGTGATGCGAATGTAACAAGGCCCAAAGCCATGAGCAGGGGAAAATAAACCGTGAGGTCGACTTTAGTATATTTGTATATTCCAGAAGAGAGTAGAGAGAAGCCCGGAAAGAGGAGTTCCAGAAGAGCAGTTTGGGGATTTGGCGAGCTTAGGTCGGGGTTGTGGCCGCCAGGCCAGGCTGTACTCGACGCCGCGCCATACTGTGGGTTAGAGGAATTCATGGCGAACCACGACTGCTCCAAACCTATCGTATGTAATATATTCGCCGCGGTGATTGTGATATAGGGAGAATAAGAAGGGGGAGAAGAGAGCAATAGGAGAACGAAAGATTTAAGAGACGCCTCAACACAAACAACTCCTGGGTAGTGGAGAGATGAGTTGGGCTGAGCTTGAGAATGGACCTGCCAAAAGAGATGGGGAAGTTGAGGATTTATATCTGACGTTGCCCTTGTAGGCAAATATGCGCAGTTTACTAAACCTGGGGTTGCTAGGCCTGGAAGCTGTTACTCATAAGGCAAAATAACCTCGACTTAGCACTTGCTTTCAGCCATCAGCTTGGCATGCAAAGGCTGGAACAGGTCCACAAACAACTCTGATAGGGCTGCTAGCAGTTGAAGCTTACCCTTGGGGTGGATGCAGTCATCTGCAGCAGCCTCTGGAGTTCCGGTGAGGACTGGTTGGTGTCGTTCCACGGCCAATAATCGCGTTGACCGATGACACTTCACGGCGGAGGAGGGAGCCCGTGAGTGGGCAGATAATTGATTAGTACGAGTAATGCTGCGACACTAGCACTATACTGTATGGTCTCACCGAAAGGGCAGTGTTCTGTGGCAAATGCAGGAGCGAGAGCGAGAGCGGGTATGGGATTGAGTATTAGGTTGTAAGAATCACCGCACATCATAGGCACTTTGCACATGGACATGCAATGCAGTTCACGGACGTAGGGCGATGATTTGTGCACTCGGTTCGAAGTACGGAGCAAAGCGGTGAATTGCGGGTGTGGCTGTGCACATAAGCGTGCTCATAAGGCATAAGGCATAAGGCTGGCTTGCAATTTGCAGGCAGGACCAGCATAGAGACATGGAGAAGTAGAGAACTGAACTGCACCGCCACGTCACAAATCCCACTTTCCTACCATGTTGTATGATCAGTGAGCCATTTTGGAGTTTATGACGACAGCTCGCAGGCACAAGGCCCTCGTACCGGTGACTCCGCGTTATCATTGCAGTCCATACCATTTCTGGCGTGGATGAAAAAGATTCGGCTGGGCCTGTTGAGCCTTGGAATCCCTCCTTCTCGGCCATCATACCTCGTACAAAGCACGTAAGCTTTTGCTTCGTCCCATCTACATGTTACATGTGCTGTAATGACATGGATTTCTTGATGCAGCACCAGCTTGAGAAACAACCTAACAGGGCCATGGTTAGCAATTATAGCGCATTCTTGGGCGAATTTGGTGCAAGATTTTGTTCGCTAGAAATATCAGGCGCCTACAGCTATTACCTAAGGTACCGGAGATATTCGCGTAACTAATACCACAGTTCTAGTGAGATATTCGTACAACTTGAGTATCTCAATAGTGAGATATTTACGCGATATCGGATTTATATCTAGGTGCGAGTCGTCGGGCCTTACAATTCTAGGGAAAAGAGTTTTGCACCAAAGTCGCCCAAGAATGCGCTTTAAGCAATGCCCGGATCACGATGAGCAAAGGCAAAATTTCTTAAGATATTTAGATAACTTAATTTTAGTCTGCCAGAAATTGTCTACGAAGTTCTTATATGATGTTTGTTCTAGTATCCAAAAAGAACTTTCTGAGCTACCATCTACGTAACAACTTCATAAGACAAATTCTTCGCCTTCTTTCAAAAAGCGAGTTAAAAGATGACCATGTGTGACGGTGAAGTCACGTGGAACCGCAAATCATGAAATGGGCCATGCTTTTTTTAGCAAAGTCCCATAGAGCTAATTTCACTCAATGTCATTGAATGAGGAAGGGATCAATACCCTGCATTGGTCCGTTTTCCCTTGGCTCCAAACTTTATGTATACCTCGAGGTAGGTAGAGCTAATAAAGTCGTGCTCACGGACATAGCCCACAAGATGCCAGCTAAAGGAACCTGCCGAAAACACATGTCGAAAAAACCTTGCAATAAGTAACTACATACATAGTATAGCTCTATATCAAATGTGGCTAGGATACTGCTATTTTTATGGCTTAGGTTATAATTAATCACGTGAGGTTAATTGCTAGTGTAGTTAAGACGGTGCTGGTGGGGCATGTTTTGGAGGCGTAATACAATAACGCTTCCAAGTTTATCGATAATGATCTGCTATATACGAGTACCTTAGTTCTAGGTATGCTTTTCCTGGCTCCGACAAAGTTTTAGTATAAAATATGATGATAATCTTGCAATTAAGAATGTCCTTGGATTTCCTTACATGTATTTCCTCTTTAGAACAAAAACTTCTCTATAAGGATGTAAATCTTGGTCCCATATACGTCTTTATTGGGAGGGGTTATTGTTAACGACAAAATAAATAAAGTAAAACTAGTCTTTATTAAATGCAGTAGAATATGGGATATTGCTCACAGCAGCGAGCAGTAATCAAAGTGGGGCTGGGGGCTTAAAGGCATTGTAGCCAGGGAACTGGCAGAAGAAGCTCTTTGCCACCTACTCATATGGTTCTGGAATCGCCCAATTCATGTCGAAAAGCGAAAATTTAGGAAGAGAGTGTCTATGCAGGTGCACATGGTATTGGGCCAATACATCGTTACAAAGACCATTCTTTGCCCAATCACTGGTTGTTATTTGTATGGGGGGTGCCTAGGTTAAAGCACGTGACCAGGCTGGATCGAATGCGTCTGGTATGAATGAAAAAAGGACGACAACCGCGAAAAAAATTGAACCCCAAAAGAAGGTAATCAGCGCTCGTAGTACAGCTCGCTAGATATCTTACTTGTAGCGATTCATATAAAAGAAACAGTAGTTTGCTTGTAAATAAAAATGCCTTCTTTGATGCCATACGAGTAAGCCAAGACCCGCCGATGCAAAATCAAAATTTCACAGGGCACAGATCAGAATAGATGGAAAAGCCCTCACGACCGGATTTGATCTCCCTAAATGGCGGAACACACACTAACGGAAGACCAAAGCATCTTTGGTAGCATGGATAATGAAAGCATAGGGATAGCGGCGGTGGCCTGGTGATGGCCGACCTGGTGATGGCTGAATCACAATCACCACCACAACCTCAACCTCAATCCATTCTCATCTACCACTTGACAGGCTAAACGGAAAATTCTGTACTGATTCTCACCCTCCCCGGCCAAACTGCGCCATTGGTATTGGTATTGGTATTGGTATTGACATTGCTATTGACTCTCAAATGTGAACCTCGTCATAGTGTGTTGCCTCAGCTTCCGGGATACATACAAACTCAGATGCAATTCACGTCTCGCTAGACGGCAAGTGCCACTAAAGTGAAGGTTCCTCGACAACCACAAAACAACCACCAACCATCCTCCAACAGATCAACGCGAATTCTTCCTTACATATCCAAAAACACATCTGTGGCCAATCCCACGTTCGATGTATTCATCTGCCTATCCCAGGAAATACCAATAACCTGCATGCAGTCTGTCGGCCCCGCAGTCTTGCAATCGCCTATGACAAGGAATCGTCCAGATCAAGGCCCTTCTCGCGACACTTACACTGCTCCCACCGGCCAACACAGAGCTGCAAAGGCAGCTCGCATTCACGACGTCTTCCACAAAGAAAAGAAAGCTCTCCCCGCAGCATATACAAGGCCAAAATCCGGACTCTGATAGGGTTGGCGACCCAGACATTCCGCTGAAGTCGGTTGAAGATTGCCAGGCTCTGCCACTCGCCCATCCACGATTCGACGTACCCGACTCCGAAGCAACCCTTCCTCCGCCCATCCCCTCGTATCTCCAGAGCTCGTCGTCTCTCTCGGGCTTCGATTATATCTCTTCCGCGGCGAGCTCGCCCAGCGCAGCGTACGCCGGTCTCTCCATCGAAGGCGATCGCAGTGCTGATACATCAGCTTCACAACCCCGAGCAGCCTCACTTGCCCCTAACGACCACGATATAAATCGGAGCCAGTCACCTATCGGCAGTTTTGCGCGTAAAGCTATCATGGGAGGGGCATCGAATCTTTCGCAGAGGTCATCGTCACCGCTAAAGAGGCGGGCTTCGGATTTAGAGGAAGCTGAGGTAGCATCGACCCAGAAGGATGATGTGGAAATGATCACAGCAGACCAACCTGCGCCATTAGAGGCTGTCGAAGACTCCACCAATGCAAGTCAGGCACCATCGGTGGATATGCTGAGGAACGAGCACGAGGCAGATTCAGCTAGCTGTTCGACGGAACAAGGACGAAGCACTGCTGCCACAACCCAATCAGATACTGGTAGGTGAAACTGTTCAGTGACTTCTTATGTTTACTAGGCTGATATACAGTGATCCAGAAATACCCCCCATCGACGTTCAGATCAAGACCGTGACGACAATATGTGAGGCGGCTACACAAGACCCGCCCAACGAAGGAGATAAGGTGTACTTGGTATCCAGGCGATGGCTCCAACGTGTCACCGATAGAGGCTCGGAGGCACTTCAAAACAGCAAAGTGGAGCCAGAAGGAGAAATTGGGCCCGTGGACAACTCCGACATCATCCAGCAAGTCATAAAGGACGCTGACGGTGTTGAATTTGCACAGCTAAAGCACGGCTATGGTTTCGCCGAATTTATATTGTGCCCTCAAGACGCCTGGGACCTTATCGTGTTGTGGTACGGCCTCATGCCTGGGTCTATCCCAATTGTGCGGTATGCACACAACACGAACCCGGACAAAACCGGCATTCCAAATATAAGCTACGAGTATCATCTGGCCATCTTCACTGTGCATAGGTTGTACGCGCAGGGCAACCCGATCCCTATTCCACAAATGCTCAAGGCTACCAATCCTCCGGCTCCGGTGTTCGTCTTTAGTAGGTCGGCCAGGTACTACGATTTCCTAAAGAAGATCAAGGAAAAATCTGGGATAGATCCTTCAAAAAAGGTTCGGGTCTGGCGGGTTCCCAGATTATTACCTGCAGCCGATCCCGTCGCACCTATTTCCAATGCTGTCACGCCGCCATCGTCCCGACCTGGCTCCTCTGGGCCAGACAGCGTGGCTCGCCCGCGAGAACCGCAGGACTCTTGGACACATCTCTTACTCGACGTGACCACATTCCTCCAACTCGAGAAAGACAATGGTAGGGAATTACTCACTCAGCGTGATGTTACTACGGATTCCAATTACAATGGCAATATGGACCTCGCGTTTGTGGGGCTAGGTGACGATCAAACAATCGTCATTGACGAGGCGGTCACCAATGACACCTACGTGTCTATCTATGTTTCCCCGAGGGGCCCCAAGACCACTTCTACAACCCTCACTCGTACCGCCATCTCGCAAAGTGCACCGAATAGCGGTAGAAACAGTCCCGCCCCGTCTGGTCCAATGACGCGGGGCCGAACACAAAAAACTGGCCGAACTCTTGGGACCGTTGGGTTGAGCAACCTCGGAAATACTTGCTACATGAATTCCGCTCTTCAATGTGTTCGGAGTGTCGAGGAGCTGACTAAATATTTCCTAACTGGTGCAGCCAGGTCTGAGTTGAACGTCGATAACCCTTTGGGAAATAACGGGCAAGTTGCTGTAGCATACGAGCGCCTCTTGCAAGAAATCTATAAAGAACCAGTGCCGACGTCAATTGCCCCCCGGAATTTTAAGACTACCATTGGTAAATATGCGCCGTCATTCTCAGGTTACGGCCAGCAAGATTCTCAAGAGTTCCTGGGATTCCTACTCGACGGACTCCAGGAGGATTTAAGCCGTATCAGAAAGAAGCCATACATCGAGAAGCCGGATTCAACGGATGAGATGGTGAATAATCCTGAGGCTATCCGAGAAATGGCTGCGAAGGTGTGGGATATTACCAAGCGACGAGACGACTCGGTCATCGCAGATCTCTTTACCGGAATGTACAAATCAACCCTGGTCTGTCCTGTCTGTTCGAAAATCAGTATCACTTTTGATCCTTTCAACAATCTGACATTGCAATTACCGATCGAGAGTTCTTGGCAACATCCCGTGTACTTCTTCCCATTGAATGATCGGCCAGTCCTTATCAATGTCGACATGGACAAACAGGGTACTATGTTGGCGATGAAGGAGTTTATTAGTAAACGAGTTGATGTTCCAGTCGAGAGGCTGTTCGCTGCAGAGGAGTTCAAGAGCAAGTTTTACAAGCTCTACGATGATCTTACCGTGGCGTCCGAAGAAATTCAAAACAATGACATTGTGGCTGTATATGAACTGGAAGCCAAACCAACAAACTGGCGCCCCCAGAAGCCAGGTAAAAAGCATAAATTTAAGGCCATTACCACTTTTAACATGAACGAATCCGACGATGAGGACGTCCCGCCTTGGAATGACCCGCTCGCGGAGAGGCTGCTTGTCCCTGTCTTTCACCGGAGACCCAACCCCGAGCGAACTAACCGGTTCAAGAAGGCTTGGGTACTTGTGGCAGCACCGCATTTCATCGTTGTAAATCCAGAAGAAGTAGGTGTGTCGTGATTATGCCCTGGGTTATATGCTGATTGTTCGTTAGGCACGGAATCTTGAGATAATCAAGCGAAAGGTCCTAGAGAAAGTCGCAACATTTACTACGTCACAAGAATTTATAGAAGACGATGAAGCCGATGCAAGTGCCAGTGATAGCGTCGATCCCGACATTGTTCTTACAACTGGATCTGATGCTGATTCCGCTGGTGGGAGTAAGGTTGTGGCAACCTCTGTCGACGGGGAACCCGAGCTCGTGGATGTAGCAATGAAAGAATGCAGCGGAGCAGATATCGAGGCGGAGAATAGCGCTGGAGAACCTAAACCTCCAGGTCCTGAGAAGACATTGTACTGCATGCTCTTTATCCCAAATCGTGTGCCATTATTAACCAATTATTTTAGTACCCCTCTGAAGGATTTCAATAAACGTCGACCCAAATTCCTAGACCCGAAGTCACATCTCAATCCTTCGATTCAAAACATGTTTACTCTCGGCTATTTCTCTGGGGCAAAAGAATTAATCCCCTCGGGCTGGAATGTCGTTGATGAGGACAAAACCTACCCATCCCTCGCATCGAGGGCTCCCCAGACCCAACAATCGCGTGACGACTCGCTGGACGAATTTGAGGTATCAAATGGTGGAGCTGGATCGGACAGCAGTACTGAAGATGATCAATCCTGCAACGATGATTTCTCGGGTCAGACTCGAATGAACGAGGAGTCGAGTGAAGAGGACGAACTCTCTGCTCCCTCAGTGCCTAAAGTAAGTTAAATTTTCATTGCATAATTGCGATCGTCCCAGCTTTGCTATACATTATAAGACGATCGAGTTATCAAATCTTTCTGTTGCAAATCCTAACCGAAGACTAGGCTCTTCCTGTCCGACCAAGAGCTGGGGTTAGAGTAGGTTTCAACAGACGTCGCAATCGTGGTATCAAAACTTACTCAAAGAAGGGCAATCAACGAACACGCAAACTCAGCGGCTCTAGCGACGAACTGGACCATGAACCTGCCGATGAGAGACCACTCATATGTCTAGGGGAAGGCATTGTCGTTGATTGGAATCCAGAGGCCTTTAATGCCATGTACGAGGCCGATGGTCCGGAGGACACAATGCGAGGCCGTGACACTATCAGTGCCATACCAACACTACCAGACCCGCAACTCGAAGCCAGACGGAGGGCACGTGCACAACGACGGAAAAATGGCATCACCTTGGACGACTGCCTGAATGAATTCGGCAAGGAAGAGATCTTGTCGGAGATGGACACTTGGTACTGCCCTCGGTGCAAAGAGCACCGGAGAGCAAGCAAGAAATTCGAACTCTGGAAAACACCTGATATTCTTGTTATGCACTTGAAACGATTTAGCTCCAGTGCACTGCGTCGGGATAAACTCGATGTCATGGTAGACTTTCCAATCGAAGGCCTTGATCTCACCTCACGCGTTGTCGAAACGCAGGAAGGCAAGCAAGAAATTTACGATCTGATTGCCGTCGATGATCATTGGGGCGGGCTTGGTGGCGGACATTACACTGCATTCGCCAAGAACTTCTTCGATGGCGAGTGGTACGAGTACAACGGTAGGCAACTCGTCTGTTTACAATCCTCTCATTTGACTAACAATTCGTAGATTCTTCAGTCTCGAGGACAAAAGATCCTAGACACGTTGTGACACAAAGTGCATATCTATTGTTCTATAGGCGCCGAGCGGATGGCCCACTTGGTGGAGAGAGATTTAAGCAGATCCTCGAAGACTATGATAACCCTCCCGATTCTCAAGAAGATGATGCAGCTGAGTCGGGGGAAGAGCAGGGCCTCGTCGGAAATACCTTTCGTGGGTCGTCGAGCGCCTTGACAGGAGTAGGAGCAGCTCCCCGTCGACCAAATCTTGGTTCGGCTAGTGCGGACGTGATGACTATACATCCCGCGGCCGTCGAGAGCCTCCCTGCCTACCAAGCCCACGAAGCAAGTGACGAGGATGCAGCTCCGCTCATCGCTAGTGACGCTGTGATGAACGATGGCTTGCAATTACAAGACAGCATCGAGGACGAAGGTATCGATGTGGGAACTGATGATGGTATGAATTATAGCAATGTCGGTTATGGCAATCTAAATTCTCAGGGCGCCGCCAGTTTTCTCGGGACCGCCTGGAACTTCGACCACCTACCTAATTCACGGGGTCAGGTTTCCGGCACCGGTTCGGATATAGACGACGGCGCGAGCGACCGTGTCCAGCATAATTCTTCAGCAAGCGAAGGTTCGATACGTGAACGTCTCGAGGATTTCAGAAATGCTGTTGCTGAGGATGATGGCATATTCATAGATCAAAGCCCAGTTCCGGACTTTGACGAAGATGCCCAAATGAGTGCCATCGAACTACATGCAGATTTAATGGAGCGTCAACTAAGACCGGCGTTCAGAGTAACACCCGGTGCTGGAGACGAAGACGCTGAAGAAACAGCGACTGAGATTCATGTCGAGGAAGGGGAGGGATTGAATAAATGATTTGATTTGATGCAGGAGTATTAAAGTATTCTATTAGCCACGATGAAAAATGAGAGATGTCAGAGGCATAGGAATTGGTCCGTGCCGGGAGTGATGCCGAGATGGTTTTTTAGCATGGTGGCGGGATAGTCATGGTCGAAAGTCAAGATTCATGGGCTATCAATTATAAGGATGGCAGGAATCAATTGCCTGTACTCATAGGTACAGTTGTGGTAAAACCACGACCATGCATTACATTCAAAATGAACTGCACGACATAATACAACGATGTGTTGTCAGCCCCCTCCCTTTTTTCTGTGACCAGCTCTTCTAGTGCCGAGTTTGAAGCCTCTTCCTATGTCCTCGCTCTTGTCATTTACTCCCTCGTTATGTTCCTCCAGCTCCGCCAGTACACTTCTTCCATAGTGATCGTTATATCCTGTCGGCCGGCCTTGCCACCCTCGTACCGCTGCTCGATGTCGCCAAGTGTCGACTGAGTCTTTGCTACATTGCTCCTCTTTGTCACGACGACAGCCAAGATTGCTAATATGGTGGCGGTAAGGCCGAATGCCATAGTCATGATATCGTTTGCGGACACTGTGTGGGTGGTATCGTTAGTGTTGCTAACGGTAGTGATCGGATTTGAAATTAGGTTACGCACGCATTGGCGGTAGAATTATTTTCAATACGGAAGGTTTGATTGATCTTTTGATATTGTGGTTTGACTGTTGCGTTTGAAGATTGAAGTTTGCGCTTGGAACTTTGGACTACCTTGGCCCCTTGGGGTTGAATTTGGCCAATGTCTCCTGGCAAAAACTGGAAGAGTTCCCTGCGGGTAGACACAGTGCCCACCCAGCACGCAGTGGACTCCCCCATCGGTCGTGGGGGCTCTGAGGTTACGCTGCGGGATAACCGCCGGGAAATATGCATCCTCAGCAAGTGCCCTATGGGAAAGAGGGGAAGTTGCCCCTTGCTTCTTCGGACTCCTCGGCGTTGAGCCTGCTCTCGACCTCTTTCATTCGCGGGGGAACCAGGGAACCTCACCAGGAACCGGTCGTTTGGTTCTTGGGTTGCACTTGGCAGTATAGGGCCAGTTAGCGGGAACGAGGGATTCTAGCTTTCCCCTTCGTTGACAAGATGCCCTTCATCAGGGGATGTCTCTTCGTAGAACCACAGGAGGCTGAGCGAGCCCAGCAACTTGGTTCCCGGAATCTACTTTCTCCAAATTACTTGGCTAGTGCCCTCTACGGACTAACAAGGTAGTACCAGCTCCCTCTGCAAGGCTTAGTGGTAAGGATCGGTCCGTCTTCCACCAGCGAAACAGGGCGAAGCGGCGCAATTATTTCAGCCATATTCCCAGTACTTTGGTGCGCGGGTCATATAGTTTGCCAAACAGTTCGTTCCGGAACGCTGGGTTGGTACCGACTGGGAGGGTATTGGGCCGGCCCGGGATGTGGCTGTCATCTCCCGCTGCATTAGTGCCGATTGCGTGAGCGGTGTAAGGGCTCTGAAAGGGGACACATGCATGAGTGTGTAAATGCGGAGGATGGTGCGCTGGACTGGCGCAATCTTGTGAAATAGGCACCGAAATGATATTTGGTGTGGTGTGAGTGGCGGCAACGAGGCGAGGACCGTTGAAGGTTGCATGGGAAATATCCAGGGGCCTGTCTCAGTCGTCCGTGGGGATTTACGTCGGTTAATGTATGAAGTATAGAGGCATGCTTAAATGAATACGACCTCATGCCAGACAGATCGCTGTTGGAGAAGAGGACGGGGTGGTTGGTTTTCCCCTTATCTATCATTAGAAATAGTAACACTCATCTCCTTTGTGGGGGCTTGTCGACTAAATGTTCGTGGCATTCAAGTACGAGGAAAATGACACAACAGATACATTTCGTAAGTAATTGGAGTGCATCCAGGGAAGTTTTAGATGATACTTGTTCGCTGCATTGTTGTTATACTCTGATTTTTATATATTTTCTATGATATACTATCTCTACTCGCGCTTGAAATGATGATAGGGTTAGTGTGCTGTATCAAATCTTTGAATAATAAGTACTATCTATTTCTTCTCCCTACTCTCACCTAAGACCAAGAGGTAGAATAAGCCTCGTTGGTTATTCCGGCGAACGTTTTCCAATCTGGAGGGGTGGAGCTGGCTGAGTCGTAAAACAAACAGAGGGGTAAAAATATCAAAGAGGTCACCTCCAAGAATCATCCTGAAAAAGTGGAAAATAAATTTATAGCAAAATTCTAGGGATATTAACAAAGTCTAACCTTATATAATCCTGACTATTCCACTCCTAATCTAAAAATAATGAAATTGGGGTTTTCTTTTCAGTGTTTTGAGGCAGTCGAACTACTATAACTCTAGGGAAGTTCATAATATCTAGAACGGAGTTATATTTGGCTAGGAGCTTACACTAGACTCTAGTCTTGCGTACTAAGTAGAATAATTTATCGAGTTTACAAAACACATAGTATAATCCAACCCTCCTCGTCCCCGTCCTCCTATTAGCTGCCCTCTATATCTGTAAAATACGCGGTATCCTTTCCCTTCTTATTCCCCCCTTTCTTCTCCGCCTTTTTGCTAACTGTCTTCCTCTTCTCTTTACTCGGCGCCAATTTAGCAACCTGCGGGTATATTCTTTCCATTTGGGCCGGCTCGTAGTTGCTCAAGGTTTCTATAATATCCACCTCTACGTCGTCAAGGTTGGATAATATATAAGCCTACCATATCTGGGCCTTTTCTGCCATCTTGGCCGTTCTTTTACGGAGCATTGCTCCGTCGTCTGAAATAAATACTAGTGATAGGTCGGTAATCTTATCTCTAACCTCCTCATCTAGTGGTGGTAGCTCTGGGCCAGTGGATTTAAACTTTTCCCCAATACTAAGCGTAGTATAGTTTAAAGAATCAGTGACAGCTTCCCTAATAGAGTAGCCTTAGATATCGGGACCTTTGGGCAGTATATCAGTTTCTTATAGCTAGAAAGTGTCAGAATTTGTAGAACATTTAAATTTTAATACTATTTGTTTAACCACCAGAGAGTGTCAGAATTTGTGGAACATTCAAATTTTAATACCCTTTGTTTTGGCCACACCTATAATAGTTAATCACAGAACAAGGCCACAAGAGTATAAAGGTTAATTACAGGTCAAGGTTCCGTTACTTTAGAATATTTCTTCTACGTATATTAACAAGGCACTAGTAAGCAGTAGATTTTGCTGCTCTACAGATTCTAATACCCCCTAGTGAGCGATGGACTTTACTTTGAGCTAATAATACAGCAAAGAAAAATAATAAAATCTCAGATTAAAAAGATTAAACTTAATGCATCATCTGAAATCGAACGCGGGATATATGGAGCTCGTATAATAAAGCTACGTGGGAACGGTGGATTTGCATCATTAGTTTACTGCAGTAAACCAATGATGCACAATAATGATAAACTCATGTTGCAACCAATCATTGGAATTTTGGGAAACGCCAATATGCAGCTTTCGTTAGCGCTGTCGCTACTTCAACAAACGACAGGTAAATGAAGGGGGCATTAGTAGAAAAGCGGCAACCGTCAAATATAGTAAAAGGCGAATTGCGTGTCGCTCGTTTTTGGGTTAACTATTTTAAGCGGCGACCATTTCCGGACACGGGTGGCTGTGCACCCGTGCCTAGTTGCACCTTCTGGTACCTTCAGGTACTGCTGCTGATCGCAAGGTGGAGATATCTT
This sequence comes from Venustampulla echinocandica, assembly GCF_003357145.1. Lineage (NCBI taxonomy): Eukaryota > Fungi > Ascomycota > Leotiomycetes > Helotiales > Pleuroascaceae > Venustampulla > Venustampulla echinocandica. The sequence continues at coordinate 7,929 of NW_022474220.1, read as the reverse complement.
CCGAGCAATTACTCTTAGTAGGAAAAAGCAGGGAATTCACAGCAGCTTAGCAAGGGATGGATAATCCTCCTTACTTATGATCAGGGATGTCATCCGATCAGGTTGAAGGTCATCAACAAGTCCGTGGATTTTGGTAAGCTTGATCACGAAAGCGGCTCAAAATTCCCCAAGATTGACCTCAACCCTGGCATCCTTGCACATTGTTTATTAGACTCTCCCAATCTCACCGCCTACCAACCCAATTCTCCAAATCAATCATCCCCGCTATCACCACCGCGACCACCAAACCTGGCCATTACAGCCGCTATATCCATTATTCGCCCCCATACCCATCTTCCCTGCTACCACCGGTGGCTATTATCGCTGCCATCGCCGTCATCCTCATCCACCAAACCCCATCTTTTCCATATCCTTTCTTCAATCATCAAAACCCCCCCCCCCCAATATCCTCACCTCTCCATCATCCCATTCTCTAATCTTATTACGCATGCCACCGCCTCCGCCATCGCAGCCGTCATGGTACCACCATCACCACCAATTTACTGGCTCGTACGGATAATTCTATTCTAGAGATTCAACCAAATGACCAGAGATCACGATTGGTCAAGCACAGCATCCCCCAACAAAATGTGGCGCTCGCGCCGCTTCGTTTACCCTTTTTGACAGCACCGCGGATCTCAGGTCGTAAGCTAACTAAACGATTACCTCCGGTATGTATACATACGGTTCTAAAGGCGAAAATAAGTCTACAATAAATGATCCAGCACAAGTTTTACCAGTCTCCTCATCCAAGCTCGTCTTTAAACCTGTCGACTCTTCGTCTACTGAATGGCAGAGGCACCTTGGCAAATTCAGCCTCAGCGGCAACGAACGTTCAGCCTCAGCGGCAACGCGAGTTCAGCGTCAAGAAGAACCACAACCCTCAACGGCCAGCCGAACATGACAGCAAAGAAGTTGTATTTCTTGGTTGTCGGTTAAAAATAGCCATTGCACTCTCCATTTTGTACCAGTTGAGCTCAGTTTTCATCTTATCCTGCCAATCAGGCGTTGGGTATGAGAACAATTATGCATCGAGGCGCCAGATGAATTATTGGCACAGGTGAGTGTAAGGAGAACATCTAGGAAATATTTAAACTCGAACTCCCCTTCAGTTACTCTTTCTTTCACCCGGTATTCTTCCTACCCACTTATATTCGATTTTCCATATCTTCCGAATTAAAAATCCAAATCATTATCAATAATGCAACAATCAATCTTTCTAATCTCGACCGCACTGGTTTTTACCGTTGGTATCCTCGCTGATGCTCTGAATAACATCGACGAGATCTGCAAGCCCAACCTGCCAAATGGTGGGAAAGCAATAATATGCCACCAAACTGGTTTGAGCAACTTCAACAGAGATCCTCCAGTCTACAATGCCGCCTTTCGAAATAATGCAGAATCCATATGCTGTTCTTCCGGCAGTCAGTGTCTCCTATCACGAAATTATGGTGAAGTGGCTTGTTACAATCCGAGGTAAGCTACTTTGTAATTATTACAATTATCATGAATTCAACCAAAAGGAACTTCGAGCTAATTTGACCTCGAATAGGGTGCAGCATGGGGTCCCATTACCCACGCCCCAGATGGGCTGGGGCGCCCCCATGGGTGGGGCGTCGAGTTTCCTGCCCCATGGGGCATGGGGCTGGGGCGTACGAAAAGTATACCCCAATCATGGGGCCCCATGGGTTTAATTATACACTATCATAATTATAATACACTGTCATAATTTTAATATATACATAACTTTATATAGAATTAAAGTCAGGTTAGTAGACAGGTTAGTAGAGTACAATTTCAACAGAATCACTTTATATATATAAGTAGTATAATATTATATTATTATATATTATACTACTATTTTTGAGGACTAAATATAAGTTTGGGAATCCTTTTTCGAGAGGTTTGTCGAGTCGTAGTATTGGAAAGAGAGTCTGCTTTACGTTTAGCAGAGTATGACTCTATTGGAGTAGGTGTAGTCGACTGTCTCTGACGCGGAAGTGGTATTGCAAAGTCGATATCTGAACCTATAGTAGGGATACTCGCACTTTCCTTTTCTCCTACTAGCTGATTAGAAGATGGAGTAGGAGAACTTGGAGGAGGCGAGCTCTCAAGGTCATATACCTGCCGGCTTTGACGGCGGCTAGTACTCGACTCTGCTTCCAAGGCAGCAATATATCGTTCCCGCCGTATCCTACGAGGGGTTTCTTGATGTAAAGATTGCGAAGCGCCAGCAATCTTTTTCGGGCTAATACGACGACTTATTGCATAATTAGCAGCGTAAGCTTCGACTTCGGCCTCATCTTCGTCGCTAATATAACTTGTCGTTAACCTTTCCTTGAACTCCTCCTCACGGCGACTTATTTCTTGATCTTGCTCCTCGAGAGTAAGCTCGTCTACCATAGTCGTTCCAATATCATCATTAGCTGGCAGTTCATCATATGAGCGTCCAAGCATAATTGCTCGGATCGTGAGTGGAGCTAGCCTTGCTCGACGTGGATCGCAGACATCCTTTGCAACATTAAATACGCGCTCAACACTAACAGCTGCAGCTGGAGTGGCCAAAATATCTCGTGCAAAAGCAGCTAATGCGGGTAGCTCGGCCTCTTGGTCCTTCCACCACTCTAGATCGGTCCTACTATCACTTGGCAGTTTTGGAGCTAGAATCAAAAAAAGGTTAGTAGAAGGTTAGTAGAAGATTAGTAGAGCGGAGCACTTACATTCCCGAAGGTACCTCTCCAATTCTGACTCGTCATTATCAGTATTTGTACCTAGCCAATTCCTGCCCCAAGTCGAGCTAAGAATCAAGTGTAAGTCGTGACGAGCACGGGCCGGCTTCTGACGTTTATGTACAGAGTCCCCCTTTTTCTGATATTTCTTAGTATATATAGAGGTTAGCTGCGAGGTATATTCGTATTCCCAGTCAGTACCAAACTCAGTAGAAGAAAGCCCACTATCTGTTTGAAACGATGATGTTTTAAATCCAGGTGTTAATATCATTGCAAAGGCGTAAAGCGATCCAAGGTCTTTGTATGTTTCAGTGTAATACTTTCGGAGCTTTTCCTGTGCAGCGCCTAGCCCTACTAGTAACTCCTGTATCCACTTTATCTGTGGTCCATGCCTTCGCCCAACCTTGACTTCGAGCTGTGCAGTCATTTGTTCGATATGTGTAAACGCTATATCATAGAACGTATATACTGCGCCAATTGAAATCCCTTTCGACTGTCCGATCTGGTCTGTTAAAAGTACAAATGGTTTTGTAAGATCAATAAGATACTCGACCTGCTTCCACTCATGTTCAGTAAGACGAAACATAGATGGTGTACCCCGGCGTGTATACTCGTCAATCGACAAGCGTAATTTCGTTGCGCGGATTAACATTAAACATGTCGAATTCCACCGAGTCTTAACATCTTGAATAAGCCGAAGAGGTGGTTTATTATTCCTTGCAAGCGATCGCTGTATATTATCGAATGTAATCCGGCGTTGTGGACTTGAATTGATATATATGCTTAGTTTTCGAACCTGGTAAATTTAGTTAAAGGTTAGTAGAGGGTTAGTAGACATAGTACATACCTTTGCCAGAGTAAACGGCAGCCCCTGGGACCCTTGTTCGGACTGAAACTCCTCCTCATCTATAGTATGCCAATTCTGTTTGAGCTCGTCGTTGGTCGGGTTTACCCGGATACCCCCAAGGATCGCCTGCAGGACTAATTGAAAGATATGAGAAAGACAAGGAACACTAACAATCTGCTGCGGGAACATAGAGCGGCCAGCTACTGTAAGCTTCGAAGTTCTAGCTTTGGTAAGAAGCTCGTTCATCTCAGCAACAAGTGTTTTGTTATTACTTGCATTATCTGCAGTAATAGTTCGTACTAACTCCCGTATCCCAAACTGCTCTAGTACATTGAATAGAACTTCTGCAAGATCAAGCCCGGAATGTGTAGAAGTCAATGGTTCGAACCCTATAAGCTCCGTGATAAAATTCCAAGACGAATCGATATAGTGAACGTTAACTGCCATAAAGGCAATATTAGTTGGACTAGTCCAGCAATCTAGTGTAATTGCAACCGATGCATTTGGTACTCGATTCTTCAATGCAGCTGGACCTAGTTGGTGTACTTTATCCATAATCCGCCGCTGAATCGTAGACGCAGATACCATAGCTTCCCCTGGACATAGATGCTGAACTAGTTCGCGAAACTTTTCATTTTCGACTGTACGAAAAGAGAGGTGGAGTGAGAGGATAAATCGAACAACGAATCCAGTCGAGGTCATATCATCGTAACGAGGTGTGGAAACAGCCTATTGAATAAGTTAGTAGAGTCTACTAACCCTCTTACTATATGTAACATACCACTTGTCTATGTGATTCATATATAGTCGACTGACGATATATTGTACCATTATTGCGAGTAAGAGCCTTCTTGCACTTGTCTGACCGGGTGTGTGCAATCAATGCCTTCGTCCCTGTTGATATACTCTTCGAATTCGGATGTGATAAAACCTCTTGACAAGAGAGACATACTACCGCAGGCTTCCCATCTCGAATATGTGCGCCCTGGGCATAGTTTGACCAGCTTGTTGAAGTCCGCGATCCTTCCCACTTAAGTGAAGCTGGGCGAGGTAGTGCATTATTAGCAGCGTACCAGGAAGTCCCGGACCACCATAACTCGAACTCGTGCTTCTGGGCTACTGACCATTGGTAGAACTGCTGATACTTTCCAATACGTTGTAATACGGATTCTTGATTGATATCCGATGTATTATAGACTCTGGGGGGGGATGACTGGAAGGCAGACGACGATAATACAAGCTCATCCATAAACTGGGAATCACTGCCGAAATTGGGTTCTTGGGAAGCGTTCATTGTATTAGTAACAAAGAGTAGACTTGTAATTGTCGGGGAGATATAAGTTTCGATTTTGGAATCAAGAGTTAGAACTTAGAAAAGATAATAATAGGGACTTCGAATCTTAATATGTACTGATATCTATTACGTACTACATACAGTAGTACAGACTAGCTAAGCTTACTAAAATAAAAAAGGTTAAAACTATTCTTTAAGTAGAATTAGTTACATAAATATATTATACTACTTTATACTTTATTCACAATATACAACTATATAAGACTTAGTAAGAGTTATTTGTATCTGCTCTACTTAATTATCTAAACCAGTACTGCTAGGAGTTCTGAAGAAATATCCACCGAGAAACTATCGCTATTAACAATAGTAGAAGGGTGAAAAAACAGCTGTGCCGCAGTTACTTTAAACCGCTCTGGAACAAATGCAAGTAGGAAAGCATTTGCACAGATTTGTGCATCCTTGGATCCAACAAACCCACAAGCTATATCATCAGTTCCATTCCACCAACGCGCAGGGCCAGGCAATTCAACCCATTCTTTTCTGTTCCATGACTGCATACTGCTCCACATTGCAATCTCGGATGGCTCAAAGTAATCTGTGGGGGCAAGTTGAACAAATGGTTGGTGCCTTGCAAGGGTTAGTAGACGTCTACTAACCTTATATAGAAAAACTTACCGAGCAGTAGTTGCTTTGTAAGACGCCGCATTAATCTCATAATAGCCACGTCGAGAGAGTCGGTGTAATTTTTCACGAAGACTGGCATAGGTGCTAATCCAGTGGCTTTTCCAGAGATCGTATCCAAATAACATAGCCTTCTATTCAAATATTAGTTATATTCGGTAAAATATTAGTCAAGAATAAACTTACTAGCCGGAGTTGGTCCTGAATTTTACTATTTGCAAGAACAGGAATGACCTCGTTATTGGCCAAATCATCTGCCCTTGTGAGCTCCTCATCCTCATCCTCGATATCGTCCCAATTCTCAGCCAGTAGATCTTTCTGCGCCTGAACCACTGAATCATAATCGACTTTATCTCTAATCCGGCCAGCCATAACATCAGCTTCCGCACGTGTAATAAGTGCTTGCTGCTGTGTCTGATCCGAGTTCTTATATCCATCAGTGCGCTTTAACTTTCTAACTGCATAGCTTTTTGCTGCCCTATCACGTTCCCGGGCCTTTTCGCGCTGCCATTTTCCCGGGTCTGCCTTCAGCATTTGCTGACGGGCACGCACCTTGACGGTGTTATGGTTCGTAGACAGGCCGCCTGGCGGGGTCGAGGGCATAGGTGGAGGAGGCTAGTAGACAGGTTAGTAGACAGGTTAGTAGGCACCAGAGCTACTTACTGCAGAGCGTGATTGGTCATTTAGACCAGCTGCCGTTGCAGAGCGCTTTGGAGGCATTTTATTGGTAGAAGCCCAAGTTGCAAGGTGCAGGGTCTAAGGTAGAGTGTTGTGGGGCGGAGGTGTAAGGTTTAAAAGTTCGAAAGCTGGAGAGGTTGAAGAAATTAAGCTAAGCGCGTTTGGGCGGTGAGCCGATTAAGCGAGCTCAGGCAGCCAGTCAGCATAAAGTAAATTTCTCCCACCTTTTACAACCTTACCTTCTATTTATCGGTCAACTAACCTAACTAAGCTGGTAAGCCCCTATAGCCCCTACCTACTATTATTTTAGGTATAGAATACTAACTTCACTTGCCTAGCTACTTTGTCGCGTCGCGTCGCGTCTGAAAATAAAAACAAAGCTCACTTTCAAGTTTTCGCCTAGCCTGCTGCTATACCTTCTGCTATGGTAAGTCTACTAACCCTCTACTAACCTTATTATATGCTAAATTGTAATAGTCTGACTTTGAGTCTGATTTCGGTGCTGACCAGGTCGGGGAGGAAAATGGCGATGATGACCTTGGACCAGATGCTGGATTCGTCCCTGGACAAGGACCTTTGGCTAGTGCCCTGGCAGGGAAGAAAAAGGGAGTCCGTAAAGGAGCAAAAAAAGCACCGCGAAAAGCTCCTACCAAAGCACCCCGCCGCCCCAAGCCTGCTCGTGGAAAGAAGCCAGTAAAGGGCAAGAAGAAGAAAACTGAAAACCTGCGAACGCCAATCTATAAGGCCCACCCTACCAAGGATAAAAATCCCAATGCACAACTCCGCCGTGTAAGGCCTGGAAGTAAGTCTACTAACCTTCTACTAACCTTGTACAATTTGCTGATATTTATAGCTCTTGCACTTCGTGAAATTCGCTACTACCAGAAATCCGAACTAATGCTTCTCCCCAAAGCACCATTTGTTCGTCTAGTCCGTGAAATCACACGCGGTGATCTGCAACATCATTTCATAAGATTCCAAGCTAGTGCTCTAGAAGCTATTCAATCGGCAGCTGAAGCTTTTCTTACCAAGGAATTCGAAAGTAAGTACATCTTAGCTGTCTACTAACCCTCTACTAACTTTACTAGTGGCAAACCTCCTGGCGATTCATGGAAAGCGTGTAACAATTATGCAGAAAGATATGAAACTCCTGCGTCAGTTGCGGATGCTTATGACAGGATCTGAGGTGCCAGGTATTTAGCATGGGCTGTAATTGTTTTTACTTGACTTTTTACGGCGTTATGGACAGAGCAATATACCCATCTGGCAGTTGCAGTAGTCATAGTAGTTAAGGGCTATGAATCAATGAATCAATGAATCAATGAATTAATAATTTAATTAATAATTTAATAATAATTTAATAATTTAATAATTTAATTTATAACTCTATTGATTTAATTATTAATAATATTATTTATATCTTACTCTATTCTTTATATTGAAAATATATATAAAGAGTTTATAGATTTCTTTTTCTAGAATAAATCGCTATTTATTATTATATAAGAGATCACATGATAACTCACATGCCCCATGGGCACCCGTTGCCCCATAAGCCACCCCCATGGGGCGCCCATAGGCTGGGTCGTAAAAGTACGCCCCACCCCATGGGTGGGTTGAAATCTCAAAACCCACCCCATGGGGCCCCATGCTGCACCCTA
>NW_022474219.1:386221-593283 GCF_003357145.1 Venustampulla echinocandica | reverse complement strand
GTACTTCTGGCGCAACTCCTAGTATAACTCCTGGCGCAATTCCTGGTGCAGCTCCTAGTACTCCTGGCGCAACTATAGCTGTAAGTATGATCACCTTGAAATCACCTTGAAATCACTTTCAAATCGCTAATAAAACGGTCAGAGAACTACTCCTACTCCTTCTAGTTCGAGTCCTATTTCTGTTCGTACAGTATGTACTATAGCTTTCTATTATATCTAATAATATTATACTAATATTTATATTATAGAAACTGCCAATAGCTACTTCGTCACAGTCAGAGCAACTTGAACTACTTGTATGTATTTTTGTTTAATTATATATAATATATTTATTAACTAATCTAAAAATATATAGTTACTACGCCCAGATGAACTTTTTCAGGGGGACCTTCTTCAAGGGTATCTACCCCAGCTTCACACAGTATATATATCCCCTAGCTCTTTATTATATTAATAACTTATATTCTTTAATAGACTTTTATTAATCCTCAAAACACGCTTCTTTCTCAATCAACTTCATCAGTAGGCGCATCTAATAGGACTCGACCAACTGTATGTAAAACGTTTGCTAAGCGTTCTCCTATTGTTTTAGTCCCCTACGTCTCAAGCTATTGATTTGTCCTCTTTCCGCGACTGCTATTATTTACCTATTGAGGCATGTATCTTTATAATATATAAAATATCTTACTAATTTATATAATAGAGTATCTACGATGACTTTCCTTCTGATAATAATCAACCACAAAGGATAATTGTATATATTCCTATTATATTATATTTTTATAAACTAATAGTATTATAGGATCGTTTACACGGAAATCCAAATCAGCCAAAAGGAAAAGAAGGACAGCCAGTAAGATTATTTATAAACTATGTATAATTCATTTTATAACTAATTAATATARGCTACAAAAAAAGCCCGAATTCAAAAACAAAATAGCTTACCAGCTAGCCCAGAAGCGCAAGACGATACAGACAACTCTATTCAGATACGGGACTGTCCTCTTTTAAACGGGGTATATAAAACTCTAAAATTCTAAAACTATACTAATAATATTTAGAAGCCAAATATAAATGCAATGCGAGTACAGGTCCAACACCTATATAAGATTAGAAATAATGGTCGATGTGATTTATGCCGCTCAGATAGTAAGTATATATAAAACGAATTAAAAACAAATTCTAATTAATATCCTACTAGAGCGTAAATGTCCGGATATACTTGCAGATAATTGGGAAAAGTCTAACTGCAAGATTATCCAACATTTTATCCAGCCAGAGGACGACTAGCTGTTTAGTCTTATTATTATTTCTTTAGTACTTTTCTTTTCTAGTATTTGGAATTTTAGTTTTTATTATTATATATATATTCAATATATGTTTTGCAACTAATTAAAAGATGATTCTATCTATCTACTAAAAGGCGTAGGTAATATCTCAACATTAAGTAGTTCATTCTCAAGCTTTCTAGCCTGAAGCTGTTTAATCCTTACTTCCGCTTCTAGTTGCTGGACTTGAAGGTTACTCATTTTTGTCTCATGACGCTCGCGTGCTACCCTTGCCTGTTTCTCAAGTTCCCATTCTTCCCGTTTCTTCTTCGTTTCCCAATTGACTTCTTCGTAATTATTAGACTTTGTTAGTCTATCCTGAGCCAGCTCCTTTCCTATACGCTTTACACGCTTCGTCCCTCCGCTACTTGATACTACTGGCTGTGGCTCATATACTTCTGGGACCTGATCAGAATTATCAGGGTCTGTTGAAGGAGTTATAAACTTGAGCCGCCTTTTCTCTAATCTTTCTATATATTTATTAGTATATAGACTAAAGTCATTTTATAAACGAATTCAAGTTGATTTAATAATCGTTTAGTATAACTCCACTTACTGATTTTATCGTAGATCGCATTTACGGGATTTGGAGGGGTATATGAAGACTGAATACCATAGCGTTTATATTGGTCAATATATTCTACTAGCTTTTTGTCTAAGTTGATGCCCCTAATATATAATTAGAAAACGATTCGAACTCAATTACAAAGTACATACTTTAGAATTGCTAGTAGAAGTRCTTGCCCCCTCCCAGTTCGATTTGACATCGACATTAACGAATCAAGAGACTGGTTTGTTCGAGTACAGTTATTCCAAACGTCTTTATCCCCTTTCCAAAAGAGAGGATTAAGACCTGACTTAATCCACGGGACCCGTTTATGAGCTGTATATGCTGCTTCATTAGGGCTATAAGAATAAGAATTAGAAATAATATATAAAACGAATTATATACGAATATAACTTAAAGGGAGAGTACTTACAAATTCTTATCAACTTCATCTAGAATTGTATTAAACATTTCTTCGCTATTAACGTTCAATAGCTCACGCATAACCTCGCCCCATGCAGAGCCAGATGGAAAGCGCGCTTCAAGACCACGGAAGAAATGAGTTGTACAGTAAATAAGAGTCCGCTCGACGTGCCACTGCCAAGGTCTCTTTGGGAATTCAGGATCAATTGTCCAAAAGTAAAGACCCAATGCTAAGACAGTTAGTAAGTATTTGATAAGTATTTACCAAGTACTTGATAAGTGTTTGAGAAGTAATTAAAAAACTTACCATGAGCTTGGGCAGGACACATATCTACTACAATAGCCTTGATACCCTGGCCATGTATGTGGTGCCACTGTAGCCCTTTTCTAGGCTCGGCTTGCGAAAGTATATTATCTGCTACTGAGAAGAACTCCATAAACGCCTTATAGTATGCCCAGATTGACTGCTTATTGGTATAAACTCGACCAAAACACATTACTTAAATAATTAGATAATAGTTGTAAAACGTTTGCAGAGTATTTACTTACACCGTTGAAACTCTTGCATAAACTGTCCAATAAGAATTTCATTAAACTGCCCATGAACCCGTTTATATGACATGTCGATTTGTATAGTATTACAGGTAGCCATACATTCGATTTGCTTTGTAAATGCGCAGGAAATAGTTCCAATATCGCCGTTATGTACCATATTCCGAATATATGGGATCTTCCTACTTTGTCCTTGGTGATACGAGATATAGTAACTCCAAACACCTATATACGTTTAGAAAATATTAAAAAAATATTTACAGAAGACTAACCTTCCCAGTCAGTACCGTCTGGATATTGTAAGTAGATCTGCGCCCGACGTAGAGCTGCAAACCGACTAGTATTAAATAGTGTAGGGTCAAGAGTGCAAATATCAGCGTGTGGATCTTTCTTCTTGAGGTCTATATATAGACTAAATAGCCGATGGCCATTAGGTGGAATAATATGAACAGGAGTCCCTTAAAATAGTTAATAAACGTCTCAAAAACAGAAGTAAAGTATATTATATACCTGCTATAGCTCCGACTTTAATATGCCTCTRGATCTCTTTGATAACGAGCTCGCCAATTTCTTGGGGAGTTTGATTAGGAGGAGGAGGGTTATGAGAATGAATTCCATGTGAGGAAAATAGAATAATCGGTGTCTTCTTTAAGTCGACTGGGATTAACATGTTGAACTTGACTGAACATGGAATCTTCTTTATTAGCTGGGAACTTTGATCATGCGGAACTCCTATAAATATTGTTAGTATTTGGCAATTATTTAACAAGTATTTAACAAGTATTTGAAAAACATTTGAAGAATATTTATATAATACTAGATACGTACCACAAAGACGTCTTCGTGATGTTTGAGGGAGCGTGCGAAAACACTTCTCTTGTACTCCATCGTAGCCATACTCTAATAGCTGGGCTAGATGTGCAAGGTGTATATGAGCGTTGGTAGGGATGGAGTAGTAGTAGTGGTGCGCCTTCTTTGCATATGTCGCCTGATTGCAGGTAATATAATACTTTTTGTTTCCATTTAAATCCTATTAATTAAATAATTAGTAAACGTTTTATAATTATTTGGAAAGACTATACCCTATGTTCAGACTCTCGTACAACAGGCAAACCGCTACAAGGTCGACTAAGTCCAGTATCATTATAGTAACTTGAAAATGGACAGCCGTTCCGGTGTGGACTCTTGAAATCCCGCATAACTGCATTATATAGACTACATAATTAGAAAACAATTTCAAAGTAGAAGGTAAACACTTTACTCAAGAGTCGGTTTGTATGTATCAACAGGGTGATATTCCTCCATAAATAGCCGTTGTACAGCAGACATTCGCTCTGCTTTTCTATCCCAAGCATCTATATCCCATTCCGTATGCGGGTCTAAAAGAGACTCGTGATGATGGGTACATACTTTAACTCCTGAGCAGCGGAACGTAGTTCGAATACATGGGACATTATTTAGGAATTCGGATCGAGTTAGTTTATTATGCGGTTGATATGTTGATGAATAACTATACTGGACCTATATAATATTAATATTTATACATTTTGTAAACAATTTCTATGTAACTTACATTGTACATTAATGTTTTAATTGTTAGATCTAGTGACTCTAGATACCCAAGGGCAGAGAGACAATAGCCTACGCCGGACTTTGATGTTTTTGGATACCAAGGTAGACGGGTGCCATAGAAAAGTTCAGAGACTCGTAGCCCATCCAAACTAGGATTGGTAAAGATTTTTGGGATATTTTCATTATCTTGCATAGAAGTAGTAGGCTCCTATAAGTAATTAGCAAATATTTGATAAGTATTTGGCAAGTATTTGGCAAGTATTTGGCAAGTATTTAGCAAGTATTTGGCAAGTGTATACGTACAGAGAATGAATTGTCTGGAAACAACAGAACATCTGGGAGGGGAATAACAGGATACTTCGTTTCAGCTTCCTGGTAAAGATATTGTTTATCATCTAGGGAGAGACTTGAATTGCGGAGAAGCTCCTCAGGTATAGGGGCAGCAGTATTCGACATAGCTAGAAATTAAAGCTTTATATAAGAAAAGTTGGTCATATAATAGAGATTAATAGTATATACAACAGACGAAGGCATATTTAATACAAAGCTTTAATTGCTCTTGTCGCGAAACACACACGTTAATCGCGCACRGTTATTCTGAAGTTAAATGACATTAATTTCACTTTTCTTAAATTACCGAGCTTCGAATACAAATCTTTTTTAAAACACTTGACAAACGTTATTCAAACATTATTCAAATGCTGTTTAAATGTTCTCTTAGAGGGTCATCTCAGGTCCTTATTTGCACGGCCATTAACTAGGGTGCCCCTACTAGTAGGACTACTATGTTAGGGTTCGACCAGGCGCGCCCGGGTTTAAATCTAGGGGGCTGGCCAGCCACTGTGCGCGTTTAGGTGCAAAGCTCGTATGGCCTATAGCTAGACCCTGTTTAGTCCTTGTTAAGGGCCATTCCAGCTGCTGTGACCGGTCATACCAACTACGCTCTGCGTAACCAGTGCTAATGCAAGCGAGCGGTTCAGCGTCACGTGAGGGGCTTCACCCACGTTCCTTGCGACACGAGGCTGACGATACATTTCATCCACCACACCTGGCTTCTTCTACACATACCATACCTAACATGATCACCATCACCATCACGGTCAGGTAGCATGCCCGCCATAAGACAAAGACTCGGCTCACGTGATCTGCTGGAGTACGATGCCAGGTACGGCGTGTTGATCTGTCGAGAATGCCAGTACGCCATTCAGAAGAGCGCGCTGCAGAGCCACCTGCTCCGGCACAAGATCTACCGCCTCGAAAGACAACGTTTATTGTCCTCCATAGCTGAACTCGACCTTCTCGAGCCGGACCATGTGCCCCTACCTACCCCAACCTCCTCACCAATCGAGGCTCTACCCACCTTCTCTGGCTACTGCTGTGCGGCGGCTGGGTGTGGAAATCTCTGCGTCAGTTCCAAACGCATGAAACGCCACTGGAGCGAAATACATGGCCTCAGCGAGCCCCCTCCTGATTTCTCCTCCTTCGCCCGTCCGGTGAAACTTCAGACGTTCTTCCGTGGCACAAAACTTAGGTATTTCGAGGTCGCTTCTTCGCCGGCAGGTACAGCCGGAGCGGCGCGGCTGGCTGCCACTGATAGTGATGGTGGTGATGAAATGCATGATGAAGGGCATAATGAGGAAAGGCACGGTCACCAAAGTAGCGATGAGCAAAAGAATGGTGAGCAGTGGAATGATGCAGGCCCATCGGCGTCACCACGCGTTCCAACACCCCTCGGGGCCCCTTCCCCGTCATCTCTAGTCGACTTCGACCTGGAAACACTGACATATTTCCACCATTTCATCACCACGACGAGCCTCACCCTTCCTGGCGCCGAAAACCCACAGCTCATAACGCACTACTGGAAGACGGACTTTGTTCCCCAAGCCCTGCGGCGGCGATGGCTCATGTGCGGTCTGTTAGCCATCTCCACGTGTCATTTAGCTGCGCTTGCGGACAACACGACGATCGCGCGGGTCTACTGCGAGCGATCAGCGCAATTCCTTACAGGATTCTGCGTCGGACGGGAAGAGACTGTACAACGTGACTCGGGTACGGTGACCACCGGGGTCGAAGAGGAGGCGAAGGCAGGCCGTCAAGTGAGCTGCGTGTTAAGTTTTGCACACTGGGCATTGGCTGAACTCAGGCTCAATCTCGGGATTACCCCAGAGCCGGCGGCCCCTCGTCAGCTTCAGTCCATCATGACGACTATTCAGAGCTTCGAGGTCGCCCACTCTACGCGTCGTCCCGCCGGTGGCAGTCGCCGACTGGAATCGTTCGCTAACGCAAAGAGAATCTTGGAAATGAGCAGCTCATTAGATGCTGGGAGCATTGGTGCATGTTCCTCTAGTCATAACATACCCTCTGCGCTACTCGACTGCCTTCGAACGCTTCCATCTCGCATGGCAGAGATGTTCGGAAGACCAGACAGTGGCCGGGACGTCCTCGCCACTCTGTCAGCCATTGCCGCCCTGGCTGAATGTTGTGAGACCAGCTTCGCGTCTGATGATGTTGGGCCAGCGTGGCGCGGTATGGCGGCGTGGCTGACCAAGGTCCCGGATCGATTTAACCAGATGGTTTCGCGCCGTAGTCCAGCGGCGCTTGTGGTGCTGGCCCATTGGGCGGCGTGGCTGGTCAAGCGAGCCGAGGATTGCGGCTGCTGGTTCCTGAAGGGCACTGCGAAGACGATTCTTCTCCAGATTGCAGAACGACTTCCTGCAGACGACCGCGCAGTCCAGACCCTGTTGGAAGGCTTATGACGTCGGCAACGAAGATCCAAGCACCGCTAACTAGTAGTTCTAGGTAATTAAGAAGTAAAAAAGACTGTTATAATTACTAGAAAGAAATATAAATAAAAGAATTAAAGAATTATCGTTAAAATATATAGATTAATTTAGTAATAGTTATATCTAGTTGAGACGGGATTCCTGGCGGATGGGGCCAGCAGGAGTACCAGGACCACCGGGCCCCCAGGGAGAGCGTGGCCTACAAGGGCCAGCATGAGCGCGAGGAGAGCCTGGTCCGTGAGGAGAACAAGGTCTACAGGGGGAGAGAGGCGTACATGGGCCAGCAGGAGTTCGATGGGATCCTGGTCGGCAGGGGAACGACGTCCACCGGGGGACAGATACCCGCAAGTGGTAGCAGTACAGCTGGTTATTAATGGTTGAAATTGTTTTCCAGCTGTGCCGAAAGAACTGTCCAGATTCTTGATTATATCCTCTTCCCAACCAATGTAGCCCCGAGGTACGGTATAAGTGATCTGAGGGACTGCACTGTTTCAGTGGCGATTTCATCAGATCTCTAAAATTTGGGGTGTCGCCTAGGAAGGTGGTTGAACTTCGTAGGCCATAGCCTGTTGACGACGACCCCCTTTCGCTCTGCCTGTAGAAGGCCCCACATCAGACATTGGCTCAAACGCAACGAGTTGGTTGTTAATACCAATATCATCCTCTGAAATCAAAATTACCGTATTCGTCCCATCGGCAGTCACTGCTTGGAAACATGTTCGTGGGACCAAGGGATTGAATGGGGTATCAAACGGTCTAAACCTCTTTCTCATGTACTTCTTGGTTACCCGCTCAACCTCGGACGCCTCTAAAAGATTGACCAGGAGACTGCCATCGGTCCTCCAAACGCCTCGCTCTTAAATATTAAACTCAATACGGACCTCAGGTTTGATCTGCAACTCTCCCAGCTGCCGGGCCGTCGTTAGATCAACGTCGTCTGTCCTCACAAGATCCCCATCGGAGGCGACAAGCTCATCGATGTTCTCAACAGCCTGGCCTTCACCGGATGGACTCTCAGGGATATTGGCAGGTCCATTTGCTATAATTCTCTCGAGATCCATCTGGGTGCCCCGCCCATCGTCCCTCTCTAGCGAGAGAAAGGAGTTGACACTCTCGCGCGTTTCCCTCACATTCTCCGCCAGGGGCTGCCACTCCTGCTCCTGCGCGATCTTCAAGGAAAACCCTCGTGTTATTCGCACTTAACAGTTTCACGCTCTTATAAACTCTTTCGCGCTATGAGTGTCCTCCATAAAGATGCGCAGGTCGCTGGTGGATCAGACGATAAAGTGTATTACTTGAATTTCACCACCTCCACCTTCATGAAACGCCAGAAGCCTCTTACCGAGAGAGCCGTTAGCATGACGGGGAAACCTATCGAAAACCCATGGTTCAAAGAACGCTTTCAAAACGAAGCCGCTGCACTACAACTACTCAGAAGCCAAGCGAAGATTCCAGTACCTGGCTTAAGATCATGGAAGGAGGACAGCGAAGGATTGCTGTTCCTTGAGACGGATCATGTTCGGGGAGTCCAACTCGAAAGGGCTGGGGATGAGTGACGGATGCCGAACCTCCATTTCCTCAATGGAGAGAATATTGGCATGAAGTACGACGAATGCGCCGACTTAGCTCAGAAGAATTTCAATCAGTTCGTCGGAGAAAAGCTTCTACCTGAGCTGAGGAGTCTCAAATCATCCACGACGGGACTCAATGGATTGGTGATCCCACCCACGTGGATCCTGGGCTCCGTCGACCGACCAAGTTGGGAGCCCAAAACGTCCGACAAGGAAGAATATGTTATGACCCATGGCGATCTCGGACCCCACAACGTCATGATGAATCTGGAAACATTGGAGGTGATCTCTATCATCGACTGGGAGTACAGCGGCTACTTCCCCCCGGGATTTCAGAAATGGGGTGCTACACGGGGGACATTTCGCACATTTTAAGGATGAGGATCTTGCCCACAAACTGGCCGTTGGGAGAACGACTGGACCTCTCTTCCATAGTAATAAATGGGTTTAGTCTGTTCTTGATAAACAGCTACTTTTATATATATTGGCTGTGGCCTCGTTCATGTTAGCTTTTATCAGGATACAAAACTACCAAGCCCTCGCATGATCATAGAGCATTGCAGGCGAATCAACGCTTAGTTTACTACAAGGTATATATGCACAAGTGTTTGATTCTATGGATTTAATTTGATAGTGATAGGAAGTGAGTATAAGCTCTAAGAAGACTAGGTTGGCTGGTTGAAAATATGTAGTAATGATATAGGGTACTAGGTAATTCTTTTGTTACGTTGCAATCAGCTTTCCATCTTTGCACTTCTCATTTCAAGCTTTCCTATCTTTAAACGCTATATAGCTATGTTAAACGCTTTTATTAAATGTTGTAGTTGGGGTACTTACCTTGCAGGTAAGCGTTCTCAAGCTTCTGCTCTAAATGAGCTGTTTGTTATAGTTGGTAAAGGATAGGTCTATTTTTACGCTAGTATAGGCTTAGGCTAGAGGGGGCTAGAATGTTGAAAGGGGGAGATCTTTTGGTTTTTATCTTCTTTCCTTGCTATATTTTGGGGTATGTCTTGAATAGTTGCTTGAAAATTATTTTCTCTTGGGACTTAACGTCTAGCTATTTGGTAGTAGTGCAATTTGACCTTAATGTTAAAATATAATAAAATTAAATTTCCTGCGTTATAAAATTTTGAAATGACCTTATTTGATAGATATGCTGTTTCTCTCTGGTAAAGGCTGGGGTAAAGGCAGCAAATAATTTCACCTTTTTATATCGGAATTCTTCAAGTCAACGGGGTCTAATAGTATATAGAGGGGTCCTGTATGTTGTATATATATGTCTTGGTCAGATGCTCCTTTCCCTCCTGCTCCTTCACTTGGCACGTGCTCACTAACCTTGACGCGTATTAATAGCTCGGCCTTTCCCTCGACCTTTCTCTGCATTTGACTTGGAGGTGGGGAGAGCGAGTCTCGTGGCGGATAGGTAGGTAGCTGGTTAAGAGGTGGCCAACGAGTTCGGAGTGCGTGACTGCTCTTGGGGTAGCCGTTTTGCCTAACTCCTTTCTATCTTATTGATCTATTATTATTTTTCACTGCCGGAAGATCTTACCTGGGGGGTCACACATAGGAATTCATGCTGTCCACCTCTCCTTTCCTCTTGAGATTGTTTTCAAAGACCTTCCCAATATCGGGAACTCTCTGCGCGTGAGAAATGGACAAGGGCGTTTCATCAAAGGCTGCCAAGGTACATGCTGCGGGGTGTATCATAGTCTATTCGGGAAGGTTATACTACCTCAGGAAAGATACGCAACAAGTCTCAATTAAATATCAGTGAACTAATGATAGTCTATAGGCAGAACTCAAAACCAAGCCTTCTCCTCGTACAGTTATTCAAGTCCTCTCTTAAAGTTTCAATTTCCCTTGAAACTACGCTAACCACGAGAGAAAATGGCGATACCCACTATACAGTGTTCTATTCAGTTGTAGAAAGGTAAAAATTGTAGGAACAAGTGGACGATAATACGACACAAGAGGACGAGTCGCTCTTCGGGCGGAAGATTTACGGGACAAGCTAAGACGAAAGACGAGATTATATATTGGACCTAGCATTCAACAACAGCGAACTGGTTGTAGAAGATTGTTGTAAACGTGCTCTGTCGCGGGAACAAGGGGAATTATCATGAGAGCGCTTGGTCATCAGGTGCTCAAGCCAGCAAGGGATATAGGTGTGGCACAAATTTGGGTGTAGGGAGATGTCGAAATTTTTTAAGAGTATTCATTGCAAGATATTATTTGCAAGGCCCCAGGTCACACAAGGCGTGGCGTTATAATTAAGTGTGTGGAAATCACACTATCAGTGAGGTGGGTACTGCAAGTTGCAGCTGGCAAGTTTGCCTTGGCAGAAGACGGAGATGGCGTGTAAGAAGTCCTGACGCTGTAGCAGTTATAATACCGACTTGATAATAGATCAACGAGCTGATTCCCCAGTCTCAGGTCTTCTGGCTTTAGTGCCCAGATCTAATGGATCATCCGCTATAATTGTCTGCCCTCGATATATCATCAGCTCCGTTCTAATGATCAGCAACCTTGTATTAGGCTAAGTCCTGTAAAGGTGAGTTATCTACATGTAGTTCACACTAACTAGCTCCGCTTCCGCGAGCCGATGAAACTAAAGCATCTAACAGCATTAGAGTCTATTGGGCACACAGCTCAGCCGTCTGTCTTACCTCTATACGGAAAATAATTTTTGTGTTATTGATGACGGGATTGACTGTGCTGTAAACACAAATCACAATTCGATTTGATGAGAAAATCTCGAGCACAGCGACCTATAACGGCATAGTCGGGCATCTACTCTGGCCAACCTTCGAAACGGTTTCGGATCGCGCGGACGCAAATGCAGAAGTCGGTGGTGAAAACGGTGTTCTATTCGTGGGTGTGTTGGGGCGTATGCGGAGTAGTTTGGTCTGGAATGGAGGCTGGGATGCATATCGGTATGCCAGGACCGTTTACGCACACTACTGGCTGGGTAGAAGTAATTCTTTGTTCCTCCGGCCGGTAAGAAAAACGACTACTAAGTTGGGCGCGAATATGAAGCACTGACGCCTGTCTTAGACATTTTATGTCAATGAATTATCTTTTAAAGCTACAACATATTACATGTATTAAACATGTTATCGCATACCATCTATATTTCACTCCCTCGATGTCACACCACCTGTGCTCAATTGGCGATCCGTCGTTGCACAGGCGACCCACACTCGCCATCCTAGCTGTTTTAGTTAAGGTTCTCGCTTTAATCCGTAAGTTACTGTATTCTTAAGCAACGTGGCGCAAATTACTGTAATACTATATAGTAATAGGAATAGCATAGGTTGTAGACCTGATAAGGGAGGGCTACGTAAGTGGCTGGAAATGGTAGCTGCGCGAAGTGAGTCCCCAACCGACAAAATCGGATACTTAAAAACACATGTTTTCGCTTTCTATATGCCATTACATCACGGGCCGACGCCAGGCGTCCTAGTGTTCAGTAGTGAACAGGGATACACATACAATAACCTGCACAGCATCTTACTCTATTATTAGCCCGCTATTTAGCAGAGACCGCATGCTGTACCTCTACATAATAGAAAGTCAATAAACTCATACCTACGCCCGAGAAGAAAGACTAAAATTATATCTTGTGCACCTCCAGCAATACCTGTACCCCAATTATCGACTCTGATAATTTACGCGCTCGTTCTTGTTACCCGACCTATTGTGGGACCTCTTACAATAATTTGTGGTATAATACGTCTGGGACAGAGGCTATGTTAGCTTTGACGGCGTTACATCTTTGTAACGAAATATTTTTGTTCTGACCTGAGCATCACAAACTGCACAAAATATTATTGGCTTCCCCCCTCTCTTCAATTCGAAGCTTTGATTATCTCGAAAGTGGTTTGAACAGGCAACTATTCCAGTATGAAGGGAATATGTGGGTTTATTGCATTCGTCGGGATTTTGAATGTTTTCTCCTGTATGTATAACTCGGTCCTATCACTCCCGAATTGATATCTAGTTAAATATTTTTGCTAATATCTGTCCTCTAGCTCAGGGCATGATACCTTGGGATGTGTCTGACAAGGAGTATGCTGCGATACCTGGTGCTCATAGTATGAAGCGTGCGGCACCTGATTCTCCAACTGGGGGATATGCGCCAGGGAATGTCGAATGCCCTTCGAGTCGTCCAGTTATTCGAGCTGCGTCTGCACTTTCCGACAACGAGACCGCATGGCTGCAACTACGAAGAAACAAAACAATTGGGCCGATGACTTCCATCCTTACTCGGGCTAATATTTCTGGCTTCGACGCATCGAAATACATCTCTAGCATTGCTGGTAACGCTAGTGCTCTGCCAAACATTGGAATTGCGATATCGGGCGGAGGCTATAGAGCAATGTTAAATGGAGCCGGCTTTGTCGCTGCTGCAGACAGTCGAACGGAAAATTCTACAAATGCGGGTGGAATTGGAGGCCTCTTGCAGTCTGCGACATATCTCTCGGGTCTTTCTGGTGGTGCTTGGCTGGTCGGCTCACTCTACGCAAACAATTTTAGTACTGTCACTACTCTACGTGACGGGAGCCCTGGCTCATCTGTTTGGGAATTTGGAAACTCAATTCTCAAAGGCCCTGATTCTAGTGGATTGTCAATCGCAAACATTGCTGACTATTACAATATCCTTCAAGCTGATGTCGATTCAAAATCCAATGCTGGATACGAGACGACCATCACCGATTATTGGGGGCGTGCCCTATCCTTCCAGCTTGTCAATGCTTCCAACGGTGGCCCAGCATATACCTTCTCATCAATTGCACTGGACAAAAGCTTTGTTGACGGCGAGAGCCCGTTTCCAGTCCTAGTCGCTGACGCCCGTGCACCTGGAACCATGATTATATCCTTAAATTCAACTGTGTACGAATTCAATCCATTCGAGTTTGGTTCATGGGATCCAACGACGTACGGATTTGCGCCACTCCGTTATATTGGGTCCAATTTCTCCGGCGGAGTTGTCCTACCAAAGACACCTTGTGTGCGTGGTTTCGATCAAGTTGGATTTATCATGGGCACCTCGTCTTCTCTATTTAACCAGTTCATTCTCCAAATTAATTCCACGGCTATGCCCAATGCTATGAAAAACTCCCTAACGTCGATTCTCGAACGAATTGGTTCTAACGAAAACGATGTCTCTTTATTCAAACCGAACCCCTTTTTTGGCTATAATAATAGCACAAACGATAATTCCCATTCAAGCCAGTTAACTCTTGTAGATGGTGGGGAGGACGGCCAAAATATCCCTCTCTCGCCTCTTATTCAGCCGTTTCGGGCACTGGACGTCATCTTCGCCGTTGACTCCTCTGCAGACACAGGCTTCTACTGGCCAAATGGCACCTCTCTTGTAGCAACCTATCGACGCTCTCTTAATGCTACACTCGAAAATGGCACAATCTTTCCGGCTATTCCTGACCAAAATACGTTTATAAACCTGGGTCTCAACAACCGTCCCTCTTTTTTTGGCTGTAACGCTAGCAATCTCACTGGTGAAGCTCCACTTATTGTCTACGTACCAAATGCGCCATACATCATCCAGTCAAACTTTTCCACGTTTAAGCCAGACTACAGTAACGTTGAAAGGAACCTCATGATTCAAAATGGCTATGATATAGCAACGATGGGCAATGGTACTATGGATAGTGAGTGGCTTACCTGTGTAGGATGTGCAGTCCTCAGCAGGAGTTTTACAAAGACAGGCACGCAGGTCCCAGCTGCTTGTACGAAGTGTTTTAATAGGTACTGCTGGAATGGAACAGTGAATTCTACTTCGCCGAATAATTATGAACCGGCATTAAAGTTAGAGATTAGCGCCGCGAATTGTGCCAGATTTAACAGTAAGGGCTTTATGGTTGCTTTTCTTTCTATGGCATTTTCCTTGCTTGCTAACCTATGATAAGAGTGTCTTGAATAAACTAGCTGGCAATGTCCTCTAATAATTGTACTTATCTCTTCAACCGTCAATTGGCGTATGGCGTGTTTTCCGAGAAAACACTTGAAGGGTTCAAGACTCCCAAGTGGATAAATAGGATTTCTTGTGCTTTTAAAGTTCCAAAGGTGTCTGTAACATGCCTGTACTTGTGTGTTACTAAAATCAACACGAGAACGTCGAACAATTTGAAGTATTTTCACTCAAAACACGTGATGCGCCAATGGCCGGTCGAAACGCTCGTTCTGCATAACAATTCTAATGGGTTCTATTTCTTTTACCCCCTATAATACGTGTTAAACTTGATGTTTTTTTTATAGCAAAGGTCTAGATATACGTATGATAATTTTACGGTCTCTTAAATTTACCTAATTCTTTAACTAAGTATATCGATAAACCCAAGGTATTACACTTGAGAGCAAGCGCGCAAATACTAGAGAACAATAGAAATGGGAATTATAGGGAAATTAAACAAGTAGTATAGAACCTCAGCTGAGTGTTTCTATAAATAACACAGTGGACGATCTGTAGCGTCATGTTACCAAGATCGTTTCGCGTAGCAGCAAGAGGCAGCACTCACACAGCAGAAGGTAGGTATGCGACAAGCCTTCGACAAGAAGTGGTAGAAAGGGCAATCTCAGAGAGTCACAGATAAACCAATTCATTTGAGTATTAGGTTATTAATAGCCCCAGTCACCTGTAGCCATCAAAATTTGTAAGAACATCAGAACCAACCGAGCGAACTCGCCCTACCTCGACCGCAGAGTCAGAAAGAACGACATACATAACCACAAATCATGTAAACCCCAGCTGATCATTTTGGCATGGTATGGTAATTTGCAGTATTAATGGGGTTCCTGGATCCCAACAGATTGAGGGGCGGATTCAGTAGTCTCTTTGGCATGCCCAGCATCATTCTTAGGCTTGCGCCACCGACGTGTCATTCGAGGGACGATTCCCACCTCACTATCGGAGGACCTCATATCTGAAGCTTTTGTGCATACGTATATTCCCTATTTTATTATGTCAGTAGATAGTCTTCCCGGTACCAGGGATTAATAGGAGTGCTTGACTTACAAGTATCCCGCTGATAAACCAGGCCCAACCGCCAAGGAAACTGAAGGCGAGAGTAGTCCGCCACTCTGAGCATCCTGTTGTTCCGATGGCAGATTGAGTAATTGAGACTCGTGGGACTGTATACCAATACCTGCCCCAATAGTATCCCCAAGTGTTCCAATACCAATGTGATTCGCATCCACCGGATACAGTGAGCTATAGGTCCATATTACTATAAGACAGACAAAACACACTCTTAACAGTAACAGTAGAGTAACTCACATTACACAGCAACCCAAAAGCAACCATCCAACATACCCAGAGGGTAAAGTCGAGAGCGAAACAGTAGAAGGAGTACTTTAGCGGAGGTAAAAGGACGATCGAGACGAATATGCTAATGCCAGCGATTACCTCAGCGTAGATGATCCGAGAACCTGCGTTGGCATGGGCAGTGGCTATAAAGTGCAGATATCGTCCTAACATGCCGGCGACGATAGCAGCCGCAATGAGTTGGCAAACACGGAGGATCACCGAACAGGTCTTCGATGCAGCACCCATTATGGTATCAAATGTGATGATAGTGGAAGATTTTGCTGAGTGCCACGTTTGTAGATATGATAATCTGATAACTACAATGCCACTCGAGGAGACAAAACTGGGTTTCTGAGTAGAATGTTGGGGGATAGAGACGGGTCATATAAATAAAATGACCCGGCGCTAGTCTATCAGAGCACACCGGGATATTTTCTGGGGAGACGCAAGTATTGCGACACTGCACAATGTAGATGAATTTCACGATGCCCAGATAGACGCCATGGCTGGGAATCAGCCATCCTCGCTGCTCTGGAATGAGATTGGAGGATTCGATAGCTGAAGTGACGTGGATCTTGTCTGTCGCAAGTTTTTCGAAATCACTTGTTAGCTAGTAAGCCAGGGTTTAGGGTCTCGATCGATTGATTAATAAAAAATGCTTTCGCTTCGACGCATACGCGCGGTGCTGAATAAGGCTGGCTTTCAGCTCAAGTTTAACATGTGAACTACTGTAGAATGCTAAATTGGCCTGTAAACCTTATTGAGTTGCCATCAAAGACTCCGCCGTGTCTACATTAACCAATAGCGCTTCCCTGTCCTCTCAGGGCCATGGATTCATTCCGTCAGCTGTTTTCCCCACCAAAAGGCGGCAAGCCAACGATTGATAGCGTACGGAGAATCCCACTGCCGATATCCAAGTCAACGCTGCTTAAGGCACCAATAATGACTTGACTTCAAAACGTGGCTTTTAATGGGACAATCGTTATTTGTTTCTAAATCACTCAGCAGGATTGATCCTTCCACCCTTCCACCCTTCCACCCTCGACCCTTTTGGCAGAATGGGCAGGACCAGGCTGGATATGCTGCTAATTACAGAAGTAAAGTGTACAGGAGTAAGCGGTTGGCAGAAATAAGAGGTCCATAGAAATAGGAGTGAGTAGGACAGCAAAAGTGGTCTGATACAGAAAGTCCAGACCTACGCCGGTACTTCCCTATCTAATAGGCTGCACTTTTTCCATGCAGCCGCCCTTTTGCGATATGTAACAAAGCTTGAAATGTGTTCGTGGAAAGATGTCAAGCGAGGCCTCCTGCGATGCGCAACAAAAAAGTAAAGTCTGTAGCGGCTTGCAGCTCTCCATCGGGGACATCGAGGACATTTTGCATGGGCGATATAATGCAGCTACGACGGCCGACGCGGTTTGTTCTTGGGGTGGGCATTTCGAACTACTGTCTTTTTAGACGGATTCTCAGGATAGCGTGCACGCTACATGAGGCTTCTAAGGCTATTAGCTTGGTCTCAAACCCTTCTTTTAGTAAAGTTTCGATTAAAATATGATGTGCAGCACCTAGTTGCAGTGCCATGGCCGTGGCCGTGGCTGACACGAAAGCAGGGAAAAGCGGAAGGCAGAATAGGTTACGTGTAGCGCGAATTCTCCTTTTTTACCTTACCAATAAGCACCTCCCTGGTACAAGCCACATAAGCCACAGCCCCACCCCCGCAGTCTCTAAAAAGAGTTGAATAAAAAGATTTAGCGGCACGTAATTCGCCTTTTACTGTACATTCCTGCTTTGACTGCTCAGTAACTCGGGGTAGGCCGGACAAGTTGTTGAGTTTATCGGGGCAGCTCAAGTTAATGTTATTTCTGTCTTCGTCGCTCATCTGAGCTGCTGCAGTTGCCCAAAGGTCAATGCTTCGCACATGCGGAGGATCACGTCGCAGGGGGTTCGGAGGAGGGTTCGCAGCCTCAACACCTCAGAAAAAAGCCCCATCCTTAAACTCCATTTATCTGTGTATCTACAACCAGGTTATGGGTGGTTCCCATCCCGCCACCCCCGTCTCCTCTCTGTCTGACCCCTCCCACTATGCGGAACTCCTCTAGCCTCGATTAACAACTGTTATAATGAGCTATTGCCACCGACAATGACGTCTCCTGGGCACTGGGTTGGGGACCAGAAAGCGCCTTGGTTTAATGATCATCATCGTCTTCAGGTTCTGGTTCCGAGTCAGAGATGACTACAAGCTTGAGAGGCTAGGCAGAAATCGACAGAGATGACTTTCCAGCCGATGCTCGAACTAACTTTCCAGGACGTTGGCTCTACACTCCACCTCCCATGTCTTGTGCCCGCATTCTCGTAAAAACATTGCCAGATCCCCTTTGTCCCTGTTTCCCAGCAGTTTTAGCAGCCTCATCTTGCATACCCGCAACACCCTGTATGCTCTGAATGCTGTAGCCACCTTCTTTCCCGGAAGGAGCAGCCCTTTGAGCATCGGGAGCAGGACTTGGTTTTCTACGTTGTTTGATTTGTTGGTAAGTCGCATCCGGATGAACCAACGCCGCTAATGCTCGAATTTCGTAGGTCTATATGCATATTCGGAAGCATGACCTTCATTCTGGTGGGCCGTTCTTACCGTTTTTGATCTCTGCACCGGCCACCCAACACCTGCCGGGCCTCTGACCACCGTAGTTCGGGGAAATAATTCCATCCCAATCGCCTGTTGAGTTGCAATGTTCCAACTGTAGTTGAAGTCGTGCTCACTGTCATCCGGCCCATCAATCCCTTCCATTTTATCGCCAGGCCCAATACCCGTTCTACGCCTGCACCAAGCGGCCCATATCCAAGCGTTTGCGGGATCTAACCATCTCAATTAACATGACGCTAGGGCTTCCGCTTCTGGGTCTTGACGTAGAGTGTCCCCGTGCGTTGCTAGATTCGATCGCAATCCCAAAGACGGCAGAGACCTCACCAGCTCAGGAGGGGCAACCTCGGGAGGGGGAAAGTGGGAGGGAGACGCCAGTCGTATTCATCTCTGTTGGCCGACCGAAATATGCGAAGTGAACAGATCCCCGATCACTAAACGGCACCGGAAATCCAAACTCATCCACTTCCACACCCATCTCTTGCGCTTCCTTGTGTCCTGCTTCAAGCTCCCAGTATTGTTGGATCATTTGGGCGACCAGAACGCTGTTCCACATCCCCTCTCGCCGCGGACACCGTAACAAGAGCTCCATTGCCGTTGCTCGAATAGAGACAGTAGAACAGTTGATACAGGCGTAATAAAGCGGTCCTATCAAGCCCAAATCGCTACTAAAGGTAAGCGGCGGCTTTCCATTCTTCGCATCCTGTTCCGCAGCTGCAATTAACACTCTCGACAAGTTGATGACAATCTGAAAGTCGTCTAAATATCCTAAGAATTTTTCCGCGTTCACTGCTTCGGACACAGCTCTCATATCACTCATGTCAGGATAGACACCAGCCATGATTTTCGCCGTCGTGTGATGTATTTTCAGGAGTGCGGCGCCTTGCACTTCTCTGCTGGTGAGATCTTTGCTTTTGGATACCATGAATTTTTCGAATGCAAGGTTCCAGAGAGACAACTGGGACGTGTATTTGTCGAATATAGAGAGGCTTTCTGTGGGTTGTAAAATGACAGGTAGAGCTCCACTGTGTATCTATAGGTTAGCATGTGTTCGGTAGAGAAAAGATATCTTCGAGGCTTTAATCTAGAATGAGAAAATGTACTTACTCCCACATGTATAATACCCTAAACAACCCATCCGCAGCCTGATTCAAAGCATTCCGAGCTTCTTCTAGACTTTCAAATTCTTCCGAAATTACAATCTCTTTCCCGGAGACGTCCATCAATTTTCTAGCAAAGGCAGTCTGATCATGCTTACTTTTTGTGTTAACGTAAATAATAGACTGTATCGACAATCTCCTAAAAAGAGGAGCAATATTGTCCTCGATGATATGATTCCCTGTAGACGACCTCCTCATGTCCCGTAGAATCGTAAGCCCGCTTTGAAGATGGACCATGGCTGATTCGAACCAGCCTCGCAGGCTGTCGAAACAGATAAATAGTATGCAGGACATGAGCGCCGTAAGCGGTTCTTCCTTCCCGCTTGAAAGAGACCTCCGCAGTGCTCCCATGGCTTTCGCGTACTGGTTCAGTGCGAATTGAGTTTTTTGGTCCTCCGCTGACGGGGTTGAGGGCACCAGCCTCTTTCGTGAGAAGTCTTCATGCAAGGCTCCTATTGCTATCACAGAGTGCCGTAAAGAAGGCTTTTGTGCAGAAGCAGCCAGTATAAGTTTTCCCCAGAACGAAGAATCATAGTAACCAGATAGCTCCGCTGCTGTATTCCGAAGAAAGAAATCGAAGCCTCTCTTCTCCTCCGCATTCCCAGGTATGTATACAGAGATTCGTTGAATGAGGTCTGTAGAGTTCTTGGGTGTTTGACTGGATATCGTAATATCGCTACTATACCCATCGCACTTTCGTCCGGTCGTCAAACACCGCTGACAACTCGGCCTGGCTTCGTCGCACTTGATTCTCCTAACTCTGAAAGCTGGGTAAGTTAATTGTCAATCTAGGAGAGTTCAGTGTGAACCTACTTGCAAGTTCCGCATCCTGTCTTCACCTTTGGACTGGATCGTCGTTTGCGTTGCTGAACCTGACCTATCGCCATCCCAAGTCTCGTGTTCGAGAATTGCAAAAAATGTCGAGTAAGGGAATTGAGAAAGAGAGAATAGGAGATGACGCCGATTTGAGCATAATGGCATTTGACATGCAGTAAGAGTTTAACCTACCGACCGACCTCGAACCCCGTCTCTGAGCTCCATGCTTGGTGCCTGTCGGATAGTTTGAGGTGGATTTAACGTGGATCTGCCTCGCGAAGGCGCTAGCAAGTAAACGAACAGACGAATCAGAAGAGATAGACATGAGCTACGTAAGCGGATGAGTAAGCATGGATGTGTACTACGAGAAGACTTTCTACGAAAGAAATACTGCAATGGGAAGCTTTATCTAAGAATCTTGAGGACTTGAATTCTCGTGAGTAGCTATAAGTCCAGTCACTGGTGCCAAGGTATATGAGATAAATATCGAGAACATTACTCCTCCTAGACTCAAGCCATGGCCCGATTCTTGAACACATAGCGCAGATGTTCAGTATTTATAAATAGAGAAGGTATATTCTATGTATGCGTCCCTCTCTCTCCATGCAGCCGCGTCACCTCACTCAGTCACTCGCCTAAGTTGCTCTCCAGCGACATAGTAATATATATATATATATACCATGACTGACTGAGGTGAACCCAGCCTGCCTTCTCCCATTCACACCGTTCACACCATGGCCACCCAACCTCCCTTAGATGAGGGCCAGCCAGTCCCGGAGACCGTCATGCAGCAATCCATACTTCAGCAAGCAGAAGCTGTCGTTGCCGCTCAGACCAATCCCGCAAGACCCACGAGACAGGAGGCGCTCCTGCAAGAGACTGACCTCATCGATGTGGCCGTGGACGACGTGCCCCCTCCTGCTTACGGCGACATCTATGGCGAGATCCGCGACGAAAAAGACGGCCTGGGTGCCCATGTCACCGACGACGGCCGTGTCAACATCCGCATCAATCAGTTCAACCGCCGTTTGTCCCAGCTCTTTACTCCTGCCTTGCGTCAACACGTCCAGAGTGTCCAAGATAGTCGCCCGCCTCCTCTCCTTTACATTCTTCCTTCCTTAGGAGGTGAGGAGGGAGTTCCTCCACCACCGCCCTTGAACGTCGTCATCCAGGTCGTGGGCTCGCGCGGAGACGTGCAACCTTTCGTTGCCTTGGGAAAAGTCTTAAAAGCCACATACGGCCATCGCGTACGTCTGGCGACTCACCCCAACTTCAAGGGTTTTGTGCAGGAGAATGGCCTGGAATTCTTCAGCATCGGCGGCGACCCTTCCCAGCTAATGGCCTTCATGGTCAAGAATCCCGGCCTGATGCCCGGTTATCGCAGTCTACTAAGTGGAGATGTTGGTCAGCGAAGAAGAGATGTAGCCCGGTATATTCAAGGCTGCTGGCGATCATGTTACCAAGCCGGTGACGGAATGGGTCTTCGTGCCACCGACAATGACCTTTCCGAGCCCTCTAGGAACGATCCTAGCCCCGAGCCTACAACAAGACCCTTCGTCGCCGACTGCATCATTGCCAACCCCCCAAGCTTTGCCCATATCCATTGCGCAGAGAAGCTAGGCATCCCTCTCCATATCATGTTCGCTATGCCGTATTCTCCCACCCAGGCCTTTCCCCATCCGCTGGCCAACATCCAATCCTCCAATGCCGGCCCTCAACTCACTAATTACATAAGTTATGCCATGATTGAAGTCCTCATGTGGCAGGGCCTAGGTGACATCATCAACAGATTTCGCGTGAAGTGTCTCGGTTTGGATCCCGTGAGTCTGATCTGGGCCCCCGGGATGCTCCAGCGTCTCAAAGTCCCTCACACCTACTGCTGGTCTCCGGCCCTGATAGCCAAACCGAAAGACTGGGGCTCTCACATATCCATCTCCGGGTTCTACTTTCTCAGCGCGGCCTCTAACTACACTCCTACCCCTAACCTCCAGGCATTTCTCGACGCCGGTCTACCCCCCGTCTACATAGGATTCAGGAGCATCGTTTTGGACGACCCCAATGCGATGACGGAGCTTATCTTCGAGGCCGTGAGGAAGACTGGCCAGCGTGTACTCCTTTCCAAGGGCTGGGGAGGCATGGGCGCGGACGAGGTTCGTATCCCCGACGGCGTCTTCATGCTAGGCAACGTGCCGCATGACTGGCTGTTTAAGCGCGTCTCGTGCGTCGTTCACCATGGCGGCGCAGGAACAACGGCGGCAGGCATTACCGCAGGCCGGCCGACTTTGGTTGTTCCCTTCTTTGGAGACCAGCCTTTCTGGGGTACCACGGTTGCGAGGGAAGGCGCCGGCCCAAATCCGATCCCTTACAAACAACTCACAGCGGACAAACTAGCCGATGCCATCACCTTCTGCCTGAAATCCGAAAGCCTGGAACGCGCCAAAGAACTCGCAAGCAAGATCGCCGCGGAGCGAGGCAGCGACATGGGTGCTCAGTCGTTTCATCAATATCTCGATGTCGACCGACTCCGTTGCACCCTTGCACCATGTCGAGCCGCTGCGTGGCGCATCAAGCGCACCCAGGTCAGGTTGAGCGCTTTTGCTGCCTGTACTTTGGCGAATGCAAATCTTGTGGATTTTCATGATTTGAAGCTCTTTAGACCACAAGAATACTACACCGACGAAGGTCCTTGGGATCCAATATCCGGATTTGCTACGGCAGTTTTTGGGGCGATCAGCAGCATGGCGATGGGGGTAGCCGATTTTCCATCGGAGACGTTGAAAGCTTTGCTCATTCCGTTTGGGTCCAGCCGACAGCAATCCCAAGCATCAGTGCCGACAATGGCAAGGAAAAGCGAGGCCTCACATGTGGAGGAAAGATTAACACCGCCAACTTCGCCGGAACAAAGTCAGACGAGCTTGAATGTGCAGGAATCTCTCGCTCGTGTTCGGAGCCCTCTCAACCTCTCCGGTCTGTCAACTCCCACTTCGAACATCGGATCAAGCTCCATGTCCGATGCATTGCAAGGCAAGTTGGGTCCCAAACAAGACGACGCTGGCCGAAGTCGAGTCCGCAGTCGGAATGAAACCGGCTCCGGCAAGGACCATGACATGCTGCGCCAGACTGGCGTGCACACGAGCAAAGGCTTCGGGCGTATCGTAAAGGCGGCTGTGCAGTCACCTATGGAACTCTCAGTGAGCATTACAGAAGGGATTCACAATGCCCCTAATCTTTGGGGAGACGATACCGTGAGCCCTCAACAACAAGTCAGCGATTTCAAGTCAGGCGCCAAGGCAGTAGGAAAAGAGTTTGCCTTTGGCTGGTACGATGGCGTTACTGGCCTGGTCACTCAGCCCTGGAAAGGAGCCCAGAAAGAGGGTACTAGCGGCTTCCTCAAAGGAATCGGCAAAGGGATCGGAGGATTTGTAACCAAGCCAGGCGCAGCCCTCTTTGGTATCCCCGGTTATATAATGAAGGGGGTACACAAAGAGGTGCAAAAGTTATTCGGCAGCAATGTGCAGAACTACATCATCGCGTCCAGGGCAGCTCAAGGATACGAGGAGTGGCTGCAGAGCTCCGATGCAGAAAAGCAAGACGTCATCGTTCGTTGGAAGCTAATCCAGAAATATCTGAAGAAAAAACGCAACCCTGACGAGATGATGCGAGATATCCTGGAAGTACAGCGAAAGATGGACATGGAGGACAGAGAGGCCCTTCAAAACTGCGGACGCACTGCGAGCTCCGCCCAGTCCGCCAACAGTGCAGATGCTTCGACCCAAGATCTCGAATGTGTCATGCTCGCCCTGGGTGGTTCAGAGTCCCATATGCGCCCTGCCAATACGGCCCCCGAAGAGTCGCTGGGAGCGGCTGATATCAACGAAACCATCCGACTGTCAGTCCAGGAGATGTCACGTGGAGACGCAGAAGAGGATGCCAACGCGGAGCGGGCGATTCAGGAAAACGTGTCTCAGCTTCAGCGCCAACGACAAGAAGCTGCAGATCACCAGGCAGATCAGGAGAATTTGCGCCAGGCGATGACTAGCGAAGCCGAAGCTCGGCGACATGCACGCGAAGCATTGGAATATGAGGAAGAGCTGAAGCGAGTCATCGCGCAAAGTCTGAGGGAACAGAGACTGAGGGGCAGCGACAGTGAATGGGAGTCGGATATAGGTCTCGATGACGAGGACGAGGAGCTCGAGCGGGCAAGGAAAAAATCTGAAAAGATGGCGGAGAAGGTAGCAGCCGTGGCTAGTCGGCCACTAGGCGTCCAGCAATCCCCTTCGTATGATCCGGGGCATCTCGCGGGCACCACGCAAAGTGAGTTCGAGGCGCAACAACAGGGACATCAGGGGGAGAAAACGACACAAGAGAAGACGGAAGAAGAGATTGTGATGGAGTACGTCAAGAAGCAAAGCCACTTGGAACAGGACTATCAGAACAAAGGCAAGGGCCGTGCCACTATGACAGAGGACAAGGACGATGAAGACTTGCAGAAGGCATTGAAGCTCAGCATGCAAGGACACGAACATGATGCGGGGTATCGGTACGGGGAGGCTTCAGGGACGTGATCATCGTTGGCCAAGGGTGCCCTCTAGGAGGACCAAATACAATTTTTGAACACCATTAACAACTAAGCCAAAGTTCGACGATCAACTAAGTCGTTGGTACTGAGGAAGGCGAAGGTCATGAGCTATGATGACCTTGAGGAAGCACGAGCGAAGCGTGCTGACAAAGAGGCTGCAAAAGAATCCAAAGAAGCCAAAGGGAAGGGCAAACGTGGTCGGAAGCGCAAGAGTGCTGCGCTAGAGGCAGATGCGCCAGAGCCAAATGCGAAGGTGTTACGGATGAGCGAAGCGCCTGCGCCAGCGAGAGCCTCCGTGGGTGGTGCAGATGAGCGGAACACCGGTTGCGGAAGATGAGATTGTGCCAGAACCATGGAGAGCCCCAGTAGCGCGGATGTATTAGCTGAAGATGCGAAAGATGAGATTCCTGTACGAGGGATAGAAAATCAATAGACTAATACTCAGCTTGGGACTGTTTGAAGCAGGCTCGCGCTTGCTTCGCGACGTGTTCCTGTGGAGTAGAGTTGGTCTTCGTTGCCCTTGTGGCATAGTAATAGCAATAGTCGTATAGACAGGCAAAATATAAATAGAGGCCAGCCTTTGGTGTCCCTCTGCTGTGCTTGTCATCCTCGTGCTTGATATGCCCTGCGATAGCCGTGGCTGCCATCATTGTGCCAGCCGTTGTACTCGTCATCGTCATGCCCACCACTATGCCTTGTCATATGTTCTGGTGGCCGCTCACTCCATCGTCCTGTATGGTCTTGAATCGTCGTGTATCGTGTACATTGCCATGCTTAGTCGTTGCCACGTTGTCACCGCCTGAGCCGCTATCAAGGTCTTCGCCAGGTTATCTGGAAATATCTTCGCACTTCAGCCGGGTATTCCATTCGCGCTTCGCGTGGCATGAATGGAAACTTGAGGACGGCGATCTCGTCGAAGGAGTCAACGCAGGAATTCATAGCGGCAGCCGCCGAAGAGAGGTCAGCCGAAAGCGACACAGCCTTGATTGTGTAAGACACACAGGCGGCAATTGCCGCGACCACGACCAGGGACCCCCAATCGCATGATAGACACAGCACTCCCTGATCAATATAAGGCTGACAATGATTTTCCAGCACCGTGGCAAGGCTTGGAAACCCAAATTAAACTGTTTCTATTAATTTAAAGTATATAAATAGCTCATAGTACTTAGTACTTAGTGGTTCTATCCCTTGGACCGGCACGCCAGTACACAGCGATAGTATGGGCCATGATAGGGGGTCTCCCCATCCCACGTGGGGCCATAGGGTTTGGGACCCCATCCTGCACCCCAACTACTTACTACATGTACCGCCAGGACCATCACCCGGGACGCCGGGGCATCGCCGGGGCACCACCGGGACACCAGGACCGTCGCTTGGACCATTCTCTGGACTATGACTACTAGGACCACGGTTATCAAAACCGCTAAGTACCGCTGGGACCGCGACCGCTAGGACCGCTACCGCTAGGACCCCTATCATTCTCCATATCTTTAGCTAATAGCTAATAAATTTAGGCGCCGTGGGTCGTCTGGAGGTCGCGAATTGCTGAGAGATCGGCATTGCAATACTTCGTTCGGTATTGACTCGTCGCGTTTAGCGGGCGCCCACACTGATTAGCGTGCTATGAATGCCTTCCCCCACAACGCTCTGTGCGTAAGGTACGTACAGTATCTATCGAACTCCCTTCCTGCTTGTAGATCCCTTAGCTTCGAAACTAATCAGGACCCTCTCATCGCCTGTCTGCTGTAACGTAGCCAACAGTACTACGAAGATGACAAGATACCCTCACAGAAGCCATCGTATGAATAATTATTCAACGCACCGAGGCGCCTTTTTCAATCATTATGCTACTCTATAAAAGCCTTTGGCTGGACGGAACGCTGCCCTGCAAGCCACAGTGAGTTAGGCCCAAGCAGTTCGTGCACCCCGTATTTAATACGGCCACTAGTGAAAGGCGCAACATGGAAGCCCTACTTTCCGCCATGCACGGAACGGAATCGAGGCTGGCCGCGACGTTGTATAAGAAGTATCAACCGCATTCGTGCCTGCGTCCTGCCTGCAGCCTGCTTGTCCATTGTTCCTTGTCATCAAGTGTACTGCCCTTTCGATCTCCTCTGTTCCGATTCCCCTACACGCACGATGCCGGGCGGTTTTCACCCCCCTGCGGCCGTCATTTTGGCCTGGCCGAAACCGAATTACACCGATCCTCAAGCTAAGGGCAATGAATTACTTGTCATTACTATAATTTGTATGACCTTATCGACAGCAGCTGTTCTTGCTCGACTCTGGGTGCAGATACGGCACCAAAAGAAACTCAGGGTCGACGATCTGATGCTGGTGATATGCATGGTAGGCGCTTTCCTACTCGCTATGCAGATCAATAGTCTGGTATATAGAGAGTTCCCAACTGCTGACGTAGACCTTGCTAGGTTCCTACGATTGGAATTGGTGCGCTTTTGATACTCAGTAAGGCCTCAAGAGTGGCAATTGCTCCCAGTTTTTACTGATAAGAACATAGCTGAGACGAAATTCCGTTGGTTTAGACATGTCTGGGACTTGCCGCGTAAAGATATAGTTGGCAGGCAATATGTTCGTGAACTACTTGTACTACTTTACGCCCCACGCTAACGAGGTCGCTGGTATAGCATAGTTGGATTACTCAGCTTCTGTATGTTGTCAATACTACCCACGCTGGAAACGATATACAAGACTGATTCCTGCCTAGCTTTATTCTTTCTACTACTTTTAGCAAACTCTCAGCTCTGTTGTTATACAAGCGAGTGGTTGCGGGAAGTCTAAGTCCGACGTCTATTTTCCTCGTTAATACCGCTATCGTCGGCCAGAGTGCCTATGGAATTATCTTCGCTTTTGTCGGGATTTTCCAGTGCCGGCCGGTAAATGCATACTGGCTGCAGTTCTCCTACCCCCACCCGTATACAGAGAAATTCTCTTGTTATTATGAGGGTACAGTGCCACTCGCCAACGCATGCGTCAGCGTTGTGACGGACTTTCTAACTGCTCTACTACCTATATGTCTTTTCCTACAAATGCAAATCCCGAAGAGGGATAAATATGCTCTCGCGGCAATCTTCGGTGTTGCGTTCATGTTAGTTGCTCTTCCCCTTCCTACTAATCGGGTTAGTACAGCTAACCTAGTAATGGTCTACTTATAGTGTCTGCATCGCTGGCACTGTAAGAACTGTCATTGTGCATCGTATCTTTTACGAATCTTACGATAATACCTGTAAGTATCTATTCCTCGCGATCTGATACTTCTTTTTCCCAATATACGCTGACCTGATGCCAGGGGTGAGCCATAATCTCTGGGCATGGTATTACGTCGAGACCAGCCTCCTCGTCATCTGCTCCGCTATACCTCCTCTAAGGGTATACTTGAAACGAATCTTCGGAGGCTCCAAGTCGGACAGCGATCACACACCGGCTGTCAACACGTTCCATAGAAAGCGGGCTATTGATGGTTCAGACCCAGCTGATAGTTCAAATGGTCGGGCTTCTACAGACTCTATCGTCTTGCATGAGGTGGAACACTGTAAGGTTTAGGTTACTCGACAATCTGTCCTAGATGGTTAGGGTAACTGTAACCGGCAACAATTACTGCGTTTTGGTAGGCTCTACCTCGACAAAAAAGCAACTATCCTTACCGATAGTACCCGGGTTGGGCCAAAGGTTTATGACGTAGGGTAATAGCGTAATGTATCTAAAAACAACTTGGCGTTCTTGAATTTCTACGTTCTTGCGTTTCTGTATTTCCGTTTTCCCACATAAAATAATACAGTAGGAGTTTCGGTTTATACAAGCATGTATGTATACCAGGAACTTTT
This sequence comes from Venustampulla echinocandica, assembly GCF_003357145.1. NCBI lineage: Eukaryota > Fungi > Ascomycota > Leotiomycetes > Helotiales > Pleuroascaceae > Venustampulla > Venustampulla echinocandica. Next base: position 564,142 of record NW_022474219.1, on the reverse strand, counting down.
AAATCAGTTTAACTTAAATAAGAATTGGCCAAAGAAGAAAGAGTCATGTATAGTTGTTTTATAGTCGCATGTCGACTATATGACCTGATATAAATGCCAGGACAGTAGTGCTGGGACAGATGATGTGCAAGGACTTGGCTAGGCTTGGCACAACTGCTCTACCCCATAAATAGCCCTGTCCATTTGTGCTGGCACACAGGGAGTGGTAGGACCTGCGGCGGGCTGACCCAGCCTCAAGGCCAGCAGGAATTGTCGCACGGTTGACACGTGTTTAAATATTATGTGATCTCGTTCAAGGATAATTGCAACTTGGGCGAAAAGAATACCTGTAGTTTTAGGGAGATCTCGTAAGGATCTAATCCTTTTGTTTAGGGAATCGTACAAATTCGTCAAAATGACGCTATCCATAAATCCCTTGTCACACGACCTCAACCTTTACCACTCCTCATCCTTCAATTACTTACAAGATAAAGTAATATAACCAAACTTGAAAATTCAATAACCCCCCGAGCATCTCCGGCATCAGCAAGCTCCAGCCTAGGCTGGTTTGACGACAGCATCTCGGACCCTTCCGTGAATGCCGCTCGACCCGGCGACCAGCGCTGGAGCAAGATTGTTTCGAGTACCGCCGCCTGCGACGAGGTGCTCTCTGCTGTTGACAGCCAGCTTTGCTTACTTCTGCGGCCGGCCTCCCGGCCTCCTCTGCTCGAAGTCGCGCCTCGAACTTATCCACCAGCTCCTTCGCAGATCCCAGTGAGTGTTTAGGTACTAGTCTCGGGTGCCAACCCACCAAGAAGTGCAGCACACCACCAACGTCCTCCTTGCTGATGATTTCGCGGATCTCCCTATCCTGGTTGGCGTCGATTGTTTGCGGGCACGGTTGAGATTCAGCTAGGGGAGTGGAGATCCAAATTCAGGGGTCGTAGTTCCGGCAGTGCTGGCGATTTTGCCGTCGGCAGAGATGCTACCGTAATAGTCCCATCATCCTCGTCATTAACCGTATTTGGCGGAGGAGGACGCTGCGATTGTTCATTGGGGCAGTTTGAGGCCATCCCGCCACCGAGGGGACAGAAACCTTCCGCCGCTTTGACCAGATTTACGAAGATCGACGTGTTTGTGCGGTGTCGCGGTGGGAACGAGCGGGAGGTGCGAGAAAATAGCGGCTTGGTAGTGATAGTGAATATGGATGCGGTCAAAGGCAAGACGGTGGAGTTATCAATGGGGCAAATGCCCTCAGCAACAAGACCTGTTCATTTGACAGAGTCTTTTCACCAATGGCAGATCAGCAGATGGTCATTGATGAAGTCATAACGCCTGAATTAGATGAGGTAAGAAAACAAAGACATAACCACGTTAGAGTGGGCAACATTCGAAGATAGGCTAAGAGGCCGACGTTAGTACAGGTGCTCAAAGGTTTCAACTGCACAATCTTTGCATACGGATAGACTGGTACGGGAAAGACATACACCATGTCCGGAGACACTTTCAGATCACACTCTACTACCCGATGACGCTGGTATTATTCCTCGCGTGCTGCACTCCCTCTTTGTCAAGCTTGACTCTCTACAAAACTCACCAACTTGAAACGACGACGACGATCGGAGCTGCACGCGCAGAATCGGGAGCAGTATGGTGGAACGCAGCGAGATGTAGCAGACACTACTAGTCTCTAAAACAGGATCAGCAAAAGAAAGAACTCATCTTAGACTATAGTGATAATATCAGACGACATTTCTTTTTAGATTTCGCTTCTAATACAGTTCGTTAGCGTCGCCGCTCTGCTTAGGCGCTACTCACTCACCCTCGTCTCACCTCTGCTCAGGTTGTTCGGTCATGTTCCTGCTCCCTGTCACACCAGCGTAATGGATGCGCCAGCATCAGGGAGACGAATTTTGCTAATTAACGCTGGCGCAAATACTGTAATGGCGCTTGGGGCGGCCGTGGAGAAAAGGGAGCAGAATCCGGCTTCCCTGTGTCGTTAACCAGCTGTGCGTTCGGTCAGGAATACGGGTAAGCCCAGCATCGTAACCAACCAATAGGCTCGCATAATGCCCAACTAGGTAGTTGGGCATTATTCCCCCGATAAATATACTCTATTCACCATTCATAGAGAGCCAGATGTCATACTGCTCTGAAACCACTTCCTCACAAATACAATCCCAAGTGCCCTGAATACCTATCAAGTTATGCCTTTCTGCAATAGCTGTCAGAACATCACATTTAACCCGGAGAACGACGATTCGCTGGATTATTTTGAAGCAGTCATACATCCTGATTTTGCTTCATTAAAGCGCTCCGCTAAGTCTCGCAAATGCACCCTATGCGCTGCCGTGTACGGCATGATCCGGCATCAGGACTTGTGGTTCCCTTCCCCTGAAAGAGACGAAGAAAAGAAGACCAACCGCCTGGATATCGCCCTGAGCATTCAATATAAAGTAGAAAGCTCGGATGGCGACGAGTGGGAATTTGTCGAGAAGACTGGGAAGAATGATGGCGATGCACCAACTATCCTTACGGTTCGGAATGGGCGCCCTCCTTCTTGCTCTTTTCGAATATGTAATAGGGAAGTAATATCGAGGTCGTCTTGGCGAGATGAACAGGAAGAAACTGCAGTGTCGGCAGTTGTACTTGAGGGCATCAACGGGGCGATTGGGGGTGTTTCCTCTGATACTTCGACAGGAAGCGACGCCAGCATGGAACTAATGAGATTGTGGATCGAGAAGTGCAAAAGGGATCACAAAACCTGTGGCAAGAAGCCCTCCGAATCAGTCCCGACACGCCTCCTTGATGTTTCATTCGCAGAGGGTGAATCTGGGGTTCTCTTTCTAGTGCCATCAGCCCAACTCAATCGACCACCTTATGCAACTCTCAGCCATCGTTGGAAGAAGGGTTCCTATGTTACAACCTCATCAACCGAACAGGAACACATCCAAGAAGGGATTCCGGCGAAGTTACTCCCAAGAACGTTTCGGGAAGCCTCCATCACGGCCAAGAAGCTAGGCCTGAAATATCTCTGGATTGACTCCCTCTGTATTCTCCAAGATTCACGCCAGGACAAGGTCCAGGAGATGCCAAAGATGGCCGACTATTACCAGAATGCAGAGCTGAACATCTGCGCAGCAACAGGAGACAGCGAAGGTCTCTGGCAGGAGCGCGATGGTAAGGCGACTCGGCCTTTCGATATCCCGATTACTATCAGGACGCCTGGTCTTCGTAGAAAGACGCGAAAAGTACTCATGACGGTAGCTCCAATATTAAAAGGAGTACCGTCGCACCTCGACAGTCGCGGTTGGATCCTACAAGAGAGGATCTTCTCGCGAAGGACGTTATTCTTTGACCCGTACTGGGTTTACTTCGAATGTGCTGAGATGAGTGCATCCGAGAGCTGCCCGGAGGGTGTTCGAAGAGACCAGAACACAGACTTCGGCGAGCTAGAGGATGATATTGGAACCACAGTCTCTAGAGACCCTGTTTTGAGTGATATAGGTGGAATGATACGAGACCTAAGTAGTCAAGTCGATAGCGGAATGGAATTAGGTGAGGAGTACTGTATCCCGGTGTATTGACTCTGCTGATAAAGTACAGGCGATGCAGAGCGAAACGCCGCCTTCGGGTTGTGGTTTAATGCTGTAGAAAACTACTCTAAGAGACAGCTATCGTTCGAGACCGATAGGCTCAATGCCATATCCGCCTTAGCAGAGAGATTTTCACGTATACTCAAGGACAAGTACATTGGCGGGATATGGGAACGCAACTGCCTCGTGTGTCTTCAGTGGTGCCACGGAGTGGAAGACATGGATCAGTTAACTGACACGCGCGTATTCGAGGGTGGCGTATTCGAGGGTGCTCCAACATGGTCCTGGGCTAGCGTACGGGTAGGCGACAAGCCTGGTCTGGGTGATAGTACCACGGTTGAGGTCTTTTCTGAGACAAATTGTGTACCGCTGGTGCAGATACTCGGTATTAAGTGTGAAATAGAGTCTAATACATTCAGCGATATTTCCCAAGCCAAACTCACCCTCCTAGGCCACCCATTATGTGGCTGGGCCTATTCTCGAGAAAACGGACCGGACGCATCGATGGATATGGTCACTATGGCAGAGGAGTTGGAAGCGCTTCCACACACAAATCTCCCCCCTGGTAGGTATGGCTCCGAAGGTATAAAGAAATTCGATCAAAAATTGTCCCGAAGGTGGTGGCTGCATATTGGTGGCGAGATGTTGGGACAACGGTCGCAAAGAGTTCTGGACGTATTCCCAGACACAGGTGACGCCATAGTCGAAGGAGTCTTTTATCTGCTTCCTCTTGCCGATTACCCCAATGACGATAATACTATTGCCAAGTCCAGACAATATGGACGGGCTTTTGGCTTGATCCTAAAAGAGCTTGATAATGGGATGTTTCGGCGAGTAGGCTATACTCGTGTCTTCATGACAGACCTCATGACAGCAAAGACACGTTCTATGGTCCTGGTATAGGTTCCTATACCCGTACATACTATGAGAGCAGTGTTACGGTTCGTACCAGCTAATGGCCCTGAGGCTCGGCTCAGGTTAGAGCAGCAACTGCTCCAGTCCAAAGACGGAAACGGAATCTAGTGGCTAAAATTGACGTCTGATATTATATGGGAAGTCGAGACCTTCAACACGCAGTTGCACTTATCTTACTCAAACCTTGGCATGGACTTCAAGACTATCTTTGACGACGTGTCGAAAGGGATCAGTGAGCAGCGTGAAGAGATGCAGTGGCTAAGGGACGAAATGGTCGAGGCGAACCAAGAGCTACAACAGAGTCAATCATCATCGGTTCGCGGGGTATCGGATCTTGTGAACGAGCAGAGAACCATTAGAGACCTGGAGAGCAACGATCTGATGCAGAACATGCACAAGCTCATCGAGGCTACTATGCAGCAGCAAGAGCTGCGTTTTGGAGAGGTTGCTAAAATCTCCGGACAGCTCAGGTCTGCTGCACAGAGTCACTTTGCTGTTGGAGCCTCATTTGCACATGGCAGCGAGCAGCTTGCGGAACGGTCAAGCAATTTCGGTGACGGGCTGATCAAATCCCACGACACGTTGAAGACAGGCATCCAGAGCGATTTTGCAGTGCGAGCTAAACTCACGCAAATCAGGTCGCAAGTATGCACACAGAAAACCCCAAGGCCGTGACTACTTCCATCCAAGACGAGACTACTCGGATAACGAGAGAACAGGTCCAGCACCTAGACACGGAGATGCGCACCCTTGATAACATTGTCGACTGCATCCAGAAGCAGAACAACATCGCGCTCACGCTACCCGGGAGCGGTCCTTCTCCGAGCTCGTCTCCACAGTCCATCACTCGTATGCCAGCATTGGCAGTGCCTTTACCGCATCATTTGACTACGTCGAAGGTCTTGGTAACGATGTCGCGGAGCAGACGGATGGGTTGCGCGAGAACCTACCGCGCCTCAACGAGGATGCGCATATCCCCAGACAGCTGGCAGAGTTGAGGCAGCGTGTCGAGTCCGAGTACATCCACACAAGGCAGACGCCAACGTGCAAGAAGTACAGCTATCCAACAGCAGTGCCACAGACAAGCGGCCGTGCCACGCTCATGGAGCCCATGCACACAGGACGCGCCAGGGATGAGCCGTCATCATCTTCAAGGCCTAGAAGTTCTGGTAAGACGCTCGTGTTTACGGATAACTATGGCGTCTCCAAGTAGCAGGTGAGTAATGGTAGTAGTGCTGTTGGCCCAGGCATGGCGAACAGTTCCACGAGCCTCCGCGAACTAGATATCAACACGGTAGACAACTTTGCCATTATGAAAGGCGTCACGCTCTTGGAGAAAGACATTACGAGTAGCAACGCCCTCGTACCCCTTTCTTCACTTAAGTGGCCCGCCAGAATCAGCGCTTTAGCGGAGAGCAATATTCCGCCTAAGAAGCGCCGGTTACGTAGTACTGTAGAGGTTAGCAACTCGTTGACGGCTAGTAGTACGATACTAGGAGACAGGGAGCGCCTGACGATACCGAATATAAGCGCGAGCGTGGGGGCATAGTACATTGTCTTCGTTAGGGAGGAGGCTAAGGAGCTATAATAAGAGTAATTAAGTAGATAATAAGCTAGGCTTAAGTAGTATCTTTAATACTCTCTTATATATTTATATTAAAGGAATAAAACTATAAATAAGCTCGTATTTATATATTTACTAATTGATTTACTCGTAATAACTTAATAAGAAAAACTTTATTTCTATATATGAATATATATATAATATTAATTTTTATTTCCTTATTTGACTTCTATTCTTATTTGCTATAATAGTAAATACTTATTAATTAAGTATTTCTACTTTTTAAATACACTTTTATATATTAGGTGCTTTGGTAAGAACTTGAAGCACTCAAACCTTCGCAAGTGGGAATCATGTCATTCTACTGGGGCCGGACCATCAGTTCGCACTCCCACAACGGGAAAAGGCATTCGGATATTTTCAACGGATATTTCGTCCCAGAAGACTAGCCAAGTTGCTCAAAGTATACTAATTTATTGTCTCGTTCTCTCATTCTTTGACACTTTCATCGGTAATAGCAACTTCGTTATCCAACATATTCGTTACGCACAGACAGTTGTATACAATTTATATAGTTGTATAAGAATTCCTCCAGGAATTTTATGGCCAGGCACTTTTAATCATATCGTGATTCGACTGTTCCTGTCCCTTGATATACAAGCACCCTATATGATGGGAATCGAAGAAGCTCGGATTATCCCACTAGAACCTTTTATCTCAAATCTAGTGCTGCCAGCAAGATTTAATTTAGTTAAAGAAGCTAAGTTATATAGAGACGCGTTATTATGGGAGGCTAACTTGTTCCTTTACAGAACCTCTTCTTATATCTTCGTTCCTTCGAAAGCTCCTTCACAATCGGATATCAATCATCGCTCACGCTTAATCGCCTAGATACATTTTCTACACACGAATTAATAGAGCCTCTTATTACAAATCTGAGAAGTGATTCTAATTGTCATCCACTTCAAAGAGTCAATTACCTGAAGTTTTATTCTATTATCATGCCTATTGGACGTACTTATTCTCTAAACGCAAAAGAAAGGGCTGCCGACTCCATGATGCCGTTTTTCGAATACACTTTCTCTCTCTATCGGGGAATCCCAGAGTATGAATCTAAAATTGATGCTACATATACGTTTTAGCCTTGTTTCTCTGAACTAAAGATACTAAATGATTTTATAGAATATGGAATATATATATATACAACTTCGACCATCGTATAATTCGAGCGCTTGAAATAATTGCAACTAAATGTCGTAATTCGGATCTTCGCCGATAAGCAGTTGGACTTACGTTTCATCACGCTGTCGAGAAATAATGTGTGGTTCTTTTCCTTACTGGAGAAATTTCCAACTTTATTATCAATGTTAAAGAGGTGGTTATGGACGAAAGTGGGTATATCCCTGAAGACAAGAGAACTTGGGGCGAGTGGATAGAACTAAACGTCCGAATGAAGATGGCTAGGGTAAATATTCGGGTTGGAAGGAAAAGAGATTTCGAATAGAGTGAGAGATGAACAGAGCTGGATTGGTGACGGATTCCTTCTCAATCAGGGACCTGTAGTTATGTATTTTGCCCATCTCTAAAACTAGCTTCAACGCTGCTTAAACTAATTTGTATTAATTCAGATTACCGTATCTCCTATCTTTTCTCTTTGGTTCGTCTGTTTTTCGAACTCGACTTTCCCTGATTGGAATAATCAATACCTTGGCATATCCCGTAGCCATACCTGCGAGCCGGTGCCTGGCAAAACTGAAATTGTTTTGCATTTATTGCATTTCGTATACCTTAGTTTGGCATTTTATCCTCACTCACGTTCCGGAATTTACTGAGACTTAGTTGCGAAAGCTCGATAATGTTAGGTTCAACTGCGTATTTGTAGCGTCATAATTATCCGTTAAACCCTTGATACTGCAGCCCTTGATTCCATGGATATCCGATAAGCTACAAACTTGTATGTTTCCATGGTAAGAAGGTATTCAAGATGAGATGGCTGTTCGCGGGAAAAGATCCATGCTGACTTGTTTGACGGAGCCAGTCCAGCCAAGCCATCTTGTATTCCGTGTAGGACTCGCAAAACCACTTTCCCTGGGGGATAGTCTGAATATTTTTATAATTAACATGAAGCCACTTTCCGTATCTACACCTCTCCTCATCACAATAGATCACCAGCCTTCCATCATCACCCTTTTGACATCTACTGTATTTCCGAAGGTTTCGGGGAGATCCTCTAGGTAGACCTAGAGAAAGTTGAGGAAGACCTGGAATATTTTGTCTTGTTTCATCTGCTGTTTCTCGTATATTCCTAGTTTACTTGCAACGAGAACCGAGCGTAGAGGGAATAAGTGTGGGAATTCTCTTTAGGTATTTCTTGAATAGGGCAATACTAAGTCTTGCGTGTTTCTTTTTAGGTAGATTCAGCTACGAGAGCTTTTTTGGCTATTCAACCTTTCAAGTCAATCCGAACCCGCCTGCAAACTTCTTCGTCATTGATGCTGATAGCTTGAAACTTAGCTACAAGTACCATTAATTTGCGGCCAGAGACATGTACAATGCAAAAGCCAAAGGAGCAGCAGCGTTTGCAAAGTATCTTGCACTACCAGAAGAACAGAGACAAGACGCATCATGGGTGACCAAATCTATAGACGAGAGAATAGAAGGACTCAGGGGTCATGAAGATTACAGTCAAGCCCAATACTCTTTGTGTTATTCCGTTTGTAAGAATCCGGTTCCAATAGTTCCTGTCCCAATTAATTAACTCATGAAACCATACTAACACGCTCCAATTAGGATCAATACCAACGCGTACCGTCTTTGCTTTTGGTGTCTCGCCCACCCTCTCCGTGACAAGTTACGTCTGAATGATATAACAGCAGAGATATGGCCAGACGGAAGCCTCAATATCCACCTCCTCGAAAGTTGCCCCCTTCTTGCTTCGCTCTATGAAGAATTCTTCGCAGATCCAACCAACCTATTGGCGTCCGAGTTGTTACTAGCGAAGTAGCAGTGGGCGATATCCTACTACAACCAGGGAGGCACCTTCTAATGACGTACTCGCAAATGCATTTTAACTTGGAAGTGTTTAGATCTATCGCGAATATTTATAAGAGAGTATTTAGGGAAAGGGCACAACTTCGGCAGAACTAAGCGACGTTTTCCAGTATCATATAGAGAAAGGCAGTTTCGGGTGCAACTGGATACGCAAATTAAATAGGACCCTTATAGCTCATAGCATGCGCTTTATTAAATCGGCCTAGAGCTTATTATGTGCGGTTTTTCTCACAATTCTACTTTAAGATAAATTCTTCCATCTCCCGATCCTCGGTCACCAACTCCCCGTACATAATACCATAAACGAACGTTTCTCCAACCAATACATACGTTCCATCATCGCATCTCCTTAAGACATACGGAAACTTGGCCCCGGGAAAGATAACAATGACATCTCCTTCCTCTACATGTTTAGGAGCAAGTCCAACAAACCCTTTCATAGTCACAAACGGTCTACGCTCAATTTGTTGCCCCATCATAATATAATAACTTCTAAGCGTATTCGTCACCGGAGCTCCAGTACTCGGCCTACGATTTTTCCATTGTATGTAGTCTGTAACGACTTCTGTGTGGCCGAGGTGACACTCATCGATCGTGGCGCGTCGAACAAACCCCGTGGAATATAAATCAGCCACAGGAACACGTTGGTATGCGCTTTCTCGGACCGAAGGGTTGGCATAGATTTCTACACCTGATGTCGCGAGTTTCTCGTCAGAAATATGGCAGAGAGATATTATATCTTGGAGGTATATGCAGGCCTCGTGGCGATGTTGCATGCTTAGCCATTCGCCATTATTGCACTGGGGCCTTAGTGATTCGATAGAGTCGACGAGGAACCCATTTACTTTTAGGTGCAAGACTGGAACAATCTGATCCAGATGTTTCAGAAATTTTGCAGCGCCTGATGCTGAATATGGTGTATCCCAAGGCAATTGTCCAAAGGGTTGCTTTACCTCCTCTCGCCAATCAGGGACCCACGAGGGTATCATTGGGTCTTTCTTGCTCCATTGAGAGAAGGCGAGGATATCAATGTGGCCAGAAGCGATCATGGCACGGGTGGCGTTGCAGTAGACGGCAGTACATGAGTTTGTGTCTGCGTAGTTTGGAGTGATGCGAAGAGTCCCTGTGTCCGCCGCCATTCCAAGAAGTGCCCAAATTCTGTCCCTGGGATCCGTGGCCTCTCTCCCGACACGAGTCCTAGCGAGAAGTTGGATGAGGATAGGTTTCGCCTCGCCGTTCTCCTGAGCAGGGTCATGATATCGTAGTCGCATTCCTGAAACCAGACTTGCGGACGGCGGTATCTCGATAGAGATAACATAGTCAAATTGTGCTTTTAATTTGCAGTCGGGTGGGAAGTTTCCATCGGCTGAAGCTTCCAATAAGGCTGTTAGTGGCTTCACAAGTTGAGTAGAGAGAGATGTTTGCATGTAAATAAGGTACAGCATAGCGGCATGCAGAAATGCGAATCCAATTTTCCGTTTGCCACAGTACACTTCGACGTTACGAGAAACGACGATCTCCTGCAAGATCCAGACACGACTCCAATAGGGGCGCGATAAGAGATTGCAGAATTCCGTAAGGAGACGACACGAGTCCTCAAGCTGGGCGAGAGATCTGTCGAGCATGTCTTCAACGAGCTTTGTGACTTGGTCCTCAGCCTGCGCGGCACCAGATGGATCCTTGATGGATAGAGTAGTCATTCTGATAAAGAGGTCAAATGCTCCACGGTCAATGACAGTCTTCCCGATCCGCGCAAGCTGGACCATGATCTCGTCGCTGGTCTCGTCTGCCGGCCCGAGCCATACTCTCGTACTTTTGGCACAGGCATAAATTTCTCTCATCATGTTGACTTGCTCAATCTTCTCCGCGTCGTCCATCTGGTTTATGCAAAGGGCGTCAACCCATAGAACGACTTCGCTCGTCTCCCCGCGGAGATGCTGCAAGGCGACATGGAGGTTTCTTGTTACGGGCACCTCTGTCCCGTTTACCTGTATGGATAGGGGCTCCTCTGGGGTTCCCCAGGTGTACGACAGTGCTTCGTAACCTTGGTTCCTAGCTTCGCGGACTGCAACAGGATAGAGGTCGCAATAGATTGGTACATTCTTCTCAATTTGAACTAAAGACTTCGTTGAAGAAGAGTGTCGCGAGTGAAGTCGCAGGAGTCGTATTTCACGCGTCGAGTCGAGCGGAGTGTAAAGCATGCTCATTGTTTGATGAATGAATAGTGTGTGAAGAATGGACTTGAACCAGCAATGTTTGAAGAATGAAATTAGAAACGTAGATGGAGAATGGAATTGAAGTATGAAGTTTAGGGAGTAGAAAGGTTTCGTGTAATGTGCGGCTGAGTGCCGGAAACCAATTTTGCATGAGGCTGAATAAAACCATCGCCGCATTTCGTTCTCACTGAGATTCTGGTTCAGCTGTATGGCCGCATTTAGGGGCCTTCAAGGCCAATAGTAACCGAATTATGCATAGGGGGCGCATATGGTACCGGCGAATAGCGTTGCATTGTAAAGCCAGTAATAAAGGCTAGTAGCTTGTTGTTGTGCGATACGATAGATCGTTGTTCTCGTCTAGCGAGTCTCGCTGATGCTACTGAAACATTACTGTATTATGCGTTATGTTACTGTACACGCCAAAAGCCGATGGTATCATACAATGCTATCAATCCGCTGTACGCTATGCCCAGTATCCACGAACGTTTCTTCCTACTGTATAAGACAAGGCCCGAATAGAAAGCAGCCACCATTCTTGATATTTAACAAGCACACCCTTCTTGATTCTGCGGCGTGGGATTGATATTGACATCAATCGCTAGCAAATGCTTAGCATACCCTTGAAGGACTTAGCTGGGATGAAACTTACTTTGGTTTCCAGCGGCTGCACTTCCCTCCGCGCCGTCCATCCCTGGTAAGGCCTGCGCTATTCTCCTGAAGAGATTCTTGACATTATGACCGACCTTTGCGCTGGTCTCGATGAACATCAAGTTATTCTTTTTTGCTTCTTCTTCTCCTTGCTGTGTCGTGACTTCGCGCTTATCATTCAAGTCCGTTTTGTTGCCCACCAGCACAATTATAACATCATTACCTCGTTCGCCACGCACATCGTCCACCCATTTTCGTGTGTTTTGAAACGACTTCGCGTCTGTAGTCAGGTTAGAAAGCGTTGCTTGCTGATGCCGAGGGGGATATTACTGGATATATCGTACACCACCACCGCCACACTCGAATCTCTGATATAGGATGGTATCAAACTTCGGAATCGTTCTTGCCCGGCTGTATCCCATAGTTGTAGTCGCACCGTTCGGTCTTCAAGGTACATAGTCTGCCTCAACCCGTTAGTCCTAATAAACAAGAACTTCAAATAATGTAATGCCTACTTTTGAGAGAAAGTCTATGCCAATGGTCGCCTGATACATATTGTCGAACGAGTCGTACATGAAACGTGTAATAAGGGATGTCTTTCCAACTGGGCTCGAATATCAGCGATTCGTCCATCGGTCCGCTATGTCTTGTCCTTGTTGGCACTGCTCACCACTTTGCTCGCCGAGAAACACTAATCTGTAAGGTAGTCAGTGATGTATTCCTAACGTTATACACTCTAAACGGGACGAGAGCTTACTTGAACTTCTTCAAGGGATTGTTGTAGGATCCGCCTACTTGAGATTGCGCCATCGTGTCGGGGTTTGCAGAGACGTCTATTAAGTGATTCGAAATTCGTGGCGTGTAATCGTAAAGCAGATTCGAGGGCGGCCGTGAAGTGTGAGGTATTAGGTGTCCAGTTCAGTAGACTGGCACTGGAATAATAAAGAAAAGGAGGCCTGATGAGGTGCATATCGGGGATCTCGGACCGACCGATTGGTCTGCACGTGACGGTCCCCGGATTATGGTGGGCGCTTCCTGGCGCTGTCCCCCACCGTAAAACGCCGATAAGTAGCGATAGTGAAAAATATATTTTCATAATGCTATGAAGCCTCTGTGACGGCCTCTCAGCACCAACGATTCTTTTCCACAACACCTTCCATTCATTCGGGATCCGCATCCATCTGTGACAATGCCGATTATCAGGCCTGCTACGATTGCCCCCGAGGCCCCTCAACAACACAAACAGCCATCCCGAAAGGGCAAGAAGGCATGGCGGAAGAATGTGGATGTGACTGAGATTCAAGACGGCCTCGAGATGGTGCGAGATGAGATCATCAAAGGGTATGCATTAGATATGCTGAAAGCCTGGTGATACCTGCTGATAATATTTATAGTGGTGTCCTTGCCGAAAAAGATTCGGCTGAACTCTTCACCCTCGATACGGCTGGAGATGCATCTATACAAAGGAAGCTCTTGAAGGGCTCGAGGGTCCTCAAGGCCGACGAGATTATTGCTCAACGATCCGCCGTTCCCGCTGTGTCGATGCGTAAACGACCTGGAGAGGGGACTACAGATGGAATTATCCAAGCCAAGCGCCAAAGAACCAGTTACGTCTCGCACAAAGAGCTTATACGCCTCCGCAAAATTGCGGACGGCCATCAAGAGCAGTCCGTGGTTCAAGTCACAGAAGCTACCTACGACCCGTGGGATCTCCAAAGGGATGTAAAGGAAGCCGAGCAAGATCCTCGATTCTCTTTCCTTGAGAAATCCAAGAAGAAGACGGCCCCATCAACGATCAAGGAGAAGTCGATTTCTCTAGCCGCCAGTGGAAGGGAGATTCCTGCCGTCCAGAGACCCGAAGGTGGCTACAGCTACAACCCGTTGTTTGCTGATTATGAAGAACGCCTTATTTCAGAAGGGCAGAAGGAACTTGCTGCGGAGAAAAAGCGTCTTATGGCGACAGAGGAAGAGCGTGTGAAGCTTGAGGCCTCTGCTAAGTCTGCAGCTGAGGCAGAAGCCGCTGAGGCCCGAGCTGACTTGTCTGAATGGGAGGAAGATTCGGCTTGGGAAGGATGTGAAAGCGGAGGCGAAAACGTAAAGCTGTCTGCTAAGCGACCCGAGAGGAAAACGCAAGCACAAAGGAATAAGATCAAGCGCAGAAAGGAAGAGCAGCAAAAGGCCAAAATGGCTGCAAACATCAAGATGAGGAACGACCAGGTGGCACATATCAAGAAGCTTGCAAAAGAGTTGTCCGAGAAGGAACAGGCTCGCTCGATAGCTTTGGCTTTGGCGACGAACGATGATAGTGGTAGTGAGGCCGATGATCTAGACCTTCGGAGGCGGAAGTTAGGTAGGATTGCTCTGCCCGAGAAGGATTTGGAGCTGGTTCTACCCGATGAGCTACAGGAGTCTCTCCGGCTCCTGAAGCCGGAAGGGAACCTGTTGAAGGATAGATACAGGAACTTGCTCGTCAGGGGTAAGGTTGAGAGCCGGAGACCTATCAGCTTTGCAAAGCAGGCGAAGAGGAAGGCTACGGAGAAGTGGACGCATAAGGATTTTATGTTGCATTAGATATACTCGTCCATGGATTGGGAAATGATGGGAAATGAACTAGTTTATAATGGCAATTTGAGCAGGTGATTAAGGCGTCTTGATAAAACGTTGGTTCAATTGATGATCAAATGTGAACGCTGTACTAATTTATAGTTAAAATCTGATACCCGTAATATGTGGTAGTGTTCGTTTTTTAAAATACATATACTAGGAAGAAACCTATATGCCTAAAAATAGTAAGAATGAAGCTACCCGCCTAGGTATGCCAGGGAAAATGACGAGGTTTAACGAGTGGTATACTTTCTACCAGTCCAAAGGTCAAATATCTGAGAGATTAAGAAGTGGGAGCACTCTTATATTCCTGGTGCTATATAACCATCGTGGAGTTTATGTACTTTAATTTCAACCTGAAGGCTTGCCCCCCACTAGGTAAGTATCTATTTACTCAAGCATCTGGAAGAGTCTTGGGGTCATTCCTTATCAAAGATACCATAAGCTGGTTAACAACACGCTACACTAGAATATGAAACATAACAAAGCTGTTACTGCTGGCCTCCGTGATTCCAATGTTAGTAGCTCGGCCCTGCCATGACTGCCGTCGTGGATTCGAATGCCCCGAGAGGACACCCGTGTTCAAAAGCTAGCACTATCCTAGACCATCTAGCTTAGCAGCCCAGATACCGTTTCTCTATCCAGCGCGCCTCAAAGTCAGGCACTACAGCGCAAACCACAACTTTCACCCCTGGGAACACCTTTGTCAACCTATTAAGACCAATTCTTCCAGCAGAATACGTGACGAAAACTATCCTGTCTTCTGGAACACCATGGTCCACAAGCACCTGTACAGCCATTAAGGCTGCTCCTCCACTCGACATCTGAGGATCCAAGAGGAGCACACCGTCATGACTCCGAATATCCTGTGGTAGCTTGAGGTAATGTAGCTCTGGCTCTCCAGTGCGAACGTTGGACTGGATGAGGAGTCGGCCGGTGCGGCAGTCTGGCAAGACACGCTTCAATCCCGTCTCAAGAATAGAGCCTGCCCGAAGAATGACCACGGCGCTGGTCTCTCCGATTGGACTTAAACCGCAGTACTTGCCACCTGTTGGTGTCTCGACGATTTTATCATTGAAATAGATATTGTTCATAGCACTTTGAAATGTTAGTTGTAAACAGCAACGTTATCTCGACTATATTCTGAACCTACTGTTCAATGAGCAAGGTAGTCAAGCGGTCGAAGTAAAAGATAAAGTCCTCATTCGAGGTATCGATGTCTTGCATAATCGTGCTCATAGCTCGGACTTGTGGTGTTTGTTCAAGAAGCATGATCTTGTCGGAAAAGGTATCATCCTCGGCACTTTGTCCCAATTTCTTGAGCGCGGCTCGATGTGTCTTGGACTTTTCGACGAGCTTACGCTCAATATATTGTATCACCATTACTAGAACTAGTCAGCTAAGAGGGCCAAGAGATGGCTGGGTTACTCACCTATGGCTACTTTGTTTTGAACCCCTCTGGGCACGATTATGTCTAACAATTAGCATCAAATTTGATACTACACGGGACATTAGCTTACCTGCAACTTTCCTCTGAGGTTCAACATATCGTTCAAAATTTGGTTTAACAAATGCGAACCACTGCTTGATACAACCATCGATATCCCTACCGCGTTCTTCAACATCTCTGAGAACTTAAGTCAGAGGTTAGCTGGGTAGGATAATCACAGATATAACAAGCCGTACTTCTTCGAGAGAGACAAGTGTCTGCGTCTGCTTCGCAGAAGATCTGGATGACCACATTACAATTAGATGGATGAATTGAGTGGGAAGTAAGGGCCAAGTACCTTCATATCGAGAAGGTCAAGAACTCTCGGATCGTACAATGCAAAGATTCCCTCCAGTATGAGAACATGTGGCGAGTAAATTGAAGTGGTTTCTTTTTGCCGTGCATGTTCTGCGAAGGAGTAAACTGGGATCTCAGCCCTCTTCCTAGAGTAAGAAGTTAATTACCGGTAGACATGCGTGTATTCATGAGCTGCAGAGTAGTATAGCAACATACCCAGCCTTCAGGTCACGTAAACAGTCGATAAGAACATCAAAGTCTATGGCGTCTGGCGAATCAAAATCGTACTCGTTTCTGAACGCCATTCTCAACCCCTCGTCATCCAGAGTCTTATAGAACGAGTCCTATTAAATCCCAGTTTTAGCCACCATATAACGTGTGGTGGCTCGAAACAATTACCATTGAGAGAATTACGACCCATGGAAGATTCAATTGGGACACAATCGCATGTGAGAGCGTAGATTTACCTGAGCCTGAGCTCCCAGCAATGCCGATAATACAGACATCGGCCCATGGTGGCGAGTATGGAGGCCGCTCGCTCGAGCTTGCAGCCATGGCCCAGTATGGATGAGAAAGGTGACCGAAACGAAACTGTAGGACGAAGCTTGGGCGTCTTTAAGCTGGCCTGGATAGATCTTCAAGGTGTTTGATTCACGTGCATTAACGTGTTAACGCTCGAGAGATATAGCATAGGCAGAAGTTAGAGAAGCCATAGTCGATTTGTAATGAAGATAAGGTGAAGCTTTTCGGAGGTAGATGTAGATGCTCTCAAGAGGTGCACCTACAACTTAGCAGTTATCTCAAAATACAGTTCAGGGGAGCTTCAGTCCGGCCTCAGCTCGCCCGCCTGAACCTCGGAACTCCAGGCTTACTGTACAGCACATTAAGCGAGCCAGCCCAAACCCCCTCGGTACTAGCCCCAAGTCCTCGCTTCTTCCTGATAGATCTCTGCTTTTCTTTCACCTCCACATCCACTTCGCTGCCTTTTTCCTTTTGCTCCTCGTCCTTCACCGCATCTCCATCTCTACCGCCCTCTGCTGCGGTGAATGCCCAGTCATCAGTGTTGGTGCAGGACATTCCAGCTCCCTCGCCAATCCGGCCCATCCTACATGGAGATTGGGCGGTAAATCTTGACTGCAAGAATGGTCTGTCTCAACTCCTGGCTGCCATGGACTGTCTTGAGCTGACGCATACAAGACGTCGTCGACGGCTTCTACCGCAACTCCCCTCCGGCATGCCTTTGATAGACGTGCCGAGGAGGTCAAGCCTCTGAAGAGGTACGTTCAATGCTCCTACTTGTATATCGAGCTTCCCTGGGCGCCGGTCTCGGGGTATTGATCAACCGACCGGCCCATGCGCACTCTTATATGATGACTTTCATCAACTGGGAATCTCTCCTACAAAAATTAAGCATGCGGAGAACATATAACAAGTTGTTTTCTGATTGAGTGCGCATGGCGGACCTCGTCAGGCCTTTATTTGTGTCTACCATACGATTAGGCAAATATGCTGACCCCGCCGTCTCTCTTAGTGACATCAACGCTCTCATACTTGACTATCTTACAACCGAAGGCTACCCGTCAGCTGCTGCTAAGTTCTCGAAAGAAGCGAATCTTCGGCCACAGCAGGAGGAAGAGTCTGTGAGGGCACGTCGACAGATCCAACATTCTATTCATCTTGGAAGCATTCAAGAAGCTATCGATGAGCTGAATGATCTGGAGCCTCATGTTAGTTCTAACACCCTTCTCTATCTTCCTTATTGTCCATTTTGCTATGATTAGACACGAGTTTCATGCACCACTCATATAGCCTTCGGGTCGGTGATGAGAAATAT
Source organism: Venustampulla echinocandica (assembly GCF_003357145.1). NCBI lineage: Eukaryota > Fungi > Ascomycota > Leotiomycetes > Helotiales > Pleuroascaceae > Venustampulla > Venustampulla echinocandica. The sequence continues at coordinate 545,949 of NW_022474219.1, read as the reverse complement.
ACCATTTTTTTTAGTATGAGCAATTTATCACTTCATTATTTTACCGAGGAATCATGTTATTCTTGGCGCATATACTGACTTGAATCATAGGTGCTTGATGGCAATCCTTCGTTGCATTTTGCACTTCTTCGACTGCAACTCGTTGAGCTTATTCGAGTTTGCAACTCCACCCCGGGAGCCGATATCACACCAGCGTTGTCTTTTGCAACCAAAGAGTTGGCACCTCGAGCTCCGACAAACCCAGAGTTCTTGGAAGATTTGGAGAGAACTATGGCCCTCCTTGTCTTCCCACAGGAAAGCCTAGAACCTCAATTAGCTGCTATTCTGCACCCTGACCTACGAAGAACCGTAGCAGATCGGGTCAACAAGGCTATTCTGAGTTGTCAAAACCAGCGGCGAGACGCTGCCATCAGAAACCTCGTGCGACTGCGTGCTTGGGCCGAAAACACTGCACGAGATTCCAAGAAGGACCTTCCGGCCCGCATTGAGCTAGGCTTAGATGCCAGAAATGACGGTCGTGGGGACAGCCCTATGATTAGCTGATGATATTATGATAGCGGGGAGTTGAATGTATTATACGTTCTCGCAGACCAGTATTGGTGCTGGCGCCTAAAGAATTTGCTGTTTTCCCTCGGGGCTGGAAGGAGTTTATGGATTGGCATGGCTCCAAGTTGAAATGAATTATAGGCGTTGGGTCTGGGGGGGTTGGTTGGCGTCCACGGGATACCATTGCATTCGGCGATTGTGGCCTTGTTTAAGGACGGACTCCATGGAGTAACTTGCGCGGCAAGAGAGCGACATCTTTGATTTTAAAGTGCTGCTTGAGCAGCGTTCTCTCGCTTTGTTAGGCCTCGTAATATAATTACTGAACCTCAACCTCAAACCTCAAACCTGTGATAAATACATATTGTTTCGTGTACGTTATCTTTGTTTGCCCCACAAGAGTGGACCGAGTTTTCTTGTCAGCGGCACGGCGACCCCTGAAGGCTTTTCTTCCAAGGCCACTGGCGCGACTTAATTCCGTCACTCCCGTCGCGCCGTCACTACCGTCATCCGCCAGGAACACCTTTCGCTGGCCGACAAAATACTTCTCCCAACTTACCCAATTGCAAGTATAACTGATCTGCTTGTGGTGAATCGTGTCCCAATGTCACCCTGGCGCTCTTTATATACGGTCTACAGCCTGCAAGAACGACATTGAACAACTAGCAATCAAGCAAGCAGTTGGGAGCAATGCTGTCGCGACAGGCCGTTGCGCGCCTTTCTCCGCGGACGAGCAGTGCACAGCTCATATTCAGGCGGGGATCTCAGAGATATGATGCTGTGGCATCCAAGCGGATAAACTTGGTGGATAGGAACTTCTCTGCTCGACGATTATACTCTTCGAATACTCGTGGACCCTTATTCCGCCCACTGGCCCCTTGGGCGCTCTTGAGAGCGCCCCGTCCCCAGCCAAATATCCGATTTCTATCTGGCAAGTCCCTTCCACAAGGGCGACTATGGATCCTCAACTTCGCCTACCGATCTGCCGCATGGTTTGGGGGGACAATAGTTATTCTGGGAGCCGGGGTGGTAGCTTTCTTCCTCTACGATGCGTCGACATACCGCGAAACCTCGTCCTATCAAGATATCCATGTTGCAGAGAACGCACTCAGTCCTATAAGAGGAGGCCCGAAGAACCTGCCTATATACGATATACAGATAGATGACGACGACACTGCTGAAATGCAAACACAAAAAGACAAGCCCAAGTTGGTTATTCTTGGAGGTGGATGGGGAGGTGTTGCGCTACTCAAAACATTGGATCCAGACGCATACCATGTCACCTTGGTTTCACCGACCAACTACTTCCTTTTCACACCAATGCTGCCCTCCGCCACGGTTGGGACGTTGGAACTCCGCTCGTTGATAGAGCCGATTAGACGTATTGTTTCGAGGGTCAAGGGCCATTTCATAAGGGCAAAGGCAGAAACTATCGAGTACTCTGAGAAATTGGTGGAAATGTCACAGATGGATTATAACGGAAATGAGGTTCGGTTTTACTTGCCCTACGACAAGCTTGTTATCAGTGTGGGATCAACTACCAACCCTCATGGAGTCAAGGGTTTGGACAATTGCCACTTTTTGAAAGATATAGAGGACGCACACACGATCCAGAATCATATTCTGACCAATTTAGAGAATGCTTGCCTGCCGACAACATCGGATGAGGAGAGAAAGCGGTTGCTTTCGTTCGTTATTTGCGGTGGCGGCCCAACTGGAGTTGAATTCGCTGCTGAGCTCTTTGATCTGCTCAACGAAGACATTACCAGATGGTTTCCCAAGATTCTGAGGAATGAAGTATCTGTCCACTTAATTCAGAGTAGAGGGCATATTTTAAATACATACGACGAAGCTGTCTCGAAATACGCGGAAGATCACTTCTCTCGCGATCAGGTCGCGGTTCTCACCAACTCGAGGGTGAAGGAAGTCACGCCTCGCTCCATCCTTTTCACTCAGAAGGACGACAATGGGGAACCCGTTATAAAGGAGCTTCCAATGGGGTTCTGCCTGTGGTCTACAGGCGTGTCACAGACTGAGTTCTGCCAAAAGGTTTCAGCTGCCCTGGGATCTGCCCAAACGAACCGTCATGCTCTCGAAACAGATACTCATTTACGACTTAATGGGACGCCCTTAGGAGACGTATATGCTATTGGGGACTGTTCAACCGTGCAAAACAACGTTGCAGATCACCTTGTGACATTTCTCCGAACAATAGCATGGGAGAAGGGCCAAGACCCAGAGACAGTACACCTCACGTTCGGCGAATGGCGCGCGGTCGCCCAGAGAGTGAGGAAACGATTCCCTCAGGCAGCGGACCACTTGAAACGTCTAGATAGGCTATTTTTTGACTACGACAAGGATGAATCAGGCACCCTTGAATTTAGTGAACTGCGAGAGCTGTTGATGCAAATTGATAGCAAACTAACATCCTTGCCCGCGACGGCTCAACGAGCACACCAGCAGGGCCGATACCTTGGGCATAAATTTAACAAGATGGCGAAAGCGGCGCCGGGCATGAAAGCCAATGATATCATTCATGGAGATCTAGATGAGACTGTCTTCAAAGCGTTCGAATACAATCATCTAGGAAGCCTGGCATATATTGGGAACTCGGCCGTCTTTGACCTCGGTGGTGGCTGGAGTGTTATGGGAGGGCTGTGGGCCGTTTATGCTTGGAGAAGCGTGTATTTTGCGCAGAGCGTCAGTCTAAGGACGAGGATCTTGCTCGCTATGGATTGGGCTAAGAGGACTTTATTTGGACGAGGTGAGTTTGCTCTTTGCCGTTTACCTTGATAGACGAAGCGCTAATAATGTATAGACTTGATCAGTTGGTAGTGACCGAAGGGTTGGTCGATATGATATTACTCTACCCTGGGGGAGATGTATGGTTTGTATAACGTATATTGTCTTGGGGAGGTCCCATATTTCAGATAAGATGAAAGATAGATGAGGAGACTTTGTATTCAAATCATGATAGAGCGAGAACAGTCCTTTATATTTGGCTTTCCTTTACTTCGTCAAACATGATACACCTATATAGAACGACTGATCATTCTAAAATTAAAAGTGTGCGGGTAGCTTACTGGCCTTATTCTTGCCTATATTTGCTCATGGTGTACCTTATATCGGAAATCAAGCTATTTTTCTATCCTGATATCCCTGCCGGGCCTTGGCTTGCTCTATCGCTTCCTTCGAATATGCTAGTAGTTCAAGGAGTCACTTCTTCTTTTCGAGCAAGACTAACCAGGCGGCTCTAGTAAGGGAAAGCCCCCCCTCGGGCATCTAGCTCCTAGCGGGGTCGCCAGGAACTGACTGCCCGGCGCAAATGTTGCTTGCAATATGGGACATTAAATCAGTACCACATGCTGATGAGTTCCTCGCTGACCGCACTGGGCGTCAATACACCTGACTCGGTGATCAACGCTGATACAAGCGCTGGCGGCTGTAACCGAATTAGCATTGACTTGAAGTTCCTGAGAAGATCTACTTACTGTGTAATCCACGGCATCCACCGCGGTATTCGGCTTTGTCGGCGAACTGCTGAAATATTCCGGTGCTTCCGCGCTCTTCGGTGTAATATCCGTAAAGTCCACGGGCTCTGTCGAGCCCGGCTCATCCTCCGTCCGAAATTCGATAACCTCTTGGTCAATGCCAAGGTCATACTGTCCTAGAGGATAAAGCCTTACAAATTTATGACTCTCGGCTGCAACATAGAAAGGCTTGCCAGCTGCCTTTGCCAGAAGCGCGAGCTGATAGGTGCCTAGTCTGGAGATGATCCCGCCGTTCTCAACGACTCCCTCTGCGCCCACGATCACTAGATCGACCTTGCCCATTGCATACCCCACGGCGCCTTCCGGAATCGTGGCGACAGGCACGCCTCTGGCCCGCAAGTCTGATACAGCTCTTTTGCTCTCCGAGACCCGGTCACCGTTTAAAACGTAAATAACTCTGAATCTGACGTTCCCTCCACTGGCGCTCGCCTCAGCCGCTTTGCTTAACAGCGCGCCCACAACTCTTGATCCGCCATGCGTAAGAACGACGCTTGCATCCCTCACAAAATGCCTTCCATAGTTCGCTATCCTCTCCCTGGCGGCTTTCGCCCTGCTGACAAATAATCTGCCGTTGCTCAACAGATGTTGTCTGACGGTCTCGAAGTTGCCTGTACTAGTCGGCTTCAAGGACGATATCATGTATCTTTGGAACAGATCTGTCCCAGCTGAGAGTGAAATCGAATTGGTGACGCGCGACTTGAGATATTCGGATTGTGTTTTGACCAGATCTAGGGTTTCGAATACGGTCACTGCGCGAGAGTGTACCAGGAGCTCGATCAGAGCTTCAATAGCTGCAACCGGCATGGTGAGTTCGGGGTCTTCGGCCAGCAGGCGCTGGTAAGTTTCCACGATACTGGGAGGGGGGACTGAGTCAGTAATTGAACCCGGGACTAGGGAGAAGGAGGGTATATCTGTATTTACTCAAATGGTTTAGATTTGCCATCCCGAGGAACAACGTCGCCCACAGTCGACATTCTGTCCAGCACTGGAGGTTGACCTGCTAACGGTGGTGGGGAGGTGCTGCCTTGGTATAAGAGTTGGCCTTTATGATTTTATTTTTGCCAAACCACGACACTACCTCGCTACTCTGTGGCCCACGATGATGGCACCAAGTTATAGCAGTAGTTGTTAGAGCTATCTCTTATTTGTTCTCTGGATATGAAGGCCTGGAACTGGTGGAGTAGGGAGTAGGGTGGAATGGCGAGAGTGACGAAGATGAGGCCTCAGAAAGCTTTGGGATGGAGTACAACATCTACATCTCAGTCTCTGGCATTGGTGGGGCAGTACTCTAGATCGACAATAAATACTACGCTCACAGCCTAACATTTATAAAGACCGACACCGCCTTCAGTATCCCGGGTAAACACCTTCTCAATTCTGGCTCCATTCACCCCATTGACAACGTTAAAGTCACGCAACAGTGCCGCGGGGAAGCTTACACGTTTGGAGTTCAGGGTCATTGTTTTCAAACTTCATCAACCTCAACCTCGATCTGGGTAACCATGATCGTCGAGAAATAAAGTGTTTCTCTCATTCCCTACCTGCGCCTGGCCCTGCCTCCGCCATGGAACCATCCATTGACCCTTCCACTGGCAGCCCCCTTCCCGCAGACGCCATCCAAAGAATCCTCTTCATTGCGCCCACGGTGCACGTATATAACATACCGCCTCTTACCAGTACAAAGGGCTACGTCGCTGCCTCATGGACCGCCGACAACAACAAGCGTCAGATTTTCAGCGCGCGATTACGAGTTCTTGAAACGGCCATTCCGAAGCCGAATAATGACAATGAGGAGACAGTGAAGACAGATATATTGCTTGAGGATCCAAGCAATGGGCAGTTATTCGCAGCAGCCCCGTACACCATACCAGCGGTGGTTGAGCAGGTCTTAGATTCGTCGAGATTCTTCGCCCTAAGGGTTCAGGGTGAAGGAGGAAGGAAAGCGGTTCTAGGAATTGGGTTCGAGGAGAGGAGCGACGCTTTTGATTTCAGCGTCGCCCTGCAGGAAGCGAGAAAGGCTTTAGGAATTGATGCTAGTAGCGATGGGGGAGCTGGAGGCAAGAAAGCCTCCAAGGCGAAGGAGAAAGTTCCAGAGAAGAAAGACTTCAGCTTGAAGGAGGGGGAAACCATCACGGTGAATATTGGAGGGCGAGGCAGGAGGAATCCTCCCAAGAAAGAGGGCTCGGGAGAGGCCTCGGGCAGTTTCCAGTTACCACCTCCTCCTCAAGGAGGCTCGTTCCTGCCTCCACCACCAAGCGCCCAAGAAGTCAAGGCCCAGAAGAGACTCAGCCAGAATAGCGCCCCCCCAGCACCTGGCTCCATGGAAGATTTAGGGTTTGATGACGGTGAATTTGGAGAGTTTCAATAGAATTGAGACAATGATATCTTCATCACCAGTCCATCTATTATACATGATGTGTTATCAAGACGGCTGCGAATTGAAATGGTTCAGACTCGACATTTGCAGCGTATTCCGAGCTACACAAGATACATCACTCCCCAACGCAAACTTTTAATAGACACCGAACCAGTTGTGTTATCTACTTCTGACGATCACATCATGACATCAGAATGTAAGGAGTGGCTGCTTTCATAGCCGCCAATCTCTTCCCCCTTCTCCTTGTCCGTGAGAGCCCATATCATCGAAAGCCCTGGGATTGCAGGTAAGCTATTCCTTTTAGCTACCGCCAATTCCATCGGGGAAGGACTGGTGAAGGAAGCATCCAGCATGGCAGAGTCCAGAGACGATGATCTAGGTGTTGTTAGAAGCACTGGAACAAGATCGCTTTGCGTCATACCATCGTCTAAACATTGCCCGGTGGGACAAATATTGTTCATATTTAACCCTCCTTGGGGCACAGCGGCTTTCCCCTGAGCATTCACCTGGTAGTCAGACCGGTACTCAGATTGTGATTCCTTGGACGGCCACTGTACCGAATCCCACTGCATCTGATACCCACGAGGTCGAAATTCTGGTGATGTTGGGTCTAAATTCAACTGCTGCATATTATTGCACATCTGAAAAGGCGTGTCGGGAACCTTGTTCTGTTGAAGCCGCTCATTCTCGTTCTGAAGCCATGCTTCCATGGACTGTATGTCAGATGTCAATTGCCCAAGGCGAGTCAGCATGGCATTTTCTTGCTGGTTCGTTTCATTGAGACGGTGCTTCAACCAGCCTAACTGCTTGTTGGCTTTTCTCTCTGCGTATGGTGCCTTCCGGTGTAGGCCACCCTCCAAAGCCGATATCCTTTCCAGGAGCACAGTCGCCTTTGAATTTTCTCGTCGAAGAGAATTCAAAATATAAGCTCGCTCAGCATGACGCTCCTGCATCCGCCGCGGCGGAACAACCGGGGCCTCCTGTTGATCATGATGGGCGCTTGTGGGTTGTGGCGTGAAGTAACCAGGATTCGGGATAGGTAGCGGGGGATATGACACTCTGTCAAGCGTTCCATAAGTTAACGGTTAGATAGAGTAATTATCGAGAATTTTGGCCCTTTTTCTCACCTGGACGGACCGGCCGCTGGAGGACTTTGCCGATCGTGAGCGCTCCACGAAAAGCTCATTGGTAAAATCTGTCAGGATAGAAAACCCTGTCTATCCCATTAATTCGTAGCCTGATCCTTGAAGTTTTATAGCTCAAAAATGCAAATCAGTCATAGATGTTTAATACCAGACTGGATGAAGCAAAGCCGTTCTTCCAAGGAATTATCTGTGGTCCGGTCCTGTAGCTAAAACGGAACATCACTCAAAGGAAACCTACCAACATCGGTACTGGTTGGGGCATGAGGGGCTTGCATTTCTTTCCCATCTCATACATGATAAATTGTTATCATTCCAGTTACGACAAAGCCGTGCATGCCTCACGCCTAGTTTGAATAAGGGGAGGCGCTGTGGAATTATAAGCGGAGGGCGAACAAAGCCTGCGGGCAACTAACAGTTCCTGGTTCGTTGCGGAAAGTTGGACATCCAACTAAATTGTGGGTTATAACTCGGAGGGGGTAGAGAAAAGCTCCGTTGGTTGAAACGGCTAAAGGTCGGCTGGTTGAAACTTTGAAAACTGACATTTTTCAACCTGCGGAGCTTTTCTCTACCCCCTCCGAGCTGTAACCCCCGGCGCAGCGTCATCAAGGCTGGGAACACCAGTGATACGAGTATTGGCTAAAACTCACCTTAAATTTAAGACATCTCTTGAGCGTTTTCTTGTTTAATTTATTTGAAATTTGTTGTATAATAAAATTATCTGAAGGATAGTATCTAGTTATGACAAATGTAAAGAAATCGTATCCATATATGTTGGAGTTCTTAGACTCGAATAAACAAAACTCCTATGCCAGGTGCCATACAACCAAAGAAAAACAAATCAATCTTGCCATGTGTGAACGCCGTATCCTAAACGCCGTATCCTAAAAGCAAGTGGCTAACCCCTATTCTAAGGGTTGTAATACAAAGGAAAATATAAATGAGTGTTCAAGCTTTCTCCCCTTGTATCTCCAAGGAAGACATGTAATAAAACACTATCCCAAAATTTGCTTTGCCGTTCCAACCTGTGGAGAGAGCAATTCGACCTGTCCCTCTATAGTTGGGAATCGGACAAGGTCTTCCACGCTGACACTAAAGCTCTTCGCCCTCAATAGGACTGCCAGCTGTGCAACGTTTACAACATCACCGCCCAATTCGAAGATCGAAGATTCCAATTTGATCTCTGAAGGGCTCTCCAAAACCTCGCTCCATGCTCCCTTCAAGACCGTCTGGAGTGCCGCTGCCTCTTTAGGCTCGAGCGACTCAAATGTGCGTGAGCTTGCAACGGATCCAGGGGATTTAGGTGCGAGCGGAATGACTTGCTTCTGCTGAGTGATAGCAGATGGATTAGGCAGAGGAGCGTTCGGGTTCGAGGAAAAGCTCATCGTGTATTCGCATAACATTTCGAGTAGCTCCTCGGCGAGTTCTGAAGGAATGTTGTGTGAGTAATTGAGACTGATTTCCATTGAACCATCCTCAAGGGGCGTGGAGACGATAGAAACGTCCACTAGGTCGAGATCGGTTCCCATGAATCCAGGTTCGTAGGTGGTGCCATCAAGTTTGATCGGCTCGTTGGGGCCAATGTTTTGATGCTGCACAATGCTGCTGAAGTATGTCCATTTCGGCCAGCTTGTGCATTTTTTGAATATATCACGGTAACCCATCGATTCGAAAGGTGTGCTGAGAAGCTGCTGGCTTTGCACATGCTTTAGAAGGTCGATTATCTTCCAGTCTGACTGCAAGGTGACTCTGACTGGTACAATGTTCAGGCAAGGACCGACAATATCCTCGACCCCGTCGATAGGCAAGCTTCGACCGTTAACAGTATTTCCGAAAACAACGTCTGGCTTGGACGACAAATTTGCAAGGGTAAGAGACCACGCAGCTTTGACGGTTGTTGCAAATGTCAGTCCTGGGGTGGAAAGAGCTGCGGGCCGAATGGCCCTCGTCAGCGTTGCGACCTTATCTGATGGTTTGCGCAGCTCAGGCGCTTGGCGAGAAACAAGACTTGTCATGCTGGAACCCGCAAGAAGTTTCGTCCAGTGATTCTTCGTGGCCGCCTTCGCGCTGACTACGTTAGACAGGAAGGCATAGCGAGAGAACCCAGGTGCTTGTGGCATAGATTGTTCTTTGAAAGCAGCCATAAGAGTCTCCCAGATACCAGATATAGATACACCGTCATACTGCGCATGTGACAGGCGCATGGTGATGCGGTGCTTCGAAGAGGACAGTTGCTTGATAACGGTGAACTGGATTAAAGGCTGCTCGAGGGGAATGTCGCGGTTGAAACTGTCTTCGTAGAGGCGTTGGGCGAAAACGTCGATATCGCCATCCGTTTCATAGACCGAGAACTTAGGGGCGAGTGATTCAAGAACGACTTGCAAGAATCTGCCTTCATGAAGGATAAAAACAGTGCGAAGGATTTCGAGGCTCTGGACAAGCTTGAAGCAACTTCGTCGGACTCGTTCAATATCGACTGGTCCATTGCCGTCGAAGTAGAAGTGGTTCAACATCCAGCGAGAATCTGTTAGGCCTCCAACTAGGGCTATATCTTGAGATGTAGTTGTAGGTAGGACATCCACGATGTTATTCTTTTCAACAACAGCCTTCTCGGATACCTTTTGGAGGAAGGCACCCAAGTTGGCATTCCCAACAATCGAGAAGGGCTTGTAGGGCGAAATATCTCTGGCTGGGGCACCCGTAACGAGAGAGCGGTTTGTAGTGATAAAGGTAGCTGCATCTACAATTCTCGGGTGTTCGAAAATGTCAACGATGGTCATTGAGATACCGGCTGATCTCAAGCGGCCGACAAGTTTCATTGCGGAAATAGAATCGCCTCCAAGTTGGAAGAAGTTGTCGGTGGCTCCGATCGAGTCTTGTGGAGTGCCTAAGACGCTGGCCCAGAGACTGGAAAGCTGCTTCTCTAGCGCGGTCGAAGGCGCCTTCTTTTCGGCATCGACAAGGGCATAGCTTCGGAATGATGCATTGTTGAGGCCGTTGACCAATTGCCGGAGCACCAATCGATTCAATTTGAAAGAGGTATTGATCGGCATCCCCCTCAGCGGAATGAAGAGAGAGGGAATCATGAACGAAGGTATCGAGCGGAGAAGATCGGATCGTAAATCAACAAACATGTTCTGTGTGGTATCGCTCAAGCTGAGAGCGAGCTCGTCTGCGGTCCACTCCGATGATACGTTATCTGGATGATAGAAGAAGGCGACTAGAATCTTCTTGTCGTTTTGGGATGCTAGGTTAATAGCATCGACAGTAATGTCCAAACGGTCGAGTCGAGACCTAATATGATGCTCGATTTCCTGGGTTTCCAGCCGTTGTCCGTTAAACTTCACCTGGTTGTCTCTGCGTCCACAAAACTCGACTGTTCCATCAAAATTATACTTGGCCATATCGCCAGTTCTGTAAAGTCGACGATTTCCTCCGATTTGAGGGTAATTCTGCATCCAAAGAGGATTCTCGATAAAGGCCGCCCTAGTTTTCCCAGCATCGTTTAGGTAGCCTCGTGCCAAGCTAGGCCCCTCAATCAACATCTCTCCCACACCTCCAACAGGGACCAGCTTTTGAGGATCCTCTTTTTCAGTAATCCACACCCTCAACCCACTTCCTGTTCCAATGTTCGTTGGGCTTGTGGTTGCGAGTACGTTTGATTGGATGCAGCAATAGACTGAAGCTTCGGCAGGACCGTATGCATTCACAAACTCAACCTTTCCTCCCCACGTCGATACATTGCCCTCAGTCGGACTTTCGCCACAAAGAGTTAGAGTTTTCAAGCTCGGGACTTCCGAAGGCTGAAATAGACCAGCCACAGTTGCAGTCAGGCAGGCCCAGTTGGCGTCTAGGTTGTTGATGGCCTGGACCAGATTATTCGTCCTGTCAGTATCGGAAATAACGCATACCGTCCCACCAACAATGAGAGTTGAGAAGATATCGGCCATACTGATGTCGAAAGTGTAGGCTGCAAATTGTAACACCCGGGAGCTTGAATTCAGCTTTATCATCTTGGAATGGTGGCGAGCACTTGTAACGAAAGCCTTGTGCTCGATGACAACCCCTTTGGGCTTGCCCGTGCTTCCAGAAGTGAAAACGACATATACTGGAGATCTGGGGCTCACGAAGAGCTTCCCTATCGTAGGCACTGGTCCAAATCGAACTACGAGGCTTGAATCAACGGGTAAGACGGAATCAGCGAGATCTTTGACGATTGCAGCCTCTTTTAGTCCAGCTAGGATAACATTTGCCCCGGTCTCCTCGACGATTTCCCTGAGACGTGCAACTGGGTGCTCCGGATTTAGCATGACAATTGCAGCTCCGGCTTTCAAGACTGCTAACATGGCAACGATAGCCCAGGCTGATTTGTTGAAGCACAACGGGACGTATGAGTTCTGTTGTACTCCAATGCTCCGAAGATGGCTGCTGATGAGGGTTGATAGGGAATCCAATTGGCCGTACGTGAAATCCCCGTCCCATGAGCGTATAGCTTGCTTGGATGGGTTAAGCTCGGCCTGAGTTTTGAACAAGTCGTGTACGCAAGCCTCACATGTTTCGACGGGAGGGCCAACCCACTCCATAAGTTGGTGAATGTCGTTTTCGCTGAACAGAGACATCTCGTTAAGTTGCGAAGACGGATTAAGCAGCAAGTTCCGGGCAGCGACTTCAAAGTGCGTCAGCAACCAGGAGACTTCCCCTTCATCGATCACAGCCTCATCAAATCGGACGAGAAGTTCAACAGGACCGGAATCTGAGACGTGGCATTCGAGAAGAAGAGCGTAAGTTTCGAAGTCATCGTGTGATGTTGGGATTATTTCCATGCCTAGTGGACCTGCAACACCCGCTGCCAAGGCTGGCTGAATAAGGAACAAGTTTCCAGATCCCGATCCTGCGTCGACACCCGGCAGACGACGGATGTTTTGAACGCCTGCTTGTTCGAATGGCATCATCTCTATTGATTGCAGTTGAATATCGGACAGAAACTCCTCTGCCTTCTTGGTCCTGTCAATACGGACACGGAATGGCACTGTACATAGCGTGGGGCCGATCATAGTGTCGATATTCTCCACGGGAGCACTGCGACCTGACAAGACATGATCAAAAATCACGTCATCCGAATCACTATATTGACTTAGAACCATTGACCATGCGGCTTTTAACAAGGTTGTCAGGGTGAACGTAGAGCCGGTTCTTGGAAGCTCAAGCTTGCGGGATTGCACCTTAGTAGGCTTTGGCTCAAATGTAGGAGATAGCAGTCGAGGAAAGCTTGTCGGAGTTCCTCCAGAGAGTTGATTTTGCCAGAATTTGTTTGAAGCGGCAACATCGGTATTTTCAAGGAATTGAATGAACTTGTTGTATTGGGTAACATCAGGTAGACTGGCAACACCATGTGTATATGCCAACTCAATACCTTCGATTAACGAAGAGTCACTCCATCCATCATATACCGAGTGATGGGCGGTGTAGACGAAGAAGGAGTCAGACTGGCTGTCCCTACCATTTATGAGGCAATATCGAATCAAGGGTGTTCCGTAGGTCATTGGCGTCTCGAGGTCTTTTGCCGTGTATTCCTCTAATGTAGGCGAAGACTGCCATTCTGGCCCATCTTTTACCACGACCTGGAATGTTCGGGAAGCAGTTTGGACAATGCGAGTTCGGAGAATAGACTGGGTACGGCCCACATGCTCCCATGTGTCTCTGAAGCGATTCAAGTCAATACTATCAGGCAAACGATAGATTGTTCGAGAAATATAGGAGAGTTCGCGTCGAGCTGTCAGAGCCATCAGCCCTTCTTGAAGGGGAGTGCAAGGGTAAATGTCTTCGACGTCCTCATCGCTGACGCCGCATTGTCTTGCGGCATCACTTCGTAAAGTTGCAATATCGCATTTCTTGGGGAGTAGTGAATAAGGTTGTAGCGTGTTGGGAGCAAAGTTTGTTGGAGGCTGGAACGAACGGCCCGGATTTGTTTGAGGTTGGGACGAAAGTCCAGGATTTGTTCGAGGCTGGGACGGAAGCCCAGGATTTGTTTGAGGTTGGGACGAAATCCCGAGGCCGTTTGTCGTCTTCTCCGTTGCTCCTCTTTTGACGTTCGAGACAGAGTACGAGGCAAGCGCTTCACCAGATAATTGATTTCCCATTTGGCGAAGTGTCTTTCGGTCAAGCTTTGCGGAGGTTGACAGAGGCATATATGACACAGGAATGAACATAGCCGGTATCATGTAGGCTGGCAAGACAGACTGGAGCTTGGATAGCAACTCTGCAAGCATGGCCTGCAGGCTATCCTGTGAAGGTAAAATAAGATTGTCGGTTCCTACAGCAGTTGAATTGCCCTGGCAAAAGAAGGCTGTAAGAGACTTGTTCTTCCCTCGCGATTCTGGAGTAAGAACCTCCACGGCAACTTGGTACGTGCTATCTGGGAGGGCTAACTTGACTTGATGTTCGATTTCTCCAAGTTCAATTCGCTGGCCGTAAAGCTTTACTTGGTTATCTCGTCGGCCAATAAAGCTGATAGTCGAGTCTGCGTTATACTGAACTAAGTCTCCAGTCTTGTAGAACTTTTTAAGGTCTCCGGGCATATCCTTTGCCCAAGGAACATCGCGAACGAATGAAGCTGCTGTCTTCTCGGGATCATTTAAGTATTCTCTTGCGACAATGGGTCCTTCAATCAAAAGTTCCCCAATTGACCCAATTGGAGCGAGGCGGTTGTGATTTTGAGGGTCAACAATCCAAAGCGTACATCCAAAGCCTTTGCCAACATTAGAGAAATCCCTTGTCTCCGCCAAACGGGTGTTGCAAGATGTTGCGACTGTGCATTCACTTGGACCGTAGCTGTTAACCAATTTAACATGGTCAGCCCAGAGTTCGACAACTTCCTTGGTGATTGATTCCCCACTGAGCACAAGTGTCTCCATCGTTGGTATGATGCTTGGGTCGAGGAGGACAGCAACAGTCGGGGTAAGGTCTGCCCAGTTGACTCGCATCCTTGCCATAGCACCAGAAACATCGTTCATTCTGTCGAAGTCGGAGGGCACACAGACTGTTCCGCCGAGCATCAGGGTGGAGAGAATTTCCTCAATGCTGTTATCAAAGGTATAGGAGGCAAACTGGAAAGTACGTGTGTGTGTTCCCATGCCTGTTTGCTCACCGTGAGCTAGCAAGCCAGTGCAGACAGACCTATGCTCTAGAACAATCCCCTTTGGCTTCCCTGTACTGCCGGAGGTAAATTGTACCAAGACAGCGCTTGAGGGCGGCACTATAGCGGGCGCGATATTTTCGACTGGGAGATTTTGGATAAAAGCCTCGTCCATGAGAATGACCCCTGAACTTGGGAGCACCGAAGCGAAGGCCGTGGCTGAGTGCGAATCGCACAATACCATGTTGGATCCCAAATCGTTGATGAGGCCCCGTTGCCGATCAACAGGACTTTCGGGATTAAGCAAGACAAAAGTTCCTCCACTCTTCATGATACCAAACATAGCCACAATAACCCATGCCGACTTCTTATAGCAAATAGGAATTTTGTCCTCAAGCTTCACTCCTCGACTGACCAAAAATTGGCTGAGGCGGGTTGCCATGTCATTGAGCAGGGCATATGTGAAGTTGCCATCGAAGGACTCAACAGCAGATGCGTTGGGCTGTTTGAGTGCTTGCTCTTCGAAAAAGCTATGGACACAGGCCTCCAAAGCACGCGGCCTCTCGGTATTCCACTCTGCAATACGCTGGAGATCCTGGGCGGTAATGGTTTCGATCTGATCGACCGTCATAGCGGAATTCATGTCGAGATCGTTTAGTTGATGGACGATGAGCTCGAATTGATTCATTATCCCCTCGATATGCTCTGCCGGGAGAACGTTCCTGTCCCAAGCAACTTGGACTTCCACAGAATTTTCACCCAAGTTGCATTCTAGGACAAGGGCATAGGCATAAGGACTTTTCACATCAACATCCTTTCGAGTCAAGCCCAGGAAATCGGATGGGTAGCCATGTTTGGGAGTAGGCCGAATGACGAGAAGATTTTTGAAGTCGACGGCATCTTTGGCTTCCTTGCTGACACGCTGAATATTTTTCAAGCCTGTGTGCTCGTAGGGAATCATAGCAACCGCCTGGCTGTTGACTTGTCGGAGGAAGTCTGAGACGGATTTGGAGCGATCCAAGCTAATTTGAACTGGAACTGTGGAGACAGTAGGCCCCATAACTTGCATGCTACCCTCGAGATTTGCGTAACGGCCAGGGAGAGTAGCACCGAATACAACATCTTCAGAGTTTCCATGTACGGAGAGGACAATTGCCCAAGCTGCACGGAGGATATTGGAAAGTGGAACCTCACTGTCAATTCGAGAAGCGCGGATGGTGCGGGCTGTCCTGTTGTTTGTCCGTGGTTGATACGTAGTAGAGGGTAGTGGCGGGTATCTAGATGACTCCTCTGCGAGCTGAGCGCGCCAAAAGGACCCAACAGAGTTTGGATCAACTGCTCCAAGATAGTGGACGAATTTGTTGTAGGTGACTTCCTCTAAAACGACGCCCTCTGTGTAGATTGATGTAATCTGTTGCGCAACCAGTTGTGTGGTAAATTCATCATACACGCTATGATGTGCGGTCCAGACTATGAACCTCTTTCGGGGATTGCCAACAATGGCGTAACGAGTGAGCGGACTTCCATATGTGACCGAGATATCCTTATCTTGGTTTAGATACTGCTCGAGAGATTCGCCATTCTGCCATGATATCTTTTCTTTCAAAACGACCTGGAATAGACCGTGCTCCGTGTTGACGATCCTGGTTCTTAAAGTAGCACTAGAGGCAAAGAGAACCTCCCAGGCGCTTCGGAAGCGCGGAATATCCACATTAGAGGGGATCTCGTACACGTGTCGAGAGACGTTGGTTGACAATTTATGTGTCTCGACCGCCATCAAATCTTCTTGGAAAGGTGTGCAGGGGTATATATCCTCAATCAAATCTTTGTCGATACCGCACTGCTTGGCCACCTCCTCGGTGAGTGGTTCGACGTCGGCCTTTCCATCAACCAAGGAGAAAACATCTGGGTCTTCCGAGCCTATGATGGAAAGTTCAGTCGACTCGTTGAGCTTCCTAAACACCTTCAACATCGCTGACAATTGGGGATTTTGGAATGCGTCCGACACCGTGATAGAGTATCCTTGGGTCCGGGCTATGGTGACCATCTTCATCGCCGTGATAGAGTCACCTCCCAGACGGAAGAAGTGGTCGTTCGCTCCAATAGACTCAACCGGGACGCCAAGAGCCTGGGCCCAGATACTGGAGAGCGTCTTTCCTTTAGAGGACATAGCTGACTTCTTTGGCTTTGCTGACTCACTCAACGAGTATAGAGCGAGCTGATCCTCGGTGAAGTTGCTGCTAAGATCCTGCAACGAACGGCGGTTTAGTTTCATCGAGGAAGTTAACGGCAAGGAACCAAGCGGCACAAGCACGGTCGGGATCATGTACTGTGGAAGTACTTTCCCAAGCTCGGCCTGCATGGATTTCAAGTATTTCCGGGAAGTGTCTGAAGGCGGTAGGAGTAGCCCTTCCCCTGAAAGGTTCGGCACGGTGCTCTTGTTTTCAGAGAAGAATGCGATCAGAGTATGCTTTCCTTCCTGTGTCGCCATTGAGACGACTTCTACAGCAACTTGTTGGGATCCGGGGAGAACCATGGCGACTTGATTTTCGATTTCGCTGCAGTCGATTGCTTGACCATGTAGTTTGACCTTGGAATCCTTGCGGCCGACGAATGTTAACATCCCGTTGGAGCTGTATCGGACTAAGTCACCCGTCTTGAAAATATGAGCAGGCTCGGATTCGGAGGTTTCGTCATATTCTTCGAACCATTCTGGCTCCGTGACAAATGCAGATTCTGCTTCGGGAGTTTCAAGATAGCCTCTAGCAACAAGTGGCCCATCAATTAACAGCTCACCGACAGCGCCAACTGGGACAAGGCGATTGTGATTTGAGGGGTCGGCGATCCATAACCTTGATGCAATTCCTCTCCCAATATTCGAAGGGGAGACAGCTCCACTTCTCTTCTGCCAGGCATTTGATGTCCACAGGGAGCACTCAGATAAACCGTATGAATTAACGATCTGTACAGTTTTCCACTGCTTGGTGAGAGATGAAGTAACGGGCTCGCCACCAAGCACCAGAGTCTGGAGGCTCGGAACGTCGGATGGGTTGACAAGTTTAGCAACAGTCGGTGAAAGGAATGCCCAGTTGACGTCCATTCTGCTGATAGCGCCACTAATATCATTTGTCTTCTCATCGTCAGATGGGATACAGATACACCCTCCGTTAATCAAAGTGGTCAAGATCTCCGAGTTGCTGACGCTAGAAGTGTAGGCAGCGAATTGCAACACACTTGCTCTTTGGGTCATAGAAACAGTGGGTCCATGTCGTGTTGCCATTGTGCATATAGACCTGTGTTCTAAAATAGTGCCTCTTGGAGCGCCCGTGCTCCCTGAGGTATAAACAACCATGGCAGCATTCCTGGGAGTTGTTTTGTTTGGCGAAAAGCGTTTGGCAGGTGGCAGTTTCTTGAAGGAAGGACCATCTATGGAGATGACGTTGACTCCCATGTCCGAAAACAGTGAGGAATACTGTGGAGATGTGATGACCACGGAAGCTGCGGTACATTTGATCAGACTTTCCAAGCGGGCTCGAGTGTCATTGGGGCTGAGCATAACATAAGCTCCTCCTGCTTTGAGAACTCCCAACATTGCCACAATAGTCCAGGCAGAATTTTTGAGACAGAGAGGTACAAGAACCTCTGGTCCAACTCCGGAAGTTTTCAGTTTCTGGGCAAAGCGTACGGCGGCTTGATTCAGTTCGTGATAAGTGAAAGTTGCATCGCCTTCCCATGATTGCACGGCTGGTTCGTAGGGTTGAGCGAGAGCTTGCTCCTCAATCAACCAGTGGATGCAACTGTCGACGGGTCGTGGGCTAAGGCCACTCCACATGCTTATTTGCTCCTTGTCCTCCTCACTGACAAGGTCGAGGCTGCCTACGGTCTTGTCGTAAGACGACATTAGACATTTGATGGCAGTGCCAAACGTGTTAGCAATATTAACTGCGCGATCCTCAGGGATATGTGAAATTATATGTGTCAGGACGACTTCAATTTCAGCTCCTCCAGTGGTTATGTCCAACGAGAGAACATACTAAAAAGAATGTTAGCAAAGAAAGCCAGTATAATGGGAGATTAGAGAAACGAACCTCTGTGGGATCCATTTGGTCCACCACCTCAAAAGCTATCTTTGGCTCTGGGCCAGGAGGAGGTAGTCTCTGCAAAGATATACTGGTATTGAAGAGCGCCAGACCGGGAATTTCTAACGCGTGCTGAATTTTGGCAAGTGATGTGTGTTGATGTGGAAGTGAGTCAACATATTCGTCCTGGAGCTTGGCTAAAAGTTGGCCCACTGCGACTTCTCCTGATAAATCTAATCGGCAGACCAGGAGGTTAATGTACGGCCCAACTGCATTGTAAATATCCTCCACGGGGACATCGCGGCCTGCTGCCATATATCCAAAGCAAACATCATCTGATCCAGTATATGATTTCAATACCAGACCCCAGGCTGCTTGCATCAAGTTTCCCACGGTTATTTCGTGCTGCTCACAGAATTTCTGTAGGTCACACTCAACATCCAAATTCACAACTATTGAGTGCTGTTCATTTGACATCTCCTTAGGTGGCACATCCCGCAAGCTTGGGAAATGGCATGGCTCAATATCTGCAAGATAACCGGTCCAGAAGTCCAAAGAGGCCGACTCAGGCTGCTTCTTCAAGTACGCAATGTAGTCACTGTATAGTGGCCCTGTACCGGAAGGTAGGAGGTCTTCAAAGGCAAGCGTAAAGTCCCGCATGACAAGTGCCATTGAAGTGCCATCAATAAGCGAGTGGGATATTTCCCAATGCATATAAATGCCGTCTGTTGCCTCGCACAATGTGATGCGGTGAGGAGGACGACGCTCACTGTAGTCTGGGCTTGGCTGTTCCTCGAGGAAGGACACGACGTCTTCGCCCTCACCATCATATTGAAGGATTTGGACATCGGCCGGGAAATCTTTGAGGACAAGTTGATCATAGAAGCCTGCCCCAGATTCGTCGAATGAGTCCAAGAAGATGGTTCGAAGCAAGGCGTGGAAGTTGACCACCTTTTGCCACGCGTTTTGAATGGTTGCCGCATCAATGGGGAGTGACTGGTCATTTGAGGTAACCTTGAATATTTGGCGTACTTTGTAAGCGTCAGGTTCCCTGGCCTGGCTGATCAGAATGCCTTCTTGCATTGCAGACGCAGGATAGAGATCTTCGACGTTCGAACTGGAAACTCCGATTTCATTGAGTGTGTTAGAAAATGAGGTAAGGCCATCATAATCCATCGACATCAGAGGGAAGTCGCTCAATGTTTGTTGAGTAGATGCCTTGATGAGGAGTTGAGCGACGGATTGCAATAGTTGCTCGAATTGTGAGACCCAGCTATGGATCTTATCCATACGTTGCGTGGTGCGGTTAACGAAGAACGAAACCTTAAGTTGTCCCTTGGTTACAACAGCAGAAATATCAAACACTGCGAGGCGTCGTGCGTCTTCGCCAACAGGGCTGATAACTTCGCCATCCTGCAAAGCCTCTTGCCGGATTAGAGCACCGTCACGCTCGAGTTGCTGGTAGCGACCCATGTAGTTGAAGCATATCTCCATATCCTTGTGGTGTCTGAACGATTCGATTCCGGCTGGTGAGAAATGCCGGCAGCTGAAGTAGTCACAACCGTTGCGTGGGATCTTTCGGCGAATGTCCTTAGTTCGTCTGATGGCGTCCAGGGGATCTGATTGAGAATCGCCCGAAACGTGAATGGGGTTGAAGGTTGTGAACCAGCCAACAGTCCCCGAGGCATCGACTTGAGGGCCCCAGGCGTCTCGACCGTGGCCTTCACAGAAGATGGCAGGTGCATCGCGGTCATCGAAAGTGTTACGGAAGGACTGCTGAAGCGCAGCCAAGATGATTTCCACGGGCTCTGTTTTAAGGGACTCATTCGCAGTGCCAAAAAGCAGAGAAGTCGTCTCCTCGCTAGATGCGAAATTTATCTCTTCGACATCGTTCCAGGAAGGCATTTCAGACATTCCCCAATATTTGAGGTCTGCTGGAGGAAGCTGGACAGGAAGCGCTGTGCTGGGGATAAGATCCTTCGACCTCTCTATTTGCAAACGATTCAAGGTCTGGAAAGGCACGGGTGTCTCGATGCTCATGGACTTTGACTCAAGCAGTTCCTCAAGATTCTGGAGGATGATTCGCCAGGACACCAAGTCGATCACCAAGTGATGGGCGCAGAGCGAAATCAATTGGCCGCCATCTGCCATGTCAAAGAGATCAACCGCGAAGATTGGACCATTCTGGATATCCATGCCAGCCTGGCGATTGTTTACCACTGAGACCATTCTCTCACGGCTTGTCCTGCCATGACTCTCGAACACATGAGATCCGGAGATATCGCGACTAACAGTCTGCATCCACTGGCCAGTATTGTCTTTCTTGAAGGATGCACGCAGCATAGAATGATGCTTAACAATCGTGGTGATTGCTTGAGCAACGTCGGCGGCGTTGACATGGCGAGTGAAACGAGCGAGAACATTTTGATTGTAGTGAACCCCCTTCTTCGTTGAACCATCACGTGGAACAACATCGTTGAAGTAGAGCTGTTGGACAGGAGAAAGCTGGAAGGGAGTATCGAAATCTTCATCCTTGGAGATGGATGGACCTAGCAACGATTTTGCCCGCGATGCGAGTTCTGCCAGGGACTTGCTCTTCAAGATGTCTTCGACACTCAGTTGAATTTTCATGGTTCGGCATCGGGATACCACTTGCATAGCAGTGATCGAGTCACCTCCAAGACTGAGGAAGGATCGGTTGGCACCAATATTGTCGGCTGGGATATCCAGGATATGACTCCACACGTCAGTGAGTTGCTTCTCCATCGAGGTGGTTGGTTGCTCATTCTTGCTGGCGGTGACGTCAACAATCTCGAGGTAATCTTCTTTGCTAACTTCTCGAATCCATTTATTTATCGGCACTCTGTTGATCTTTCGCGATGCTGTGAGAGGAATGGCGTCCAAAACCATCCAGACAGTGGGCACCATATAAGGTGGAAGGAGATCAGACAGCCCATCTCGGATGTCACTGACGATGGCTTGAGCTCTTTCCTTGAAGTTGGGTTTAACAAGTGCAACAGCATCACCTTCGAGAGCTAGCGGCTCGAATTCTGTGATAGCTATAACCGCAACGAGCTTGGAGTTGCAAAGCCCGGTTTTCGGCATAGCAACCATGCCGGCTTCGATCTCAGGTCGGGCCCTAATATGGAATTCGATCTCGCCTAGCTCGATTCGCTGACCGTGGAATTTAACTTGACTATCGATACGTCCGGCAATAGTGAGGGAGCCATCGGAATTGTATCGGACTAAATCACCAGTCTTGTAAAAGCGATGAGGGCCAGAGGCGAATTGCTGCATCCACGCTGGGTTCTCGATAAAGGCGGCTTTGGTTTTCTCGGGTTCCTTTAAGTATCCTCTAGATACAACAGGACCTTCAATTAAGAGTTCTCCGACACAGCCCACAGGTGTCAGCCTGTTGTGGTCTGAACTCTCAACGACCCATAATCGACAGCCAACGCCGAATCCAATGTTAGATGGTGCGACATTTGGGCCAGGCATTGCATGGGATGTCCAGATAGTACTCTCAGCTGGTCCGTATGAGTCAATCATAGTTAAGTGTGGGGACCACCGATCAACTAAGCTTTGGGAGACTGCCTCTCCACCAAGGACAAGGGTCTTCAGGTTTGGCACATCTTTCGGATCTAACAGAGCAGCAACGGTTGGTGTCATGAAAGTCCAATCAATCTCCATGGACCTAATCACGCCAGCCAAGTTGTTTATTCTGTCATATTCAGTCGCGATGCAGATGGTTCCTCCGTGCATTAACGTGATGAATATTTCGCCAACGCTAACATCGAAGGTGTAATTGGCGAATTGAAGCACTCGGGAGCCCACTCCTCCGAATCCAAGACCCTCTCCATGCTGGGTCGCGACTGTACAGAGAGCATTATGTTGAACAATAATACCCTTTGGCTTTCCTGTACTGCCGGAAGTAAAGATAATGACAGCAGGGTTAGTTGGGGCCACTTGGAGTTGAGACAACTGGTCAGGTGCAACAGGTGGAAGATTCTTGAGGAATGTACCTTCAACGGAAGTAGCAGTCCATGGAAGAGTTTCGAAGAGATGCAGGTTCTGTGGCGCAGCAAGAAGGACATGGGAATCAATGTCCGAAAGGAGTGCTCCTAGACGGGTAACTGGATGTTCCGGATTCAACATGACACAAGCCCCGCCAGCCTTGACAACTGAGATCATGGTGACCACGGTCCAAACCGATTTATCAAAGCACATCGGAACCAGGACCTCAGGCTTGACTCCCAAAGTCGTGCGGAGGAAATAGGCCATTTTCGAGGAAAGATCATCCAACTCTTGATAGGTCACATTACCATCCCAAGATTCAACAGCCATAGCTTGGGGATGGCTCATGACTTGTTGACGGATGAGATTATGAACACACTCATCAGTCGACGTTGGGGCAACGGAGTTCCAAGCCCAGACCTGCTTCCTGTCTTGTGCACTGAAAAGGTCGATTTGGCCAAGGGTTGTGGTTGCTGATTGCTCGTTGATTTGGAGTATCACTTTCTCAAATTGATTGAGAAGCCTATAAACTTGATCGCTTGGCAGGATATTGTCGTCATAGCTGGCCTTGATATCCACCTTGTTATCCTTATAGTTACACTCCACCAACAAAGCGTAGGTGTCGAAACCAAGGGTATCAATTTTCACTTCTTCTAATCCGAGGAAGTCGACCATATCTCCAGGTTGTGGTTGAACAACGAACAGATTCTTGAAGTTAGCGGCATCCATGGCCTCCGCATTAACACGTTTGATTTTTTGCAGACCAGTATGTTGATATGGCATCATATCAATGGATTGTTTTTGAGTATCCTTGAGGTAGTTTGCAATCGTTTGCTCGGAGTCAATATGCATCTTCAGGGGAACTGTCGTGATTGTGGGGCCGAGTGTTTGTTGAATACCTGGAACAGATAGATCCCGACCAGATAATGTAAGGCCAAGGACGACGTCGTTAGACTCAGCATAGCGAGCAACAACAATTGCCCAGGCAGCACGGAGAACGATGGCCAATGTGATATCCGAATCGGACTTCGCAGAGACGTCCACCCGAAGCGTCTGAGTTTGGTTTGTACGGGGCTGGTAGGCTGCGTTTGGAAGTCTCGGGAAACTGGCTGGAGTCTCACCGGAAAGTTGTGAACGCCAGAAATTGTTGGAGTCCTCGACACTAGTATTTTCAAGATGCTTGATGAATTGGTTGAAAGGCGCTTCCGTGGGAGTTATTCCCTCGTTATAGATCAGGCCGACCTGCTCGAGTACCAAAGGCACAGACCATCCATCATACACAGCATGATGCACGGTCCAAACAAATGACAACCGTCCGGTCTTCTCATCCTTGACAAGGCCATATCGGGTCAACTCGCCACCGTAGACGATTGGGCGCTTCTTGTCCTGTGCAAGATATGCATCGAGAGACGAGGCTTCTTGCCATGAAATTTTCTGCTGATGTAGCACAACCTGAAGGAACCGAGTCGAAACAGGTGAGATGACTCTCGTCCTCAAAATAGAGTGAGTGTCAACCATCGTCTGCCACGCGTCCTTGAAAAGCTCGACATCCATGTCGGCGGGCAAGTGGAAGGCATTTTGAGCGACGTATGCTCCAAGCTGTGTGGTTGATATCGCAACAAGGGCCTCTTGAAGTGGTGTACAAGGATAGATGTCATGAATATGGGCTTTTGGAATCTGGTACTGATCCGAGACTTCGCTGAGTAGAGCATCGACGTCTGAGACATCCGAAAGAAGCTGGAAGGGAGCTGGCGCCTCGGTTGTTGTCGTTCCATCTTTAGGTTCGGAGGTTTCCAAGAACTCGGCCATCTTCGACAGCTCAGGAGATTGGAAAATATCAGCAACGCCAAGAGTAAATCCAGCAGCTCGGGCAACATTGACCAGCTTCATGGCAACGATAGAATCACCACCCAGTCTGAAGAAGTTGTCATCTGCTCCGATGGCTTCTAAATCCCTCTTTAGAACTTCTGCCCACAGTTGCTGCAGCTTACTCTCCATCTCTGTAGCTGGAGCTCTCTTATGCTGATTGGCTAAAGAATACATCTCAAATTCAGCAGTGGTGAACTTGATGGCATTCTGTCGAAGCTGGATGCGATCAACCTTGCCAGATATCGTCATCGGAACGAATCTAATCGGCACGAAGAGTGATGGGACGAAGTAGGTTGGAAGACTGTCCATCAAGGCTTTTTCGAGCTGGCGGAGTTTGAGTGTCAGATCTTGATCGAGGGGCACAACCAAATCATTCGATCTTGATTTGCCTTCCGATAAGTCTTCGATGTGGATGAAGGCAACTATGGCTTGCCCGGACGCCGGGAAGACGACTGAGTCTACAGTCACATGGATCACAGAATCTAAGTTCTGCAGGATTGCATGTTCGATTTCGCCAAGTTCGACTCTCTGACCTCGAATCTTCACCTGGGTATCTTTACGTCCGATGAACATCATATCTCCATCAGGCAGATAACGGACCAAATCGCCAGTCTTGTAGAAGCGGCGTGGTGGTGTATTGGCATCCACGGGCATCCACTTGGGATTTCCAATATAAGAGATCTTAGTTCTTTCTGGGTCGTTCAAGTATCCCCGAGTGACGAGGGGACCTTCGATTAGCATTTCTCCAATGCACCCAACAGGAGCAAGCTTGTCGGTGTTCTTGCTGTCGGTAATCCAGACTCTGGTTCCTACACCGTGACCCAAGCCGGTTGGATCACTTGCTGGGGTCAATGGATCAGTGCCCATGCTGAAAATGGTACATTCTGTGGGTCCGTAGACAATTCTCAGGGAGATATCAGCGGTCCAAGGATCGATATCCTCCGACGAGATAGCCTCCCCGCCCAATACAACTGTTTTCAGGAATGGTACAGTAGCAGGCGACAGTGTGCCCAGGACCCTTGGAGTCAAGAATGCCCAATTGACTTCCATATGGGTCATTGCTGCGGCCAAGTCGTTGGTCCGATCATGTTCGGACGGTATGCATACGCAGCCACCTCTGGAAAGCGTGGTAAAGGTATCTGAGACAGCAGCATCGAAGGCGTAAGCGGAAAATTGGATGACACGGCTTCCAGGACCAATACCCCATTCTGATCCGTGAGCTTGGATGCTTGTAATCAGAGAGCGGTGCTCGAGGACAATTCCTTTTGGCTTTCCGGTACTACCCGAAGTGAATGACACAAAGGCAGGGTTTGAAGGGTGTACCTTGGGTAGACGCGAACCTTCAACAACACCAGGGAGGCTTTGAATAAATTGACGGTCCACGATGATGGTAGAGGTGTTGATTTCTTCGAAGAGATGAGCATGCTGTGGCGCCACTATAGTGACCTTAGCATCGCAGTTCTCAATGATGGAGCTGAGACGCGACACAGGGTGAGCAGGACTCAAGCCAACTCCTGCTCCTCCGGCCTTCATGATAGCAACCATAACCACTGTTGCCCATTTTGACTTATCAAAGCAATGTGGGACAAGTATCTCAGGACCGACACCGCGGTAGGAAAGATAAAAGGCCAGACGGTTGGAAAATTGATCAAGTTCACGGTAGGTGAATTCTCCATCCCAAGAGAATACTGCAGGTGCATCAGGTTGTGCGAGGACTTGCTCGTGGAAGTAGTCGTGGACAACACCCTCAATTGCCAAAGGTTCCTGCTTGTTCCAGGTCCATACTTGACTTCGGTCACGCTCGTTAAACAGATCAAGCTCTTCGATGGTCTGGCTGCCTCTTAGCATTGCAGAAATCGCCCCGCTGAATGTGTTCGCAATGTTTGCCATTTCGCCATCAGAGATAACGGATGACCAATAACCAAGAGAGATATTCAGGTCGTTGTCACTCAGATAAGCACCAACGGCAATATCAAACTAGAAGATAAGTTAGCATAGGCCGTAAAGGCGCGGAGTAGGTTATCAAATCTTACCTCGCAAGGATCAACCTCATCAATTGCTGTAAGTGAGACAATATCCCCGCCTGCATTCGTTGCAGGTTTGTAGAAGGACATTATCGTGTTAAACAATGGCATTCCTTGCGTGTTCATGGCGTGCTGGATCTTTCCTAGTGGGGTATACTGGTGAGGATGGCCAGAGACATAATGTTCTTGTGCTAATTGGGCCATCTCGGCAGGCGTAGCTGCTTCATTGAATGCGAGATGGCAAACAACCATGGTTAGGTATACACCAACCGCACTTTCGATTCCCGGAACTGGCAAATCTCTCCCTGAGGCCATATAACCAAAGAGAACTTCATTCGATCCGGTATAGGCTCTCAGAGTTAACGCCCATGCAGTTTGCACAACGTTGGATATTGTAACACCATTTGCCTCTGAGAATCGGACAAGTTCGTCCCATTGGGAGAAGGCTACCTTCATTGATCGAGCTTGCTTTGCAGACTTCTTGTCGCCATTGTACATGGGTACAATGCAAGGTTGCATGGAACCAAGGGTGGTTTTCCAATACTCAATGGATTCGCTTTCCGGTAGCCTTTGGATGTGGGAGATGTAGTCGCCATGGAGTGGGCCTGAACCAGACGGAAGGCTACCTTCGAGGGCAAGTGCAAGATCTTGAAGTATCGCTTCCGCAGAGATACCATCAACAACTGCGTGGCTGACGTCGATCATGAGATAGGATCTGTTACCGGCCACGTTGCAAATAGTGAGTCTATGCTCAGGTTTAGATGAGCCATATGCCGGTGGGGCAAGACTCCTGAGATAAGTGGAAATACTAGAAGGAGTAGCGTCTCCATTGTACTGGACTTGGACAACTTCTGCATCGTATTGCTTCAATACGACTTGGTGGAAGACTGCATCGCCAGGGATACCAGCAATTGCATTGACAATCACAGCTCGTAGTGATTGATGTCGATCGACAACCTTCTGCCAAGCACTTCGAATGTGCTGAGCGTTCAGTATCGCAGAGTCCTGGGATTCCAACACAATAACTTTCTTAATCTCATAAGTGCCGGGAAACCTTGCCCGGGTGAGGACGATGCTCTCCTGCATAGGTGAGCAAATAAATGCGTCCTCGACTTGAGAAGTGCTGAGCAAGCCGAGTTCTGAAAGCACGTCTTGGCCGATGGTGGCGATTCTTTGAGAAGCTGAAAGCTCAGAGGAGGTGTCATACTCTTGTTGTTGAACAAGAGGAGCATCAGACAATTTTACTCGAGTAGCTAGCTCGGACAAGCCCTTACTCAAGAAAATGTCCTTAACCGCAATATCGATATGTTGATTGCGGCAGCGAGAAACCATCTTCATCGCTGATATAGAATCGCCGCCGATGCTAAGGAATGATCGATTCAAACCAATCTCGCTTGTTGGGATATTCAGCACCTCGCTCCAGATGTTTTGCAGCATTTTCTCCATATCGGAGGTAGGCGTCTCATCAACGTCCAGCGCCGCAACATCTGCGATCTCGTTATATACGTCTCCGGACACGTTTTCCAACCACTGGGTCACCGCCCGTCCATTGATTTTACCGGAAGTTGTCAGGGGAAGTGATTCGAGGATTGCCCATACAGTAGGAACCATATATTTAGTGAGGTGAAGACTGATACTCTCGCGAATCTGAGAAGCAAGGATTCTGGATTGATCCTTATACTCTTGCTTAACAAGCCTAATATCCGAGGGGTCGGATGAGGTGACGGGGAAATCGTGGAGAGAAAGAACAGCCACCAAGCGTTCTTTGCAACGACCGGTCTTAGGAAGGACAACGAGCGCGTGGCGGACGTGACTGTCAAGAGATAAATGACTTTCTATCTCTCCAAGCTCCAAGCGTTGTCCTCTCAACTTGACTTGCTTATCCTTCCGACCAATAAATTGAATTGTACCATCGCTGTTATAGCGGACGAGATCTCCAGTCTTGTAAAGTCTCATTGGCGCCAATCCAGGCAGTTTTTCGGCGAAGGTAGGAGGATCCTCAATGAATACCTCCTGGGTCTTCTCCGGGCTTTGGAAATAGCCCCTAGCAACGATTGGTCCTTGGACAATCAACTCGCCAACCGCGCCGATGGGCACAAGTGTATTGTGATCGTCAGCCTTGACAATCCAGCAAAGCGATCCCACGCCACGGCCGATATTTGCAGGATCTGTCTCAAGGCTAAGGGGCGCATTTATCGTGGCGGCAACTGATGTTTCAGTCGGCCCATAGCCATTGACCAGGTGCAGACGATCCGCCCAAACTCGAACATCGCCGGTTGAGAGCGGTTCTCCGCCTAAAGCTAGCGTCTCCAAGCCCGGAACATCTGCGGGCTCTATCAACCGTACCAAAGACGGCGTCATAAAGGTCCAGGTAATGCCAAGCTTGTTAATAACGTTTGCAATACCACCCTTCGCCATCTCATCTCCACAAGAACATACACACGCTCCAACGCTCAACGCAGTAAAGATTTCAAGCATACTGACGTCAAACGTATATGGTGTACCTTGGAAAACACGGCTTTTGTTGGTCATGTTTGAGGCCTTAACGTGAGCTGCGGCCGCAGTGAGAAAGGATTCATGCTCAATCACACAACCCTTTGGAGTCCCGGTACTCCCCGAAGTGAAGATCACATATAGGATGTTGTTTGGGGTGGCGGTAGTGACAGGTGGCTCGGCGTGGTGGGCCAAATTTATGATGTTCTCTTGGTCGACAACAAAGACCATCATCCGATCCTCCCATAGCTTCCCATACCTCTGTGATGTGAGGACCAAGGTAGCCTTCAATTTGTCCATCAACCCATTCAACCGCGCCATCGGTTGCTGGGCATCCAAGTTCACAATCGCAGCTCCTGCCTTGATCACACCGAGCATAGCTACGATCGCCCACTTCGACTTCTCGAAGCTAAGGGGAACAACATTCTCTGGGCCGACACCGAGTCCAACGAGGTGGTGAGCCAGTCTTGTGGAAAGGTTGCTGAGCATGCCGTATGAAAGTTCTCCGTCCTCGGCTACAACGGCCTGAGCTTCTGGCCGGAGTTTGGCCTGTGCTTCAATAAGATCATTGACGCGTTTGGAGATCGCCCTGGGCATCTCCTTGTTCCATCTCCAGATTTGTGCCAAGTGAGCTAGGCCAACCAAATCAATTTCTCCAACCTTGTTCAGTGGTTGCTCAACAATTTCCATCAAAGCTTGGCTGAATGTCGAAGCGACATTTTGTGCTTGTGCTGTGGGAAGAAGGGAGCTTGGGTAGGCGAGTTCGACTTCGACTCGCGATAAAGTCTCTCTGACGGTAATACACATGAAATCACCCTAAAATATGTTAGTGGCCATTACTACCGGAAAACGCCAAAGGAGTAAAACATACTTCGAGACGTTCTTCTCGGGCGGCTGTTCTAGACAACCTTTCGTCTAATTCTTGGAAAACCACAACGCTGTTGAACGCTGGGCGTCCTTCTGCTGTCATTAGCATTTGTAGCTCCGAAAGGGGCGTTCTGTGTTGTGTCGAGTAGCTCCCTTTCATCTTTTCCTCGACATTCTTTAAAGCCTCGATTGTTGAGGCTCCATCATCAAGTTCGACTTCGCAAATTCCAACTTCGATTTTTTCTTTCTGAGACTTCACCGCAATGAAGTTCACATTTTGCGTACCGATATAACTCGCAAGAACTACACTCCATGCAAATTGGAAGAGTGCCGGGGCGTCAAAATTATGTTTGGCGCAGAAGGCACGAAGCTCTCCGCTGCTGCTAAGTCGTCCGAGGTCAATCGGTGTGACATAGCGGTTCATATCTAGTCCCTTGCGGGAAGCATCTTGTTCTATAATAACACCATTGGTTAGGAGGGGGAAATAGCAGGTATCTACCTTGGTCTCATTTTGGAGATAGTTAGACTCCTCTGCGGGGATCTCGAATGCGGTGGGCTCTGTGTACTCTCCCATGACTGCGACTGTGACTTTGACAAGTAGAAGGCGGGTGAGGGGAACTTTGGTACAAGAAAAGGATAATGGTATAGAACAAAGGGGTGTTGTAGAGCCCAGAGGTTTTCGAGGAGATTGCGAGGAGAGTAATGAATGGCTCAGGTAGGAACCAAGTCTCAATGATTGCAAAGATGGCTATCTGATTGCTAAGATTCGTCCTGACTTCCAAAAGATTTTAGAGACATAGTATACCACTTAACTCTTGATCCCAGCCCTCCCATAGGGCCTACACGTGGAAAGTTCCTCCGATCTTCCGCAACTAGAAACCCTGCTTAGAGCATCGGAGGTCGAGAACAAGACATTTTGACAGCAGGGTAGGTATGCCGGGCTGCAGCCATGTGGCAACAACGTGATAGCTGATGTGATGGATAAACATAGGAGCATCATCCGTGTCCAGCACCGGGATCGATGCTCCCACTTCTCCAGACCAGGAGGATCGGGATGTCCTAGGCAGGCACGTTGCACAGAAACGAGGGAGCAGATTACATGCGGCTGGATCCAGGTCCCAGGATTCCAGATGCCATATGCACGGTGAGCTTCCATGCAGTAGTCGCTGCAGATTCCAACCCGGTTGCCAGGCTATTAACCGTATATCCCGGAGGATCCGAACCCCGAAGCTGAAGGAACAGCCCTCCAGCCCTCGTACCTTTGCACCCCGTTGCTGTAGGGGTGTTGTAAGGATGCTGTCAGGATGGTGTAGATGTTGTAGGTGGTAGTGTAACGCCGGTAAAAGGATGTGTACATGTTACATGTACCGTCAGCACAACGCGCTAGTCGAGAAACGGATCCCTGTGCTTACCTACTCACATAATCCCGGGGGTGTCTCCTCAGCCATGTTATCAAGGTACAGGGCTTCAAGGGTAACCACCGGGTACACTCTACTTCGTACAGCAGGCCGTACTCTGTATGCCTTACTGACGAAGCACAAACCGTAAGACGACATCTGTAATCATTCGTATATGGCAAAGTAGTACAGTAAGCGTCAGAATTAAAAACATACTGGTAGTAGTCATTGTCTGATTAATCGATTAAAACTACCCCAGTGGGGGAGGCCACCGGCTGGCTAAACTAAGATAAGCACGGCCAAATACATACAAAGAGGGATAGTATGCGAGCATCTATTTCCAGCAGAAGTACAAAGAAAATTATATGACTAGTAGATAGATCATGTGACTCGCATCTGAGGCTTGAAAATATGTCACATGACCGGCCGCGAATAAGCAGATTGACCCAGGAGTAAAGCGTGATCATTTACATGATGTATTATTTTCTGCATGTGGGGAAGCACCTTGAGAGGGGGGCCTGTCAATCCAGCCATAGGAGCAAATCCCAAAGCCGAGATTTTCCGAAAAGTTGTGGTTAATATTTCCCAGAAAATAACTAGGAGTCATTAATATGTCCTCTCTCGGGTTGTGTTCAATGAGGTGAGTTTCATTTCTAATAACCCCTCAACTTATTACACAATTTAATCCTTGATTATAAACTCGCTACTCAATTCAATTCAACTCGTCTTGAATAGCTAAATAAGTAGATTAATATTTTGTTCATATGCTATCCGCTCGTCACTCGCCAGCCATCTTGCTCTGAGAAGGCATGTTTCACTTGGCAAACTTCTCTAAAGACATTAATTGACTCCTCATAAAACTGCATTTCGTAGCCGAAAGTGTTTTAAGCTATTGCCAAAATTGGGATTCCAATCTTTACGTAGATATCTTATTCCTATTTCTTCGCTTCAAATAATCTCTTTAGAATCGGCCCACTACAGATTTTCAGTATCCCCCCTTAGTCCCAACTTATTTGCAGCATATAGCTCTTTCACATACTTTGCTGTATAACAATTTAAAAATGTAATAATATCAAATCATAAGACTGCCCCATTACCTAGTTAGACAGTACATTATAAAAATAACATATTGTCCAGAGGTGAAATTTAACGTTATTATTATTTTATATTAAATAAGTCTTAAGATTAAAATTCATATTTTTACATTCGAAGTATTTAGCAGTTGAATATTCTTTTAGAACGGGCCTAATAACCACAGCAAGCCATTATGTCCTGGTAGTATGCAATAATATTAAAGTGCGAAACTCCTCTTGAACTTATACTGACGTTATTAATCTTATGAGGGACATGGGGGTGAACATCACGATGGAGATAAATGAATAGATAGAAGTTCGTAACGAATGTGCATTTTAATTGTAATTAACTTGAAGGGCTGCCAATGCTATCTGAAAACAAAACAAACAATCTATTGCTGCTACAAAGGAAAATAATAATGTACAATAAATAAGGTTCTATGCATGTTTCGTTACTCCCTAAGATCTATGTTGGATAATCTCTTCCTTGGTATCTCCCACCTCACCACCTTTAACCAATCCACCCCACTACGTCTGGTTTAAACCCATATCTCTGAAGTTCCATCTCGGTCATACTACCTGCGTCATCGTCATCGTCGACTGAGGACGAAATCGCATAGCCCGGATTTGAATCCAAATACAGTCCCCGGAAGGCGCTGAAAGGAGTGTCACGGAGTTGCATCGGGTTGCCACTTTCCCTGATCTCTCCCTTGTCCATGTAAATGACTTGGTCAAAATCGAGGATGCTATCCAGGCGATGTGCGATGGCGATGACGGTGTGGTGCTCAAACTCGGTCCGGATCAGCGAGTGCACAACAGCGTCTGTTTGCGAATCCACGCTACACAAAATATGTTAGATCGCGAAAATGCGGAGTCGGGGGAGTGGGAATGACTCACCTGCTAGTAGCCTCATCAAGAACAAGAATATTTCCCTTGCGTAACATGGCGCTGGCAATACAAAGAAGCTGCTTCTGGCCATGAGAGAAGAAATCATTTGTAACGCGGGCTGAGAGACCGCCAGATTCGTGGATAGTATCCCAGAGTTGGACTTTTTTCAACGCCCCCTCAATGGCCTCATCAGGAAGTTCTCCTGTTGGATCTACGTTCAAACGGACGGATCCATCAAAGAGGTATGGGTCTTGAGGAACAACAATTAACCTGGATCGAATTTCTTGTCGTGGGAGAGTGGCAAGGTCGACTCCATCAACGTAGATGGAACCGCTATCAAGCTCTAGGATGCGGAAGAGGGTCGATACGAGAGATGACTTGCCGCTGAAAGTGACATAATTAGTATAATTCCAATAGAAGAGGGCAAGAGTGCTTACCTTCCCGTTCGACCACAGATGCCCACCTTTTTCCCTCCAGGAATCGAGAGGTTAATCGTCTTGAGGACGGGATCCGCATCAGCCCTGTGTACAGTTAGTACCGCTTCAAGAAAGACAATAGAAAGATATCGCGAGCTTACTTGTATGAAGCAACTACGTCCTTAAATTCAATACCCCCTTTGTCTGGCCAGCTGTCCGGTGGGGTGCCGGTTTCCTCGGGTAGATTTTCTGAAGGAGTCTTTGCAAAGCTTCGAACTCTGGAAACTGCCCCAATGGATGTTTCTAAAACAGTCCAATGCGTGATTAGTGCTTGAAGATTCTCACTGAATGTGACAATGTTAACTAGGGCAACGCCAATGAAACCTGCGCTGATTTGCCCCTTGGTTGATACGGCCACACCCACAAGCAAGACTGCTAATCCAGCAACCGAAAGTCCAACTACTAACTCAAGCCAACGCTGAATGCAGAATAGGAGATAGAACGGCTTTTGTGAGTCGTTGATGTGCTTGGCATTTCGAACACAATACTTTTCTACCCAACCGTAGCTTCGAATGGTCACGAGTCCGCTCAGAGATTCCAAGAAATGCGAGAAAAGTGGTGCCTTGGATTCGATATCTAGAAAACGGAGTTGTCGGGATGTCCGGAGGTAGTACCGCTGAATGAGATAAAAAGTTCCTATAGCCACTGGAACGGTGGCCGCAATGTATTTCGTTGTGGCACAAATCACGATTAATTGGGCAAGACAAGTGAGGAATGCTGCAGTGCGTTAGCCAACTATTAGCAAGTCTGGGAGTAGGTTATGTGGCTCCTACATAATACAGTGTTAAGCATCGCAATGGGCAACTCCATATCAATGAGTTGAAGGTCCTGGCTGAATCTGTTTCGGTTATATTAGTGGCATTCGACGAAGGCTGCGGATTTACACACCTGTTTACTGTATTACCGACGTCTGTAGTAGAGAAGAACGACATCGGAGCGCTACGAAGAATGTTAGCGATATTAAAGACAGCGGAGGGTAAGTCTTACTTTAGAACAGTCTTGAGTAGCTCCTCATGGAACTTCCTGGCGGCTTGGGCTACCAAATTTTTCATAAGATGCCTGTAACGGTTAGCAGTGTTCCAAACAACTGTCAGACGTGCGAGTCGGTAGGGAGAAGTGATATATATGACTCTGGAATAAAAAGGGGGAGGGTCAATGCTCACCAACACGAAGCCACGACAGAAAAAACTGCCAGCGCGGCGAGGAAATAATAAATCCCAAGCCAGTATCCTAGATTATTGTTTGGATTTATGTCATTGGATGCCGCCCATTTTTCAACCCAAACAGCTAGAAAACAGTTAGCCAAACCATCCGTAAAAATGAACTTGCGAGTTTGGTAACTGACGTTGGTAAGTGAGGCAGAATACATAAGAGCATAGAGCTAGAATGAATATAAGAGAGCGTTTGATTCCCATGACCCTAATATAGTAGAGATAGATCGTCATGTCGCCTGTACGCCTATCACCTTCTTCCCGTGGCCCCTCATGTGCCGGGTTAGCAAGCGGTGCTGGTGGTAGACCAGCATCATCCTTCTTGACTGTATCAGAATCATCATCGTGTTGGATTGCCAGGCTTTGAATATATCCTTTAGTCGAATTCAAAGTCACGAAACTACCTTGTTGGATAAGCTTTCCATCCTCTCCAATAACGATGATATGATCAGAGTATGGTAGTCGGTGAACTGTACCGTTAGCCTAGGAATGATAATGCAATACAAGAGAGCTTACTGTTATTTGTTGTTACGACCACGCTGGTGCCATTTTCCCGCCATATTCCATCGGCTCCGAGTAAGGCGTGGAATACATGATCTTCGGTAGTCGGATCTAAACCGCTCAACACATCATCAAGGATTACCGTGGGCATCTTCGAGTACACGGCTCGAGCGAGAGCCTATAAATATGGTTAGCAATCATGCACACGATAGAAGCGTATCTTGAACTGTGCGACATACTAATCTTTGCTTCTGTCCCCCACTCAATACTGCTCCTTTGCTTCCTACCATTGACTGGTCCCCGCGAGGGAAGATCTTGATATCGTGATCGAGGGCACAAGCCCGTAGAACGGTATTGTACCATTGAAGATCAAACTGGGATTCGCCGAGAATATTATTCTGCACAGTATCGTTCTTAAGCCAACAAGTCTGACTGCAATATGCAATCGTAGACGTGCTGACGCTCAAGTAACCATTATTAACCGGCGTTTCGCCCAAGAGGGTGTTTATGAACGTTGATTTCCCACATCCGACAGGCCCGACAACCATTGTCAAACTTGAACTCGGGATTTGGAACGTAAGGCCGCTGATAGCTGCTGGCTTCTCCGCTGACCACCCAGAACTCGCATCTCGGCTTTCAAAGAGAACTGACTTGCTGCTCTTTCCCTTTTCAGTCAGCTTTTCAGAGGAGCTGTCAGCACCCTCGACGAGTGTTTCGCTACTGAAAAATCCTGTATGTGCCCTTCCATCTTTCCTAGGTTCTTCCAAAAGGAACTTGTTGATTCTCTCAATAGATCCAACAGCTGTTGCCAGACCTGTCACGGCCTGAACGAGCAAGGTAATTGGTATGGCGAGGTTGTTGAATAACACGAGAGACGTAAATGCCTTTGGAGTGGTAAGGGTTTCGGTTCCATTTCGTCTGGCCAAGAGAGTATAGATAGTAAAGCAGATAACGGGGGAGATAGCTAAGTTACTAAACGCTGCCAGACTGTCAGTACATATGTTCAGAGTTTTCTAGAAGTTTTTCTCTTACAGATTCCAACCATGACGATAAGCAATTCTCTAAACTTTTGCGATTTTGTTATTTCTTCATCCCTGTGTCCTCGAATCATGGTGAATAATTTGTCTGTCAATCCTGTCATCTTTACTCCCTTCATAGTACCAAGCATCTGTGCCGTAGCGTCAACCCGGGTTTGGATTGCTTCGAGCCAAATTGCCTGTCGCGCACCCGCCAAAGACGAAATGGCGACAGCCCCTAACATACACACTATAGCAATAATTAAATCAAATCCAGGAAGGGTTGGAGAAAGAACACTTACGAATGGCCACCCCAAGTGGTGCCATACTTGCCACACCGAGTTCTCGCCACAGCAGGTAGAGGGCAAGCGGAATTTGCACAAATGATGCCCATGAATCATGGATAAATCGGAGGCCGGTTGAGATCCTCTCAATATCGGCACTCATCAACGTGACTGGGGCACTTTCCTCGATAGTTGTAGCTTCCAGTACCATTGTTTTGCTATAAATAAGCTCCACGAGGCTCCCTCTCAGCATTGCGATTACCCGAAAGACTGTATGCTGGGCCACAGCCGTCGAAATCTATTCTTAATTAGCATCCATTCACAATCTCAACTTGAAACAGGCACGTGAACTAACCGCAAGGCCGACGTATACAAAAGCGAATGCTCCTATCAAACCGTAGCCTTCATTCTTGGTGCCATTCGGGTCCGATATGAAAACCGTCGTTCTGCCCACAAGATAGGGTTGAGCAAAGAAAAATCCGATCTGGGCGAAACGAGGAATGAGGCCTGCCATGATCGGCCATTTGAAGTATTTGATGGAGGCAATCAGAAGAGCGTGTGTTGACCGTCCTTTTGAAACTTTACATACTTTTAGCATATATAGATAGAAGTAATCGACGGATAGGAAAGAATGAAAAGCCCTACCTTTTTCCCATTGAAGGTATAATCCACTCTTCCCATCAGGTGTTGTCACAAAATCATCGTCCAAAGTCATCAAATCGTCCATAGATATCAACACCTTATATCCTCGTCTAAGGAGGGGGTTCAACCACCAGAACATACTTTGGCCGATGATACCAGTGGTAGTTTCTGACGGGGCGTCCTTGTATAGGGGCTTTAATAAAACCCGCTTCCCGAGCGCTTCCAGAGATAGCAATACAACCTTGACCCCAAGGGTTATGGAGAACATAATAGAGATGGTCGCATTGCCGGTGATGTTCCACAATGTTCTGGTACGAGCAATATCAAACAAGGTAGAGAATAACAAGGAGACAATCAAAATGGAAGATGGACGAATAGAGCGCTTATGCTCAAGGTGCGAGAGGGGAACTGAAATCAGAGACACTGCAACACTCAGAGCGGCGGTTGCCAGAGTAAGTCGCGTCTTTGGTGTTGATGGCTTTGCCCAAATACCCAAGAGGATTATTTGGAAGGAAGCAAGCACCGCCGTACCAGCCTATAGACTCACAGGTCAGTGAAATTCTGATGAGTATATGTCTTCTGGGATTGTTCTTACAAGTTTGATATGGTGATGCAAGCCGCCATTGACTTTGACTGACCCCCTCGATAGGTACCGAATTCGTGGAACCGCGGCCAGGAGCAGTAGTATCATCAAAGGAACCGTGAGGATACTCTCTTCAAAGAGAAGGGTAAAGTCAAAATCGCCGTGACAGCCTTTGACCTGGGGGCCAAATACATTCTGCACTTGGATCGGGCATGCCTCTACACGAGAAGAGTTAGCTGCCATACCGTCCATGATTCCCCAGTTGACGATGGTGTTGTCGTTGTCGTTGTCGTCGTTGTTTGTTGTCGGCCAAAACGGTCCGAGCGGAGAGGAAACGAAACGAAACTGGGCTCGTAGGCAGGGCTTGAACTTGTTGCAGGACCTTGAACACCGGGCATCATAGGTATCATAGGAACCCGAGATGAAAGACAAGGCTGAAAGAAGAATTCGAGGCTGTTAGTTGCAAGTCAAGACAAGATGCCCACGCGATGAGGCTCGTAACCGCGAGGCAGGTATGGGATACCACGCTCACCGTAATTCGCAGTTCGTTCCATCTTAGTAGAAAAACGTGGCAGCCTGGTTGGAAAAGCTGCGCGAGAGTGGCGTTTCTCGGGGATGGCCATGCTTGTGTGTGCTGTACTTGCTGTTTAACCGGTGGACATGACTCCCTGGTACATCAAGCTTGCGCATATTACTGTGAATATTTAGAATCCTGCCGGAAGGTTGTAGACGGTACTTCGAATTGAGTCCAGCCTCCTGCAAAGTAAGCAAATCCCTGACGCCAGGCCACCAGGGGGTGATGCGAGGTGAGAGTAAGGTTTAGGACCCTGCTCGCCACCCCGGCTTCCCTACTTGCTCACCGTGCATGAGTCTTGCAGGGGTGGGAGGCACCCCAGACGCGGGACCGCCTGCATATGCACACCGATGGCAGGGACAGGCCTGCTGGAGGGGAGAGTGGAGCTGCGGCTGGATCATGTCGTGCTAGTAGGGTATAATTACGCTAAGATCAGGGGAACTAAAACGGTCTTTCAGCTGGGGGGTTTGGCAGGGCTGCCAGTGCGATTAGCGATTACGGGATCTATTCTTCGTACTGCGAATGCTACAATGGCGACACGTTGCGCCGACGGCTAGTGTGAGACGGAGGCCGGGGAATCGAGGTCACCGAACAAACACAAATGTAATTATAGGGTAAACAAGTGTAAGAAAATAGAGTCTTTTGTAATATGTAGCTATTCTTATAAACCGTCGTAGAATTAGGCAGTAGGTAAATAAAATTGAATAAAAGAGACGACGAATAGGAATATTTGATTTCCACTGCATTTAAAAAGGAGAGCCTGAGGGTAAAGGCTTAGTTAGTAGAGAACAGAAAATAGTGTTTTGTCTCGAGGGAAATAAAAAACGTGAGGCAAGAAACAAATTTAATCGTTGTAATAGATAGATATTGTTTTATGAACTGTTGTAGAATTAAGTACACAAGTATAATATAATTATGTCATTGTCAACGGGCAGCTACTGTCTTATACATTCCTGTAGAAATTGGGTAAACCAGTAGAATCAATTTAATCAATTTAAGCATATATCTATTCTGATATAAACTATAGTCAAATTACTTAAACAAGTAGAATCAAATTGAAATACTGTAAGCAAATAGATATTCTCTTATAACTATCGTCAAATTGGCTAAACAGGTGAAATAAATTTGGATCATTTTTAAGTTTTGACAAATAAATATATCTCATAAACTGCAGTAGAATTTGAAAGACGCTTATGCATTCCTCTAACAATGTAATATACCTAGGCACACATCTAACAAAAAGAGAAAAGAAAAACACTAATACAGCGAGACAGTATAACGAGTAATGAAATTCATATGAAATTCAGCATCTACAAGAGGTAGGCCGACTGAATTCAACCCCCTACACCAGTAATGACTGTAACCTAAATCCTATTCTTATCAAATTTGGTAAATATCAGCGAGGGACTTCTTCCCAAGTGAGTAGGCCTCCCACTATTCAAAGTGATGTTAGTAAAAGTATCATCATAAGAGCAAGAAAGAAGGGGAAGAACATACGTCATCTGCGACTTTTCTTAATAGTGGACTCCCTGTCAACGCAGCCACCTCTTTGAACGACTCCTCACTAATCTCAAACGGCTTTGCAGTCAGATTTGGGATATATCGACCACTCAACTTGCTCAAATCGAGGGTATCCTGATTGATATGGTGACGGAGCACGTTACGGAAGCTGCCAACGCCGGGCTTGAGGAAGGACGAGTGAAAGGGTACGTCGATGCCCTTGAGCGGGATGGTAGCTTTGCCGCGCGTGAGGGTTTTGACGGGCGTCTTGTATATGGCACGGATTTCATCATGTGTGATGGCCAATATCTGATGTTGGCTTGGTGTGAGGTCTTGTAGTAGAGGTTCGGAGTCGCCCGATGAGTTTGCCTCCACAATAACGTTCTTTTCCTTGATACTGTTCAGGATATTGGTGAGGCATTCAAGTGCGCGGAGCTGTACGATAGTTAGTTATGTGGTTGATAATAGTATATTAAGGGGAAACGAGAAGAGGATAATTCCATACCTCGCCAGCACAGACATATTGCAAGTTAGCAATGTTGTAGTTGACAATCTCGAGTAACCACCCAGTCTCCAAGCTGATTCTTTGGATTATGAGTTTCAAAGCCGCCTCGTTGAATCCTGCAGAAATGTAAGTATATAATGAGACAGTAATTGAAGGGGTATTTACCTTTAGTGAGTCTACTGGGATCAACCGCACACATGCTGAAATTTGAGCGGCCCAACTCATCACGCTCGACAGCAACTTGCATCGTCAAGCCACGATAGAAGACAACGGACGTAAGGCTCTCGATTGACATGATGTTTGCTACCGCACACAATCCCGAGTACTCACCAAGGGAGTGGCCAGCATAGGGGCTATTATCGGAGATCAAGCCACGATCTTGCAAGTCAAAGAAGATAGCCAACTCCATGAGCGCCAAAGCTGGTTGGGTGAACTCAGTGGAAGACAGAAGACCGGTAGCAGAGCGGTATGTATGCGATTCGGTTTCCTCGTTAATGTCCTTGAAGACCTTCTCGATGCGAGACGTCCCGTCAGGGCCAATCTGTTCATACGTCATGGACATGTAGGATTCACGAATATGTCTACCACGAGGACCACCGAAATGGACCGTCAATTCCTTGGGGTCATTTTTCACAATGTCGGTGATCTTGAAGCCTATTCTATTGTTACCTTGAGCTCACCTGTTCTAGAGATTGAGACTTACCATAATTCTCATGATAATGCTTATCAGCGTAGTCCCAGACACGCCGAGCAGCATCACTTGTAGCGTAAAGCTCCATGCCCATACCCTTTTGCTGACTTCCCTGTCCAGTAAAGATATACGCGGTATCCTCGGGCTCGATTTCAGCTTCACCAACCAGAACTACTGCATGGGTATCGACATTGCTGGCTTCGACTTTGATGATTTTCCTCCCGCTAATCATCCCGATGTGAGAGTATTGCACCTCAAGCTTGTCCCCGGGTAGCACCATAGATGTAAATGAGCACTTCCAAGTCTTGAAGAGTTTAGTGTGCGAAGCACACACCAAATGTTCTACAGTGCTTCTCGCTCGGGCACTGGTGTACATTCCATGTGTGATGGTCCCTGGGAGGTTGACATACTTGGATAGAGATCGCGAGACGTGAATGGGGTTGTAATCTCCAGATTTGACGGCATATGCCTCATTGGACGACGGCATTTCAATTACCACCGGGGCCTCTCCCGCTGGGACAGGATTTGGAAAGATGCGGCGAGGCTCCAATGTTGCTCCATGGCGTTTCAAGTAGTCTGTAACTGGGTTTCCAGTTGATCTACCAGCCATATAAGTGATTGTAGCAATCGGCGCAAGATCTTTCCTTGATGCCTTTATTCTCACATCTCCGGTGGTCTTAACGGCACTGAAGATAGTATTATCTTCGAAATGATAAGCGGATCGGAGGTTGAAGATAAGTCGTTGGCCAAGCAAGTCAAATTTTGGGTCATAGAGATGGAACCAACTCTTCGATAGTAAGATAGCCACATCCATGGGTGTTTCCAGATAGATTTCCATATCAGCTTCCTTCACGTGGGAGAAAGTATTCTCGAAGTCCTTGAAGGTTCCACGATAGAGAAATTGGCTGGTAAGCTC
This sequence comes from Venustampulla echinocandica, assembly GCF_003357145.1. Taxonomy (NCBI): domain Eukaryota; kingdom Fungi; phylum Ascomycota; class Leotiomycetes; order Helotiales; family Pleuroascaceae; genus Venustampulla; species Venustampulla echinocandica. The sequence continues at coordinate 503,598 of NW_022474219.1, read as the reverse complement.
CATGACCTGTTTCCCGTCCCTGTGAATGTATCCTTGCACTTCTACCATCTTGCCGGAGTCTTGATTGATAATCGCGTTGATATAAGACTCTGACTTGAGATTGTCGCCTTCTCGGATTGGCTCGGCGTTAGGTACCATTCTGAATTCATTTGAGAGATGGACCAGCTTTAGGAGATCGCCTTGAATCCCCTGAGCAAACAAGGGCCGCATAAGAGATTTCCAAGCTACAACAACTGCAAAGTCCAGTGGAGCAGAGAGCTGTTTACCAAGACGCTTGCTGTAGGCATCGTCCTGATTACCAATGCAGTGTGCAAATTTAGCTATGGTATGCCCATCAACCGTAAATTCTCCGCCATCAAATCGATTGGTCGTCGGAACCGCGACTGTAGGGAGGTCTTGAGCAAACCAAAGACGATGGTAGAAATCCTTGACGCGATCTTCCCGGTCACGCATGGCCTCATGTATAGGAGCGAAACGTGCTTCAGGGTGGTAATTATAACGTAGAACAAGGCCAGTAGGCATTCCAAGGGCATTGCGATGGTCAAATATTTCCATGACAATAACATTGGCCGCTTCTGCCCTGATCTCCACCACTTTCATCTGCTCCTTGCCATCGTTTTGGAAGTTCTCCATCAAGGATATCTTTGTTTTCTCCGCGTTTTGGGTATCTTCCATCAGAACAAAAGTATCGGATGAAGGCTTGAAAATCCTTCTCACTGGATTCTCGTGGACAGTCTGGTTTTGGACGATTGACCGAGTTTTAAAGAAAGATTCTCTCCAGTCGCTGTTGCTACCTCCCAAAAAGCTAAGCCATTGATACAGATCAACGGACGCATCTTTTTCTATTTGGTAAAGTATACCACTCTCGTGCTCGGATGCCGTGACTCCATTTGGAATCAGGGACACGTTCTCGTAAAAGTTGCCAAAGCAATCAATATCGGGAACGATGTCCATCTCGTCGTTGTGGGCGATTTCCCGAGTCCTCTCGATGTAGCCGTTGTGGATGTTACCCAGTATTTGGCTAATAGGTTCATCGACAACCTTTGACCATTGAACAGCAACAGGGCCTTGCAGGATACAAACTCGCTGAACATCCTGATCCACAACTGCAGTAATATCTTCCGATTGCCATAGTGAATCTTTCTTGAAAAGCGTCTCGAATTCCTCGTCAAGAACCGGTATAAATGGAACTGGTTTCTGACCCGGTCTCTTGCAGATCATCACGAAGTGTTTCGCATCTTCATAGCCAATTAATTGCTGTGATATCTTCGCGTTTTTGTTGAAGAACTCCTGCACTTTCATCTCCGGATTGCTAAGATCGCTAATGCCTTTGAAAAATGACGACGACTTTTCACCAGACGGGAGGAATCGAGATTCGACTAGGAGCAAAAAGTCGTATAGCAGCTTCTGCCACGACTTATCTACCCATCGGCCCTCACTTGCAACATACATGAGATTGATAATGCGGAAGGTGACTTCAGAGTAGGTCATTTCCTCGAGGTCGACCACTTCTCCAGCTGAGTTTCTCCCAAACCAGGGCTTGGCGAAATCGTTGTTGAGGCGTCCGATAATATATGCCTTTTTGTTCTGGAGCCAAGCCACACGCTTAGATCTATCGATTTTGAATAGCGTATGGTCAAGTTCGTACCAAAGCTTGACACCTCTAGTCGCTAGCTTATGGATCGGCTCCCCCATTTCAGAGGTGACTGTGATGATGCCGCCAGCTTCTCCCTTGTATGTCTCCTCCCAGCGGGAATCGTCAACTCCAGGCGTATTAACAATGGCTTCCTTGACGGCAAGACTGGTTTTTGCCTCCTTGGCAACCATAACTCGACTTCCCAGTAATACACCATCAAATGGCATAGGCATCTGGTTGTACTTCTCACTCCAGGTGCCGCTCATGTAGGGGTAGGAGTCTTCGTAACCTCCAAACCCACTACCAGCCACAAGAATGATGTTTCCACAGCGCCGAAGCTGGTTGTAGGTCTGCAAAATGGGTTGATGGAAGTCCTCGTATGAATGATGGCCACCACCGCGACCTCCGGTCCATTGCATAATGATTGGGAAATTGGGGTTCTCACGGGCAATCTTGATGACTTGATGGATAGCCTCGACTGAGCCAGGCTTGAGCCCGATATGTTTAAGAGACATAGTATTGATATACTCATTCACAACCTCAACGGAAGGGACTCCGGCCCCGATAGTGAGGCCATCGATGGGAACGCCTTTGGCTCGAAGCTCGGTGAGCAATGGAATTTGCCACCGGACTGCTTGCGGAGCGGCATAGATAATGTTGCAAGTGATACCCCTCCCTGGGGTCACGCTTTTGACGATGTTGTCAATAGCGGCCGTCAAAGCAGCGGCGTTATGATAGCCACCTAGCGCAAGCTCAATATGATACCCGGCATTCATAGTGGCGGCGACAAACTCCCAGGAAACAGTCGTAGGAGTCATGCCAGCTACCATGATTGGTGGTAGGCCTAAAAGCCGGCTGAACTTGGTGTCGAGATATGATTGCCCCATCGCACTCGTGCTTAGTCGGGGCTCGTATTTCTGGCCCCAAACCTCGCCGTAGAGAAGTCGTGGGTGATCGCTATTGAAGATTTCAGACTTATATCCAACATCTCTCGAGGTTCCCTCATTTCGAGTGGCAATGATAACCCGAACACTGGCGCCGTATTTATTTTTGCTGATCATCGGCTTGATGCCAGATATGCCTCCGGGGCCAAAATCAAGGATGTGTGTGGCATCGTCCCAATCTGTAGCAGCTTGCCACCGAAGTATGTTTTCCGTAATCATGCAAACAATTTCAGGAATGATGTTGGTTACTCCTCTATAGCGGAGATCCGTTCCGTTGACGGTGCTAAAGACGGGGATGCGTAGATCGTTCCCTAGAAGAGAGACCTCCTTAACATCCACTGCAACTGAGGCGGCGACCTCACCGAGGTAGGAGCTGTGGAAAGGCGCGGTAATAGGGAGAAATCGGTTCACGATATTCGGCTTCCTCTGGCTGAAAGGTATCTTGCTCTGGCTTGCATTGGCGGGTTTCAGTCCCCGCAACAACAAGTTGAGACCATATAGAGAGAGCGGTGGCCCAGCTACTACCGTCAAAGTAGGACTATTGATTAGTGCCACTTCCACCTTCTCCCCGTTGGGGAGATGGCTGTTGGCCTTGGCGACCAACTTGTGCACCTCTTCAACAGGTAGGCCACCTATGCTGAGCATAGGTGATAGGGAGCCTTCACCATTGTCCGCTACATCGTTGGAAATTTCGGGATCTAGCGACGCAACAGCGAACTTTTCCTGACTTCGAGCGCCAATGGACTGTAGAATGCTTAGAGCATCCAGCGCCAACTTGTCAAATGACTTCCAGGAGGTCGCTGCTGCGACAGTTGCCGCAATCACAATTCCCTGAGAATGACCAGTCACGGCGTTAAGGGTCTCGTTCATTTGTCGGGGGGTATATCCCAAAACATGGCATGTGACTTTAAAATGCATGAGTTGTAAGAGTCCGATCAACGGGAAACTCAAGGGAGCCGTAACGAGGTAATCATGGTCGGGCTGTGATTCCTCGTCTAGGAGCCATTGCTCAACGTTTAGCCCCTGAGGGTAATGAGTGCGGAATCTTTCGTCGTCTGCAAGCCGATGCAAATGGTTCGAGGCTTCGCGCACAAACTGGCTGATGAGAGGCCGATAAGTCGTATGGACGTTCCGGATGTCGTCAAAATACTTCTTGTCGCTTCCCTGCCCCCCGAAGATAGCGTACACAGTAGCCTTTCCAACGTTTGCCGCCCGACACAGGGCAGATGGCACTCGTCCGCTTGATCGGCCCAAGATATTCTGAGCTTGGAAATAAGTAGAGATGATGGCGGTGCTTTCGTCGGAAGTAAGATCAAAATCTGCCACCACGGCATGTACTTCGTTGCCTTGGAGAAAGTCGTGCTCGAAGGTCTCAAAGGATAAGGCTAGTATTGTATTATAGGTATCGATATCTCTTGGATCACTCTCTGGACTCTCAATCTTCTTCGTCAGAAAGACCATAAAGTCGGCGAGGAAGGCAATAGCGGTGGAGGGCGTCTCAGCAATGGTGGATATAAATTCATCTCGGAGCGGGATGGCTATAGGGTGGAGGCGATTTGGCACCGAGAGCGGAAAAGTCATCGTCTCGTATGTTATATCGAGCTTCTCAGAAGGGGTTGATGCTGAGTTAGGCGTACAGAACCCTGAGATAGTTTCTCCCATATACACATCACTGCTGGGAGTGTTGATGTGGGAGAAATCAGTATCTGCGCGGGTAGGTGGCGATGGCCTCGAGGGGAAGCTTGGGTGTTGAGAGATGGAAAACATGATCGCCGGAGACTCTCGTAAGAGTGGTAAGACTATATCGGTCGACAGAGGTGGGTGGGTATAGGCTGCGCGGAGGTTGCTCCTAGAGCGGCGTCTTGCTCCCTTCACGCAGACTCATACAATGTCCAAAGAAGAAGATCGGCGATGACGTCAATGAGTCAATAGGTAGAGTGATATGAAGAGGAACCACTCAGAAGGTTGGAAAGTTCGCAACCATGGCGTGTCAACTGGATGGTCTGGTATCGGCAGGAATTAACAACTGAGCGGAGCGAAGGGCTAGGCAAGTATTTCGAGACAGGTTTTCGTCGTGCTTGGACCAACTCATGTAGATTTTGAATACAAGAGACCCACGTTTCGCTTAGTAGTGAAAGCCTTTAGTCGAAATAGCCTGGAGCAAAAACGTGGTCGTGGTTGAACAATGATCACTTAACATCCATCTCTATCTTTTTTCGTCTCTTACTTCGTCTCTTGCCTATCCTTGCCTCTCTTTTCCGAAAGACCTCGGTCCTAGCGGACTTTTAACGGCATGGCCGGTAGCAAAAGCGTGATTATGGATGGCGTAAGTAGTAACGGTAACTTAATTCCGCCTCTTACTCTCCTCTCTTTTGCCCCTGTCTCGCTACGCCCACCATGGTAGCGGGCCTTTTACTGCAATGGCCATGTGGAAAGGTGTGGCTGGGAGTATGGGACCCCCATAACGATTACTTGAGATCCATTTCCCCTTTCCCCCGACTGCCTCAGAGAGCCAGAACCCCCGTCTCTAAGATCACGTTAGACTGAAATCCAAATCAAGTAACCTGGATGGATAGTCATCAAATGTAGAATCGCCTTCTAAGCTTCCTTATTGAGACAGCTGTGGTGTGTAGCCTTGCATCACGCCTGCTGCATAGCCTGCGGCTCGTATCCCCGGATGCCACGCGGCCTAGACTATTTACCTCTTCCTACAGCGTGGTAGGACCTGCATTCCATAGGCTTGGGCTCAACACGCCACCGTACAGCCTGACAGGATAGAAGGAGGGGGAACGTTCGTTTCGTGTTGAAAAGAAGGATCTCTGAATAAGTGATGTCGGGGCCACAGCACGCCATGAGCGTTCCACGTGCGGCTCCTTAGCCATCCTGCCCTAGTCTCCGTGGCGCTAACCAGGGTGTTTGACAGTGCAGCCAGGATTGCAAACGCTAGCCAGGGGTTGCGCTAGGGCCAGGGTCCACCTTGCAGCCAAGGCGTTGAAACAAGCCTTGACCGGGCAGCGGCCGTAAGCAAGGACTAAGCTTTTCGCCGACGGTTGTTGTACGGCGTAGACGCACTTTGCTCACCTTGCTTAAGCGAGGCATCCCTCATATCCCTCTCCACATAACGACAAGGCCCCCCCCGTCCAATCTGCACACCCTGCTCTCCGCACCATCGCCTTACGAAGTACGTAAAGACCTAGTCCCTGGCAGCTGAATGCTTATTAGCGTCGATTCTAGGGTATTTTCGAGATTTCCTCTCCGACCACCTCTACTAGAGATTGATTGAGCCTTACTGTGGCCCGTTCACACTAAGCAAAACACCGAGGAAGAATATCACCGTCGTACTCGAGTTGCCACGAACGATGATCACCACGATGACTTCGAAGCATTTCGGCATGATTATGGTATATGTTATGTCTTAGCTTCTCGGCAATACTAAAAATAGAAGCGTGAGAAATTCTTAGGCAATGCGATGCGACCGGTCCCTTATAGATAAAATTTGTTTGTAAGGCGAGAAAAGGTTGGTAAGAAACCCTCTTATTGCGAGCGTGGGCTGAGCTAATAGCACGTGAGCATTTTTCAACAGCGATAACAAGAGCAATACCGGTACTTTTTGGAGTGGTTGCGTGATGAGCGAAATCGCTGAGGTTCCTCGATGCAAGAGCTTAAACAGCGCCGCAATTCACCCTGCACCCTCCCGGCATGCGGAACGCCCCACGACCAACTGCGACCGGTGACAGCGCAACTTCCCATGAGCCTCGCCCACCGCGCAATGATTCATGTAGACCCCGTCGAGAGACGGCGAGTGCAGAATCGAATTGCCCAGCGAGGATATCGTCAACGTCCGTTCAACCTTTTCTTTTCATCTTGATCGTTTGTTTGTGTCTTTGCGTTGAGAATAGGGCAATATCCAGCTGACCGAGAAATCTCACCAGGGCTCAAAGAGAGTCAGAAACTCCAGAAGTTAAATGCGGCCAAAGAGAGTAATGCCAGTACCGACAAGAGCGACAAAGACAGCAATACCAACAGTAGTACCAAAGACACCAAGACCAACGATACCTCAAGCACCAACACCAAGTCTACCAAGAAGGGCACCAAATCTGCCTTAGATGCAGATGCCTCCACTCCGGCCCCCAAGCGCCCCCAGAATGCCTCGACGGCTAATGAGAAGGAGGCCTGGAGCAACGGTACCGTAGACCAAAGGCAAAAGCCAGATTTACAACAACTTCAACCTCAGGAGCAACTACGCAGAACTCAACAACCTCAAACTTTTCAAGAACAACGACAAGAAGATGACCCACAACACCACCTCAATCAGCCTTCAGAAGAGCTGCAACAAGCTCACTTACAGCAAATCCAACAGCTAGTTCGCCCAGGCCCGCAAAGACTGCAAACGCAATCAGCAGGTAGCCAACATGGCTCACCCCATCTAAGTGATCGAATGTCTGTTTCTAGTCACCGGAATGCACTCCAGACTATCGAAGGGGAGAACGGTATTTATTCGCGCTATATGGGTAGCCAGAGCCCTGCCGAAGCTCCATCACTGTACATGGCTTCATCTGGTTCAAGCAGTGTGTCTCCATTTGAGACGTTTATGGACCCGGTGCTGATGGACACTTTACCATCAACTGGTCACTCTATCAACCCGCCAACCTCAATGCAGAGATCAAGTAGGAGCGGAAAAAGCAGTTCAGCAGGGAGTACTAAGGGAGAAATCGCAGACGCAATGTCTTATGTTCAAGTAAATCTCCAACTACCAACCCAACAGGCCCCTTTACAACTTCCCCAAATTTCGCTTGCTTCCTCAATTCGCTTTACTAACGTAAATAACATAGGAGCATGCAGAAGGCGCAGGGGATAATTATGGACATCATTGGTCGGAAAGTGCAACCGCGAGTCTCTACGGAGGCACAGCACTGCATCGTGCCGTCTTCTACGGCCATGAAAGGGTTGTTGAGGCGCTCCTCAAAGCAGGGGCAAATCCTGAGGTACGAAACCGCCAGGGACGAACAGCAATGCACTTGGTGGCCCAGAGTGGCCGCCACCGCTTGCTGCGTCTATTACTCGAGTATAAGGCTGACCCACAGGCGCGCACCTGTACCGGCCAAACGCCGCTGCATCTAGCAGCGCGGAATGATGAGCAGACCATGGTCAAGTCTCTTCTCCGCGCCCACGTCCATCGCCATCCTCACCAGACCCCACAAGGCTTGGGTCGCCAGCCCATTCCCGGCCGCGTTGATGTAAACGCTGCCGATTCTCGAGGTTTTACGCCCCTCCATGTTGCGAGCGAGAAGGGTCACCATGGGATGGTAAGAGTTCTCGTGGAGAACGGGGCAGATCTTGAGCAGAGGGATTTAGAGGGGTTAACGGCGCTTCACCATGCTAGCATTGCAGGTATGGAGGTGGCGGTAAAACTTTTGCTTGATATGGGCGCGGATATTTCGGGATAGGAATACCTAAACGGCGTTGGCTCGGGCGGTGGGCTTTTCTTTTGTTTTGCGTTTAGACTTACGTATCGAGGTTGGCCTGTAGAGGAGAGTGTGCGAGAATTATACCATGCCTGGAGTTTTGTACCAAAAAGAATGTATAGAATGCTAAGAGTTAGTTTGTTGAACAAGCCGAGTTTATTATTAGAGTCAGTGAAGTGAAGTTTGCAATCCATCATGGCCATTAATTGTCCATCAAATCATTCAATTCAATTCAACTCAACTCTTTGAATAACTACTTATGTATTTTCCTATTCTATTAACTCACGGATAGGACTTGAGAAAGTAGTATATTAAATGTTAAAAATAAGACACAACAGATGTACATTGGATTTGTGTATAGGAATAATTCATGAAGATCTTGGAAGCTCCGCTCTTTTATTATAGGTGAAATTTCAACACGAGACGAATTGAATATCATTCCTTCTATTATTTAACACACTCGAGTACCTACTGTATAGAATTGATAGCTTCGATCCTTTGGCTTCCGCTGACTGAACCAGAACACGTGAGGAATTTCATCTTCATTCTTTCTATTATGTAATATAAACCAGCTTCCAATAATAACGACGTAGTAGTTACTTAAGCAATTCTTATATCACGTGGAATTGCCCCTGATTTCTCGTATTTTTATGATTGGTATGCGTTGTGCTTACTTGGTGGTATCAGAAAGAACTTTAAATTGGTTTGGAATCTCGGATCAAACAGCCTCAGCTCGAGCCGCCAGGTAAAACTCGATATGGCACAAAAGGTGCAAGTTTCCGGCGTGTCCGATTGTTGTCCGATTGTTCGCCTTTGAATCCTTCGAAATGAAAATTCATATGAGGGTGCTCACCAACCGTAAATGCCAATTTTCGGCTGCAATTTCGAGCCGTGATCTATCGATTCTACTAAGACGTTTACGTGTGAGAAAAACTGCCTCAGACGTCCAAGGCGGCGCCAAGTAAAACGAACCCCGGAAAGCACTGTACATTGCACAGCGAACTATTGCGCGCGGCCGAAATTCCCTAATTCCGTCACTGGCAATGGTCCGATGGAGTATACCCGGTGAGACGAATACGTAGGTAAGACGGAGTAAGACGTGGCCGTTTAGCACACTGCGGGCTGGCTCTTTTCCCCTACAGGTGTTCCCTGCAGGGCATTACAGGGGAGTTAATAGACTTTTGAATCCTCCGCAGCCACCAACCACCACAACCGGCACATACCACGCAACCCTAGCCGCTGTAATTCGTAGTCCTTGCGGCTGAGCGCCAATCTTCGGGGCTATTCCGTAATGTCGCATCACGCTAGAACGGTCATCTGAGACAGGTTGGTATAATGCAGCTGGAGCAAATCATCACAGATGGCGCTGCACCGTGCCCCAGCGGTCGAGGCCTTTGTACTCCGTAAACCGTTGGGGTACTAGCAGCACCCCGCCACATGTTAATTTATGGAATTGCGAAGCTGTGCAGAATTACACGTCTTATTTACATAATCTGCCTGGTTGTTACCTAACCGGCAATTCAGCACAGAGTAAGCCACCAACTTAGCATCCTATGATTCCTATGATCGCACACACTTCCTCCTTTCCTTCCCACAGGAATAGAATAAGCGGAATGGAGTCAGAGAACGAGATACTGCCTTGTCCCTTAGCCCTCCGGATGCCTCATCACAACCTCTATAATACAGACTCGGTTGTAAGCCCTAGTTGATGTCTTTGAAGGGTTTAGCATCCCCGTTTTGATTACGGAGCAGCTTGCGGCCAGTGCGACGAATTATCACGAACAAGGCGTTCGGGATCGTCGATGTGCTGTGATAGGTCGTAAACCCGAAGCTTACATTTATTATTAACTGCCATTGGGAGAGGGTGAAACTGGCTGGGGAACTTGAAAGTGGAGTTGCTGATGGGCGGCGATAGAGATTTAACGTAACCATCTATCATTTTCCTTGGTGAGTACATTATTCGGTTGTCGTCACCCAATACCTTACGCGTAAGAGTGTTGGTTGGTGGGGGGTCATGCTTACTGTTTCACTCTAAGTACGTACACCATCAGCATTCCTCTGCTGGCGGCTCCTGCGACGACGTGCTCACTGATTTCCGCTTGGGCGACGGACGTGGCAGCGCTCAGGAATGGAGAGAAAGCATTGCGCGGCGTTGGACCGCAAGCACCGTTCACACACAGTTCACCTGCAGGCCGTGGTTGGGTTCCGTTGCGTCTGTCGCTTGGCGCTGTCGCTTCCCTCCGCCTTTTGATCCCCCACCGCCCAGCTACTTTTGTCATTCTGTGATTGATTGATTTAATGGCTGCCTCATTGAACTTGTCGACTTGTTTTCAGCTCTAACTTCCCGCCGCCTGTCGAAATCTTACTCCCCTGAGTAACTGAATTGCGCCGCCTTCAATATCGACTTGAAGGCTTCGGTTGTCGAACCCGTACTGTACCTGATCTCCCGAGTGCTTCGGAAGTTGCTCGTTGACCGGCAACGCTACCTATTACAGACGGGGCGTTCGTCCTGTTTGGCGCCCGTTAAGTTGGCTCGAACCATCGCAAAGCGACCCCTCCTCAACGCCCGCGATATCGTAGCCTAACGGCCCCCGCCCTCATCATGTTGTGGGAACCAATTTGCAGTGAGAATTCTCTTGCCCATATCCCGCCTCGCCCATAGAGCGGGATGGAAATCAAATGAACATGAGGCTAAGAAATAATCCCTAGATACGACGAGCGTTGATGCTCAGTTCAACTATTGCGCCCAGCCAGATCCGGCCGTCGCCTTTTCGGTGTTCTTTGGCCTAACTTTCTTCGCCCATGTCCTCCAGTCGTTCACGTTTCGTAAAGCGTTCTGCTGGGTGGTTGTCATGGCCGCGTTGTGGCAGTTTGTGGGCTTCGCATGTCGAGTCTACGCTACCAAGAACCAGACCGTGAATTCCTCGGGGGCAGCAGCGAATCTTCTCGTGTTGCTAGCCCCGCTGTGGGTGAATGCCTTTGTATACATGGTGTTTGGTAGGATAGTATTTTACTTCCTTCCAGAGCAGAAGGTTGCCGGAATCAAGGCAGTGAACATGGCTAGGTGGTTTGTATGGCTTGATATCACGTAATTATTCCCGCTCCATACATGCCCCATTCAGGCATGGTAGTCTTTTCTTTGAGGAGCGTTGACTAACACAGCGCAGTGCGTTCATTATTCAAGCCACAGGAGGTGTCTTGACCCAAAATGATGATTCAAAAATGATAAAGCTCGGTCTCCGGCTATACACGGTCGGTATTGGAGTTCAGGAGGCCTTTGTCTTGATGTTCATGGGGCTAGCTATCCGGTTTCACTGGAAGATGGCCCATGGCTTCGGCGTCATTGAGCGCGGGGACGGCTGGAAAAAACTCCTGTATACTACCTACGCCACTTTGGCTTTGATCACCGTAAGTTTTCCATATTTGCTGCTCTACTACACTCTGCTTACAACATATTCAGATCCGTATCATCTACCGGTTGTGTGAATTTGCAAGCGGGGACGTCAACAGCACCCTCTCGACCACTGAATCTTACTTCTACGCCTTGGACGCGACGCCCATGTGTGTTGCTCTTTTCCTGTGGAACATTATCCACCCGGGCTCCATCCTCCAAGGTCCCGAGTCTCTGTTTCCCAAGAAGATCAAGCTCACACGAGCTCAAAAGAGGTTTGCAAAGGAAGAGAAGAAGAACGGCAAGGCGGCCTTGAAGCTAGAGGAGCGCCCGGGGCGGACGGAGAGGAAGTCCCGTAGGCATAGGCATTCCCACCGCGAAAGTGATGGGATTGATATGACCTACCAATCGCACCGTGAAATGGTTTAGGGGCCTCTACATTAGGTTTCCCTCAACCACTTTTTGCATGGCGCTCGGAGTTGTTACGGAAGAGGCGGAAACGGAGAGCAATATAGAGGGAGAGCATTCAATGCTCATGCATGCAAGCAAAAGGCTGCAAAGTACGCTTTGAAATTGATTTGTACGTGGGGAGGGCAAGTTCTTGGGGCATATTGGTATATACAGCGACATAGAAGTTTTCGTTTTCCTTTGTCTTTTCTTATCTATCCGTTCCTTATTCATCCATTCACGGTTGTATTCTCAACAAAACATTCGAGTTTTAAACTCGACCTCCTGTGTACTCGCTCTGTTCTGATGCTGCTGGTTCGGCTCGGGCATTTACTTTCCTCCGAGGATTGGTTGGAATGGATTGGCACTCAGGACTGGACTGCAACACTGTGGATGAAATGGGGCGAGATGGGAATAGGCTCTGGAAGTTTACTCATAGCGAGGAAGGATTGTTTTTGCCGGGATTGTTCATATAAAGTTTGGTGGGCGAACAAAATTGGAAATAGATCGATGTAATTAATAGAGTAGGTTCCTTTCGGACGTAAATACATCTATCTATTTTCTTTCAACATATATCATGATCACTCATCTTACCTACAACTAAATGAGCTAAGTCGTACCATCTTATGCGAGATTCAGCTGTGCGTACATTAGAGTAAATTATTCATAGGGGATAAATGATAAATCGTAAGGGGGTAGATGATAGATCATCAAGTCCACTAAGTTGACCTTGGCAGAGTATATATGGCATACGACGCTGGTAGACGAAGTCAGCTGATATATCCACCATCGTTCTAAAATAAGTTCATCTAAAAGCTCAGGTGATATTTGGCAAGATAGCCTTTTTGAAACAGTCAGGCCTCTATACAACGTATGGGCATGGGGGTGATAAAACTCGGCACTGTCTGTTTTTCGGCGCTCGTTTGCGTGATGGGTGCGTCGGGAGTTTCGTCAGCCACTGGCTATGGTGGATGGTGAGCATCCGAGAGAGATTATTCCATTCGGTCATCGGCTGCTTCTAGTGCCGATGGCTGAAAGTTGACCTGAGCATGCCCCAGGCGTAGGCGTTCGTGTCGACAGAGAAGGGCTAGTAGCTTACGGGGGGCGTGGGCCACGGCTTATTCAGTGGGGGGCGTTGGCCACGGATTATTCAGTGGGTAGCTGGGGAAGCACAACATGGGGAATAAGTCATAACAGGCCGTATTATCACCCATGCTGCACAACGTGGTGAGCAACTGCCTCAGCCATACTAGCATGTCCCTAAAACTCGGAATGGTAGGCTGCTCGAGGCATGGAAGTGTTGAATGTACAAGGATTATGCCTGCAGGCGGCTTTGCTTACTTATTACTTATTCGGGATAGCGCCAGTTGTCGGTAAGATGCGGTACCTCCCGCCTCCCACACCCCACAGCCAGTCCACCTGCCCACCTAAGATCGCCAAGCAGCCGCCCCCCCGCCAAGCCACCCGCCCAGTCCAGCCCGCTCCAGCCCATCTCGATACGACGCAGCCTCAACGGCCGGGGTGTTGACAAAGCGCCACTACGTTCAGTAAACGCTTTTGGGTGTAAGGGAAAGTATATTGCTCCGGGCTGTTGGACCACAGGCATAGTAAGACACGAGGTAATCCTATCGGGTTTACCGGTAGCCAACAGCGCTTCTGCTGACTATCAAATTCGAATTGGCAACCTTGCCGCAGTATTGCGTTTTGACCGTGTGCTAGAAACGTGGTGAGCAGAAGGAACGCTGTCGAACGACAAACCGGTCGTTGGATGGTTCCTATATATCCAACCAGCAGAACAGAATAGGCAACGTTGATATACATCACGTGGCGAAGTTCCAAGCAATTATTGCATCCTCGATCACTGCATCTATCCTGAGACTTCTTACATAAACCAAAATTAAGGAGACTTTTGTACATAGTTGATCTTTGCTTTATTTCCCAACCAGCCAAGCTTCTTGTCCAACCATGTCGTTCCCTCCTCCCTCAGCGAAAAACGTCGGTTAGTTTTATCCTGTTATGTCCTATGGCTTTGAAGACCCCCCTTACGAGAATGTTTCTAACTCCCGCGCGCCTATAGATTGGTCCAAGTTGAGCATAGCCGTTACTGATATAGGTATGAATTAAACAGCCCCCGTTTAAAACAAAGCTTCTACTCTCACTCTTCTATCATCATTTGGTCAAGTACCACAAGATAAAAAGTGGAACTAGGTTGTTTCCAATAGGGTAGTCGCTGATAAATATTAGTAAATGGCCATGTCGAGTCGCGCTACAGCGTCGAGACCCAGAAATGGAGCGATCCCGTCTTCGTGAAAGATCCATACCTGCGAGTACACGGACTTGCACCAGCGTTCAACTATGGTGAGTGATTTATTATGAAACATCCGAATGCATAATTGATGCTAATCTAGTATATAGGGCAGCAAGCATACGAAGGGTTGAAGGGTAAGTCTGAATTCGGACCTCTCCTACCCTATCATTTTGAATTCCAAACCAACTAACTGTATTGCAGCATACCGTAGCGCCAAGAATGAAATCCTGCTTTTCCGCCCAGACTTCCACGCCCGTCGCCTCTCCCACTCCAGCACAACTGTCTCCATCCCGCCCATTCCAGAAGATCACGTCCAGCGCTGTGTCAGCTCTGCCGTGGCCAACAATGCCGCTTTCGTGCCTCCGCACTCCTCTGGTGGCGCCCTTTACATAAGGCCTGTCGTCTTTGGCACTGCACCGCACCTTGCCCTTACGTCGCCCTCTGAGTTCCTTCTCTGCGTCTATGTGCAGCCGTTTGGGACTTATCATGGTACTGCGCCGTTAGATGCGCTTATCCTCGAGGGCTACGACCGCGCTGCGCCGCGGGGCACAGGAAACGCCAAGGTTGGCGGAAACTATGCTCCGGCTATTAAATGGACAGATGCGGCGCGTGCTGAGGGGTATCCAGTGACTCTGCATCTGGACAGCCAGACTCGGACTGAGGTCGAGGAGTTCTCGACGAGTGGGTTTGTAGGCGTGAAGATCAAGGGCAAGGAGGAGAAGGTAACGCTGGTATTGCCAGATAGTAAGAACATCATCGAGAGCGTGACGTCCGATAGCGTGGTCCAGATTGCGCGGGGTTTGGGATGGGACGTCCAGATTCGAGCGGTATGTCTTTCGGTTCGGCTAGCATTTCACAGGGATACATACTGACAAGCTCAACAGATCAAATACCCTGAGCTTCCAGAGTTCAACGAGGTTCTAGCTTGTGGCACAGCTGCGGCACTCGTTCCCATCCGCTCTATTACATGCAAGTCGGCTGGTGACAAATTCCACTACGACGCCTCAACTGATGGCAAGGAGGCTGGCGACGTTTGCAAGCAGCTCTTTGACCATCTGAATGGGGTGCAGCGAGGAGATCGCGTAGACGAATGGGGTTGGACCCGTACGATTACTGAGGAGGATCTGTTGGACGTTTAATATGGCAGCTGGTAATAACGGTACAGGAGAAGAGTTAAGAAGTGCTTGATATGTGAAAATATAAAATTTCTTGAATAAATATCTGTCAGTCTGCCGGTGGTTTTACAAATATTGTGAGCTTAGTATATTAAGTAAATACTTTGTCTTCATCTCTATCCGCTACTCCAAGTACCTCATTCAGAATACACGTAAATCAATATATTAAGACTTAGTCACATGACCGATCACGTGGTCCAGGGGCTCGCTTAGCACCCACAACCCCCGTTCGTAATCTTACCTCGTTCGGGTTAAGATTCATCCGGACATTCGCTTCTACGAAGTACTCAACATCAAACATTTGCGCAAACCTCACTTTAAACATAGCTGATATACAAGCGTTTGTAACAATAGTGACTTAGTTCTTTTAACCTCTGACATAGGAGTTATGGTGTTGTACAACAACAAATAAATGTATATTTCGCCGCATTCCTTTCCGATCCTTCGGAATCCTTCCCTTTCCTTATGTTTCCTGCCATCCTTTACGCCCTTGAGCGGAATTGCACTATCGGTCCATTCTTTGCCGCTGTGATGTGATCATCAAGTTGGTATTCATTAACACGGTGCCGGCCATACTCGGCGTCGCTGTTCCCACAGCCGATGATGCCTTCAGGGCCATCGGCGAGCTTGATGTCGAAACGCGACAGCATAGTTGCCATGGTCAGCATCAGCTCAGTGTTCGCGAGGCCCTTACCCACGCAACCACGAGGGCCAATGGAGAAGGGATTGAAGGCACTCTGCGCGAGGACGACTGATGGCGCCTTCAGACTTCCAGCAGGTGGTTCGACGCACCAGCGCTCGGGACTGAAAGTGAAGGGCTCGGGGTAGTATGCGGCGTTGTGGTGAATGGCATAAATAGAGGTGCCCACATCGCACCCGCGGGGAATGAAGTGCCCGTCGATGGTAACGCCCCCTTCAAGAACTTCGCGCCACGGGGCTACGGCAGCAGGCGGCGACATGCGCATGCTCTCGTCGATACATGCGCGGAGGTATACGCATGAGTTGAGTGCCGGCCCCAAATGCACATCTTCATGTGAGGCAAAGACAGAACGCACTTCCGCAGCAGCCTTCTGGTAGCATTCGGGGTTGTGCATGAGGTAGAAAAACGAGGATGCGATCGCCGTGGAGGTCGTGTCAGAGCCAGCAACAATCATCGTCGTGCTCTCGGCTCCTATCTCAGCCATACCCAGACCCTGCTGGGTTTCCGGATCCTTCGCATCCAGCAGGAACGAGAAAACATCAGGACGTTTGATCGGTTTCGCGGCCATGCGCTCCTTGAGGAGCCCACTGACGAACGAGATGAATTTATTCCTGGCGATAATGGCCTCTGGAAAGAGGTATCGATCTAGACGACGGAACCCAATCTCGGCCGCCTGAACCAAGACGCTGGTGCGAATGTTGGAGTCTTCAATAGCTTTGATCACGAACCGATTATCCGGCTTCTCCAACAGCGCATATGACTCGCCGAAGATCACGTCGGACATGATATCGAAGGTCAGGTAATTTGCTAAAGCAGCGAAATTAACGTGGGAACAATTAGTGTCTTGACTGAGCACTACTTACACCACTTTCCCATGTTCTGGCCTTCTGACCATGGAGCGGACTTGGAGTCCATTTTCTGTGGAGCAACATCGGCCTCGACCTGGTTGCATAACTTTCGGATGTGTGTCAATATTGTGTTTTCGAACCCGCGGAGGGCAGAATCTGAGAAGCCTTGACTAATGATTCTCCGCTTCCGGCCATGTTTCTTCTTATCAACACACGTCAAAGTGTTGGGCGCTCGATGCACCATGGCATGGTAGACTTCCGACTTTTGAAAGCTCTTGCTGTATGAATAAATATCTACATTCCGACATGTCAGCAACAGGGTTGGAGAACTATCGAATAGGGAGACTGACCCTTCAATCCAGTGTTCGTGTTTATCATCAATCGATTAGGGGCATATCGAACGTAGTCTCCTACGAAATCATCAGTTGGGCTTCTCTGTCGAGCCAGCGGCAAGATTGCGTACCATATTGCTCATGGCATCTCCACATGTCAACATGGAGATCCCCTTTCCAGGCATGATAACCACCGTAAAGGTTGCTAATCTTCGCCCAAAAGGGTCCTGGGAACTTGGATAATGGATGGAAGTATAGTCGATAGATGATCGCCCCAATAACCTGGCCAACGGATAATGGTTAGCATCAAAGGTGAGATACGGAAGGTCGAATAACAAAGATGAACATCGCTTACATAAACTACTCCAGAAGCTAGCAAGCATGAGATCAAGGGCAGCAGAAGGCGCCCTCCAACTGCGCTTGTTAATCCCATCGTGTCAGATCAAGATAACGAGGTAAGGAGGTCTAAAAACGTGCCCTCAGAAAATTGGGTTTCTAGAAGTTGAGTCGGAACTGTCAAATCTCCGTGAGGAAAAGCTCGTTATTCAAGTCCGTATTTTAAGCTAATATTATCTACAGAAACAGGCCGCAATTTCACATGGTCAATGCGACTCCTTCAATCGTTTGATATCATGAATCATTCGACTTTAGCATTCCATGCGCACCGTTTATTCGGGAATTTCGGACTAGAGTGATGGTACCATTGATCCTACCAAAGCCACGAGGCACTAGGGCTGCGAGTGGAGCCTTCAGCTATTTTCAACGCATTCTGCTTATTTTCATACGATTTGCTTATTCTCATCAGCATTTCAAGGCACACGCTGAGAATATGTGCTAAAATCGAACGTTATGATTATTTAAATGGGTGATGTCTTAGCTTATGCATCAGCATATGCTTACTAGTAACCGTCGTTTTTAGCCGCGATGCTGCAAGGTAAGCGAATCAATTGGCCCGCACGTGCTGAAATAGACACGACGGTACCTTACTTACTTTAGCACTCGGAGTCGCCTTCTGCTCTGTAGTCCCTGATCGTTGAACAACGTGTGGTATCCCAATCTCACGTGGCGTCCATCCTCGACGTGCGGAAGCCATGTGTGGCCCCTGACTGCCCCTGAAAGCCTCGGACCTGCCTCAAAATGGAAGAAGCTGGGCTAATCAATATCGACACAGTGAGCCAGAAGGCTCGAGATGCCTGTCCAGGCGTTTTTGGCAGGTATCTATTAATAATAGTAAGTCATTAAATGCGTGATTCGGGAGCGACGGGGTGAAAGGCCACGCACAGATAACTGTCAACCCCTCTCTCCAAGTGGAGAGTCAACAAGCGTCGACCGATCTACTTTGATTCTTCGAAAAGCAGCCATGCATCCCCAAATCGAGCAACAACTCGCACACCTACTGTTGACCGAACTGTTAGCGTGAGTTACAACAGATAGTATGAACACTATGACGCGGTAAACTAACCCTTCTGTCTACTCATAGCCATCAGTTCGCGTCTCCAGTTAGGTGGTAAGTCATCGTTCCACTCCAAGAAATCTTGGAAATACTAAGTTGTCTGTCAACCAGGATTGAGACTCAAGATGTTTTACTCAACAAACAGCGCATTGAGCGAATCATCGAGATTGGTCCTGCGGATACCTTGGTGTCCATGGCAAAGAAAACACTTGCTTCCCGGTACCAGCAAATGGACAACGCTCGTCACATCAAGAGAAAACTTCTCTATTACGGAAAAGATGCCCAGGAAATCTGCTATGAGGGAGATCAAAAACCCGAGCAAGCTACGAAGAAGCCAACCCCGAAGAAAGCGGATACCAAGGTTGAGGCCAAGAAAGACACTCCGGCCCCACCTCCACCTCCACCAGCTGTCCCAACCCAAGCTCCTCCCCAGTCAGCACCTGCAGCCGCGAGCCACGTGGATGATATCCCAGTCTCCGCAAGGGATATTGTGATGACAATTATAGCTATGAAGTTGAAAAAGTCTTTTGAAGAAATTCCACTGACTAAGAATATCAAACAACTTGTTGGAGGTTTGTCCTACCCCAACCTTATCTTGACAATACTTCCAGCTAACCGAAATTATAGGACGATCAACACTTGAGAATGAACTTGTTGGAGATATCGGTACCGAGTTTGGCTCCACTCCAGAGAGGCCCGAAGAGCTTCCTCTTGACGAATTGTGTCTAAATATCCAAAATTCTTCTGGCTTCAGCGGCAAGATGGGTAAGACTACCACCGGACTGTTATCAAAGTTGTTCTCGCTCAAGATGCCCGGCGGATGCAGCCCCCCTGTTCTCCGATCGTATCTTAACGATCGTTGGGGGCTTCCTTCTGGTCGCCAGGATTCCATATTTCTCCGTGTCTGTGCCGCACCACCTGCGGCACGACTCGGCTCTATGACAGATGTGCATGGCCACTTCGATAATATTGTACAACAATATTCCAAGGAGACTGGCTTGAATCTCGGAGCATCACAAAGCAATGACTCCGGAAATGGCGGAAATTCTGGAGCCGCCGTGATGGTCGATAACAAAGCTCTTGAGAAAGTCACCCGCGACAGAGATCTCTTCATGAGAAAGAAGCTTGAACTCTATGCGCATACCCTTGGGGTTGATCTGCGTGCTAGTGACAAAGCAACCAATGAGGCGCAAAAGAACATCAGCACCCTGCAAGGTCAGCTCGATCTGTTCGATGCAGAACTTGGCGATGTCTTTGCCTCTGGAATTAAACCCATGTGGTCGGCGCCTAAGGTCCGCCGCTTCGACTCGCATTGGAATTGGGTTGTGCAAGAAACACTTGAGTTGTTTTACACCGTTCTTAATGGCGACTCTGAGATTAGCACCAGCGAATTGGCCAGCCGAAGCATCCGGATTGCAAACCGGTCAAATCCTAGGCTATTGGGCGTGATGCAATACTTGGTGAACAGTTCTCCTGAAACATGGGGACCCCGCTTCGAGATTGCAAAGGAGATGTTATCTCAATTAATCCGACTTTGTGAGGCGACCAAGAATCCTTGCTACATGCCCTTGTTTTCCTTCAAGGACACCTGCATCAAATCGCCAAGAACTCAAATCGACAGGCATGGGAAAGTCCAATACGATGAAGTCCCACGGTCCACTGTGGGAGACATCGCACCCGTCCACATCAAAACCAGGCAATTCTCGGGCTGGGCGAAAGACAAGAAGCTCACAAACATCCTTCTTGATCAAGCTAAAGACATCCGTCAAAAAGGCTTAACCCTGCAATCACGAAAAGTCCTTCTCACAGGAGCCAGTCCAGGATCTATTGGTTCCGAGATCCTCATTGGTCTTCTTAGCAGTAGCTGCCGAGTCATTGTCACCACAAGCAGCTACTCACCAGACGTTGTAAGGTACTACCAGGGGCTGTATGAAAATTACGGTGCTCGCGGTTCTGAGTTGGTGGTTGCACCCTTTAACCAGGGAAGCCAACAGGACTTGGAAGCTCTCGTGGCTTACATATTTGATCCGACTAACGGACTTGGCTGGGATCTTGATTACATCGTTCCATTTGCTGCTATATCCGAGGCGGGTCGTCAGATCGATGGCGTTGATTCGAAATCTGAACTCGCCCATCGGATCATGTTGACCAATACCATACGTCTTCTAGGTGCAGTGAAACAAAACAAGGAGTCAAGAGGATTTCACAGCCATCCAGCACAGGTCATACTTCCTCTATCACCGAATCATGGTGCTTTTGGCAACGATGGCTTGTATGCTGAATCCAAGATCGGACTCGAGTCACTCTTTGACAAGTGGCATTCAGAAAGTTGGGCCGCATACCTATCCATCTGTGGTGCTGTTATCGGCTGGACACGGGGCACTGGCCTCATGGCTGATAACAACGTGGTTGCCGCTGGCATCGAACGACTAGGCGTAAGGACTTTCTCGCAGTCTGAGATGGCGTATTACATCCTAGTCCTCATGAGCCGGCCCATTGCTCTTCAGTCACAACTTCAACCCCTCTACGCAGATCTTACCGGAGGTTTGGATTCCGTGAAAAATCTGAAATCTACCCTGGATACCATTCGACGGAATATTTCAGACACCAGCCACTTCAGGCGTGCTATCGCCAGCGAGGAGACTCTGGATCAAGTGGCTAACACTGTTGCCAAGGAGTTGGCTCCAACCCCTCCTCCTCAAGTATTGCCACGAGCAAACATTCCATTCGACTTCCCACAATTACCTGACGCCAAAGAACTCGACCCACTGCGCCAGAAGCTTAATGGCATGGTTGACTTGGACCGTGTGGTAGTGGTCACCGGATATTCTGAAGTCGGCCCCTGGGGTAATTCTCGCACAAGGTGGGAAATGGAAGCCTACGGCCGCTTCTCCCTTGAAGGATGCGTAGAGATGGCCTGGATTATGGGTATGATCAAACACCACAGCGGCCCACTCGAAGGAAGTCAATACAATGGCTGGGTCGACACAAAGACCCTTAAGCCAGTGCATGACTCGGAAGTCAAGGCGAAATACGAGGCGCAAATTCTCACCAGCTCGGGTATTAGGCTTATTGAGCCTGAGCTTGATGATGGATATGACCCCAAAAAGAAGCTCCTTATTCAAGAAACGCAGCTTAACGAAGACATGCCTCCTTTCTTAGCTCCAGCCGAGTTGGCTGAGCAGTTTGCACATGAGCATGGTGATAAGGTGCACCTTTCTCCAGCAGAAGATGGCTTCATGGTCTATCTAAAGAAGGGTGCTACCTTGTTCATCCCCAAGGCTATAGGTTTTGACCGAACAGTGGCCGGCCAAATACCCACTGGATGGAACGCTCGCACCTACGGAATCCCAGAAGACATTATTCAACAAGTGGATAGAACGACGCTCTTCACTCTGGTCAGTACGGCTGAGGCTCTTCTTGCCTCTGGAATTACAGACCCATACGAGCTTTACAAGCACGTCCATGTGTCAGAGGTCGGAAACTGTATCGGCTCTGGTATCGGTGGCGCGACTGCGCTAAAGAGAATGTTCCAAAATCGTTTCATGGATAAGCCGGCTGCAAATGATGTCCTCCAAGAATCATTTATTAACACTACATCTGCTTGGGTCAATATGCTTCTCTTGTCATCCTCTGGCCCTATTCGCACTCCTGTAGGCGCTTGTGCAACATCGATCGAGTCTCTGGAAACTGGCTACGAAACCATTGTCAGTGGAAAAGCAAAGATGTGCTTGGTAGGAGGCTTCGACGATATGAACGAGGTCCTTTCATATGAATTTGCAAATATGAAAGCTACAAGCAGCGCCGAAGAAGAATTCAAGAAAGGTCGCACACCTCAGGATATGTCTCGACCAGCTACTACAACTCGATCAGGTTTCATGGAGTCCCAAGGCAGCGGCGTCCAGGTTCTCACCACGGCCCGTCTCGCTGTGGATATGGGTCTTCCTATTCATGGTATTGTTGCGTATGCTAGTACGTCAAGTGACAAAATGGGGAGGTCCGTGCCAGCTCCTGGTCAAGGTATCACCACGAACGCAAGGCAAACAGCCTCAGCTAAATTTCCTTCACCGTTACTCAACATTGATTATCGACGAAAACGCTTAACTATGCGACTAAAGCAGATTCAGGAATATCGGGATACCGAGTTGGAAATCATTCAAGAGGAATTTGCAGTCTTTGGATGTAGCCGACCGTCCGATGTTACCGAGGAAATCAAGTATCGGACACAGTACATCGAAGAAGAGGCCACCAGACAAACTAGTGAAGCCTTGAATACCTGGGGGAATGAATTTTGGAAAAATAACCCCCAAATATCACCCCTAGCTGGCTCTCTGGGTGTTTGGGGCTTGACTGTCGGTATGTTTTAGCCTTCCCAACACTATGAAATAGACTAACAGATATAGATGACATTGATTTTGCTTCATTCCATGGGACATCTACAGTCATGAATGATAAAAATGAATCCGAGGTTATTCAGCAGCAGCTTTCCCACATGGGCCGCAAAGAAGGGCATCCGATATATGGTATCTTCCAGAAATACCTGACTGGTCACCCCAAGGGTGCTGCTGGAGCCTGGATGTTCAACGGCTGCCTCCAGGTTCTTGACAGCGGCATCATCCCTGGAAATCGTGCAGCGGATAACATCGATGCCAAGCTGGAGAAGAATGATCTCATCTTCTTCCCTAACCGCAGCATCCAGATGGCTGGGTTGAAAGCGTTCTCCGTGACCTCGTTTGGCTTCGGACAGAAAGGAGCCCAGGCCATCGGAATCCATCCGAAATACCTCTTGGCCGCTCTCGACGCTAAAACGTACGATGAATACAAGAAGAAGCTCGAGCAAAGGCAGAAGAAGGCCTTCACAGCATTCCATACCCACATGGCAACCAACAGCCTCTTCGCCATCAAGGAGAGCGCGCCATACGGCAAAGACCAGGAAACAGCTGTCTACCTCGACCCCAAAGCACGTGTCTCTCAAATCGAGACGCCTACGGATGGCACAGTTTACCTGTTCAAAGACGGCAAATAAAAACATTCCCTGCAAATATTTCTTTTGTTGTACCTTATTAGCGGCCACTACTTGGGCATACAAATTGCAACATAGGCGTCGGGCGTTCTAGGATTTGGGATCCTAGTCTGTTTATATTTGATTTCCAGTTCTTTTGCATTTCATGTCCATTTCAATGTATATTACTATAGCATAGACGTTATTTATTTCATTGCAAGCGTTATTTAGTTTTCTTTTATAGAACATCAATCTCAGAGTTTACATCCTCCATATACTTGAACTACACCATGTGAAATATTAAATACAGGAACTCCTAGTAAACGTGATTTTTTTGGTAAATTTTTGTGCTTATACAGACAGAACTCAATAGGATCAGGGCGACCGAAGCCCAACGAGAGCCTACTGTCCAACCACGTGGTACCTAGTATGGTGCGAGTCGTAACGGAGGGGTAATACACGTGATATGCCCCGATCCAGTAAGCTATGCGCCTTCTCTTCGGAAGGATTTGGGTGTGCTTATGGTCCGGCCATCAACGCTCATAAACTTATAAAATTCATTAGGTGGTACTTGAGTGTTTTATGTACGGGGTATTTGTTTTCGTATTTATTTCTATATAAGTCGTAATATAACCCAGCCTCTCAGCCTTCGGGCTACTTCGTAAAAATGCCTGTTCTAAGCCCGGGGATTTAGTAGTGTGTCCACTAGCCGAATCGGGGAATACCCCAGCTGATCCGGCAGAAACGGGCTTGGTCAAATATTCTAGAAGACGCGCCATAACTCCTTCGCAATCCTTTTTCCCAACATGCATCCTTCCACACGGCCGAAAGAAACCAGATCGCCAGGGCCTGAGACACCACTGGATGTACGTACTCTACTTCCCTACATGCCACCTGCTAACCCTCGTGGCTTTTTGCATTGGCATCGGCACCGCACTCCAGCAGGAGTCTTACTACAGCATCGCGCCCATGTTCCGCCGCCTTGTGCAGGGCTGTCAACCCACTATTCATCCTCTGGTTGATGTTGATCCCCCGCTCCAGTAGTAGCTGGACCACTCTCACGTGGCCGTCCGCAGACGCAACGTGGAGGGCCGTCTGACCCCGGAGATCGCATGCGTTGATATTGGCATTGGCGTTCGCGTTCAGGAGCATCCGCACTACAGTGCGATGCCCGTTCCGTGCAGCGAGATGTAATGGAACCTGGCCGTTGTTGTCGGCGTCCTGGACCATGCCTTGGACCTGAGCATGGGAGCATTTTTCCAACAGGAGGGTCAGCACAGGTTGATGCCCGCGTTTGGCGGCAAGATGGATGGCTGTCTCCCCAAGCGAGTTTTTCCCTCTGATATCCGCGCCACTGTTGAGCAGTAACTCGACGACCTTCGCATGCCCGTGATACGCGGCCTTTTGCAATGAATCTGCACCGTCAAAATCACTCGCACTGGTGCCGGGGCCGGTACTGGTTTTGCTGGGTACTGTCGACGGTTCAGATGGAAGCATATACTGCCACGCGAGATCGTGTTAGCTAGATGTCTTGGGTAAAGTGTATACAAGGGCCAGGGCATGTGGAGACTTACCCCTCGCGGATTCCAAAGCTCCTTGTCGAAATTGCCGAGCTGCTCCTCCATCGTGCTATTGCCTGGCCCAAGCTGCAAAGGATCCCAAGAAATGGAGCCATCTTGTCCGAGGGGGTCGGTCATGATTGCAACACTGTGGTGTGGTGACGTTGGGATGGGGGCAGAGGCTGACTCGGGGTCAAACAATGAAAGCGAGAGTGATGCTACCCGCCGGTCTTGAGGATTTGGCGGTATCGGGTAACCTTCCGTGTATAGTGGCGATACGGCGGCCGACGAATGGAGTTGATTATGAGGCGAAGGCATTCCTCCCGCATCTCTGGGAGGATGTTGCCAATGAGTTATGGAGGAAATGCTCGATCTCGAATCCAGTGGAGGGTTTGATAAGTTTGGACTCTGTCCGTAGTTGTTCCACTCGCCTCCTTGATTTTTTTCTGCCCATCGTCTTGGTGTTCTGCCACCTGTAGGCATGTCAGCGACGATATGTGGAAAATCATATAGCGTTCTTACGGGATTCTGGAGATGATGGGTTACGCAAGTCTCGTGTGTATCCTGGATTGTAGGCCGGATCTTGGAATGCCGGGAATTTTTCAGACGGCGGTGCGTTTGGAAAAGATGTCGCCATGGTGTAATGGCTATCGCCTGTTCCTAATGGATCCATTCTTTATATATGGGAATCGGTCTAGGAGAACGGTTGAAGAGTAACAAGGAACTTGGTTGTATTGTGATGGCTCGTCCGGAGACATTAACTCGAGTTCAGCTAGATGGAAATGTGGAAATCATGAAGAACACCGGGCTTTCCTGAACTTAAGTGCCAAAACCGGGACGAATAAGTACAGATGAACGGTTCCCGATGTTTTATAATTCCGCCCTGGGATCCGCACCAGGGTCTGCCTGCGCCTATATATAGGATTCAGCCATTTGGCTAGATTCGCCATAGCAGAGGAGTAGGTAATTAGCAGGTAAGATAATAAATCCACCCCCGACGGGTATTAAAATTGCTGTCAGCCAGTGCTTTGGGCCAATGGCCCGGCTTATTTTAAGCCACTCCAGCTACTAGCAACACACTAACAAGGGGAGGATATCGAAACACCAAAATACGAAGTAGGAAGGTTCCAAAGGTCATGTCGTGAGGGGACCGTACTTATATTTGCAATGTCGCTGTCGCCGTCTTGATGCTTGGATGGCATTGCGAGGGTGTGATCGCTTGACGGGGTTGAAAGTCTCGAGGTATGAGTGTGTCGCTTTCCCGAGATACTGAAAGCTTAACCAGCATAACCGAAGAAGTCTTCGCGCCTATGCTAATATGCTTGGAGTGTCTTGAAAAATATTCCTGTTAACTCTAAAGAGATGTCGCTATTTCCAGCAAATCTTCTCGGGTCTTGTCTTCCGGCGTTCCTCGAAGTGCGAGGCGTTTTGTCTGACAGCGAGGTGCGGCTCTCATCATCGTTTCGGGCCGCCAATCCGTGGAAATATGTCCTGTGATTTGTCAATTTAAGCCTGGATATCACCTGTTCGCTTCGAGGCCAGTAATTTGAGTCAGCTCGGAAAGGAGAGAGTTCTCCTCAATGCCTAACTGCACTAACCTTCTCATTACCAAGCGGACCAATGTGTTGAGAGAAGAATGTCTTGTAACACTCGAATGGCCTCGGTACGAAGTACGAGGTTCGCAAGACCCGATGTTGGCTGAGAAGATATTCCACGGGTGGGATGATGTTGGGTACATATATATAGGTACCCCCTTTGTTTCAGACTGGATTTGTCAAGCGATGGCTGGGACGCAGGATAGGCGACTGATAGAAGTATGTCTGTAGTCCAGCTAAGTAACACTTGCGAGAAGCAGTTGGAGCTGCAGAGGGGAAGCAGGCTCTATATCAACAAACAACGCCCCAGCCACGCGGGATGTGTCAAAGCGTGCTGAGGAATCATCACGGTCAATGGTGGCACAAGAGGATCGGAAGCAGCAGGTGATTGAGTTTAAGTTCCTGCACGGCTCGAGCAGTTATAACTGACTCTACGTTGGTATAAATGTACACAGGTCCAATGGACTCCGTGTGCTATGCTTGCAGGTTGTTCATCTTGGCCCAAGTGTTTGCAAGGCGTACGTTATCTCTGAGAGCGTAAGCATCTGGTCAAACATTGGACTGTAGTGCATTATCAGGGGTCTTCTTATCTCCTTACGTGGCTGGCTAAGACGTATTACAGCCATCAGACCCACGATCATGGCGAATCTCTGTCCTTTCCTGGTAGTGTTCTTATCGAGAACTACGTTTCTCGCCCGATACTGATTACCTGCACTGTCATGTTTGGAAACGCTTGGGCTGGCTGCATTGATCTTCGGGTGGTGCACCCGTGAGAACCCGTGGGAATCCGTCGGAACCTGGTGGTACAGGTAAAATTAAAGTCGAATCTTGGGTCAATTTAATATTGGGCTGGGCTATTTCCATATCTTGAGCATTTTGGAAAACATCATAAGTATTAGTAAGAGAAGTGTACGGGGAGGAGGGCGGGCGGCCAATCCTAAGCAGCACACTTGGAGGAAGCATGAAGTCATGTGGATGGTGAGCAGACATTTTTACTAATGTAAGCATGCAGAATCTGTTCTAGCTAACCCTATTTCTATATTGCCATTGAGTTTTGCTTACGAAGTATCTATATTGCCCTTGGATTATGCTTACGTAGCAGCGTCAAGATGCAAGGCATTATGGAACACAGTATATTCTTATGTAACAGTACCATAGATCACTCTCATATTCTTGGGGAACCGGGATATGAGCTGCCGCATGGTCCTTTACATTTTATCTGCCACAATTCGTCTAACAAATCTATAGAAGGCGCACAATTCTTTCAATAAAATCCCACTCCATCGAAATTCCCGAGAGCGTTTGCGGTGGGCAAAATGGGCAATACATGAAGTTCATCCAGACTAGCAAAGTGGCTGGCTATTCCAAAACCACGTTGTTTCTCCTCTTGCACGCGTTTCCAATCCCACTGACATTCGTCTACTAAAGTGCTTGACGGTTTTATTTGACTTCCATTCCCTTCATGTCTCACCGTGCCACCATTTATCACTCGGCTCGGTGTGGTCGACTGTCCGTTTGACGCTGTCGCTGTTGATGCTTCGTGCGCTGATCCGGGCTGTTGAGGTAACAAGTTGATGCTCTCAAAGACTTGCTCTGGTGGAATAGTCCGGCGTCCCTGCTTGAAGACGTACTTAGATATTGCCGAAGCGAATATTGCCTTGCCCACATCGTCTGAACTTCTATTTTTTCCCCTCTTTCCGGCCGAATTGATACGAGAAGGCTGGAGAGTATATCCTTGAGGCAGGACCGCGCCATTCCGCACAAAGTAGCTCACAATATAAACCCATTTCTCATCCCAAGAGAGGACCCGCGACCAGATCTGATATTTTTCATAGGGCTTAATTTCCCTCTTGAATGTGCATGACACGCCGCCAAGCGCGAGCCTCAGCTTTGCCAATGGTTCGGAAGAAGTAGCCTGGCGCTTTTCCGGAGATAAAACATCTTTGAATAGGGCACCAAAGAGATGCATTCGATTTGCATCCAAGTCGGAATAAAACGTGCTGTTGGATTTGTGGCCGTTGAAATCGCATTCTAGCAGTGGACTGCGTGATGTGGTTACAATAGGTTGAAATAACGCATCTGCACCATGTCGAGCCACATTAACCCGGCGAGATCGATTGAAGATTAAATGGTTGAAGAGGGCATGAAATATGCGGATCTAGAAGTCAATCGTTAGAAAAGCCGTCCAGACTCAAGAGGAAAGCCTGAATAAACTCACGTGGTATACACCTAATAGACCTTTAACGTTGACTAGAAGAAACAACGGAATAACCACCAACCAGAACCAGGCCCAGAAGCCAAGTTCGGAAAGGTTCCACATAGTGAGAGAGGTGCTGGTATTGAGGCAGCCGAGGAATTGATAGACGATATTACGAAGTGCAACAATTCCTCCTGTACGTCTGAGAACTGATTAAATTGTTACTATTCCACAAACTAAAATTTCTACCCGCAGATGCAAATATTTCGAGCTTTTGATCCCATAATGAAACGCTAACACGAATATCCAGCTTATCGAATTCAACAAAAACCATGCATGTTGCAACCGGAAAATGTTCGTCTGTTCGTCTGCTGCTCACCATGCATTCAGTACCTGCCAAGTGCTGCTGCGTTGTCGTCGTAATCAGCCCACGCAACGTAAGCCCAGCAGTTATATATCCCTGCGCCCGTTAGGCTGACTACTTTGTATGGCGCGTAATACAACTCCGGCTTATGGGTTGCACCCTGTTCGATAGCTGGCTGACCCTTGCAGCTGATAACTTTGTCGATACAACCTTCACTAGCCAGAATAAATCACTCCGCTTCAGCCTCTCGTGCCTAACTTCATACAATTTCAAATCTCAGGTCTCGCCAGCAAACAAAGAACAGACAAATTTCCTTCTAGCGCCACAATCCTACTCGTATTCTCTATTCAGGAAGTCCACTTTCAACGGTTTACAACCCGACTCCAAGCGACATTAAAAACGACATCAAACGGTCCTCGTCGCTCACCGAACAGCCAACGGCCAACGGCTAACCAAGAAAGTCCTTCATCAAACCTCCTTCGTATGACAGTTCCACACAGCCAACTGCTCCTCAGAGCTGATTTTTACCAGGTCAAAGCTAATTAAGCCACCACCTGAACAAGCTATCTCAAGCCTTACCCGACGCGCGACGCCATTCCCGACGCACTTCTCACCGTTCTCGTCGGCACATATTAGGCGTCAGCAACTGCGAACCATGGCCCCATCATCTCTCGCCTCGCTTGTGAACGGTAACGGTCCAGTCAGCATCCAAGGGGTTGCAAACACTAAGCCAACCACCTGTCCCGGCAAAGCTTCCTGTGCTGGGTGTGACTGCTGCGGCTGCTGGTGCGCAGTCCCTTGTGTTGTGATGTGAGAGGCTCTATGTTTTCTGCAGGCTTTCAAGCCACTCCTGTCTCGGGTTCGGACTGGCCGTGAGCTACTCGGCGAAATCAAAGTGTTCCCATAGCAAATACAACCAATCCATCATCTTGATTCTTTGAGATCACCATGGCGTTGTACACTTCGGTATACGAAGCGATTATGATTCATTTTATTTTTAGTTCGGTTGGGTATTGTAAAGTAAGCTTCTTAAAAGTGTTTTTCACGGACCGACTATACCCCTATAACCTACCTTGCGTAGGTGGTGCTACGCGGGTCAAGTCTCCCGAAGGGTATCTCTATTTCTGTACATGATCCAGGGTTCCGGTGGAACAACACTCCACGTGTGCCGCAAGGTCCGCAACAAGATTCCCCAAAATCACTGGAGACTCTGAGAGAGTAATCAGGCGAGCAGATGGGCTATGACAAATGAAATACTCACTGACAAACCGTGGAAGCAGGTCAGCTGACACAAATAGCCGTGCTGTCATTTGGGGACCTTGATTGACTTCACCAGTTGTCCAACTTATAGTTGTAATATTATAAATTGCTACTTACAGATAATAAGTTTGGCTATTAATAGAGGTTATTAGGTGAAAATACGATAGCACACAAATCGTTGAAGCGAGCAGAGTCGGGTGCTGTCAAGTATAGGGTTTTGCTCTCGCCCAGCTCCATCTTACTTTATTTACCATAGCGAGATTTAAGATACTAGGAATACAACTCTATAGGCTTCTTTGTAATAATATCTTCACCTTCTAACCCTCCAAATTCCTTACTTTCATTGTGCAGTGATCTACCTACAAAAAGATGAAAATTGTTGGCTAAGGCTAATTTTGAAGGGGAAACTTCAGCAAATAATGTAAATCTGCATGCTCATGTATAA
The DNA here is from genome assembly GCF_003357145.1 of Venustampulla echinocandica. Lineage (NCBI taxonomy): Eukaryota > Fungi > Ascomycota > Leotiomycetes > Helotiales > Pleuroascaceae > Venustampulla > Venustampulla echinocandica. The sequence goes on along the minus strand of NW_022474219.1, from coordinate 472,477 downwards.
AAATTCCCCACTCAATGACGAGCCAACTCCTAGCCATCATCCTGATTCATATCACCCAGTTCACATCTGCTTCTTAATGTCATTTCTCTCATGCCGCAAAGTAGCTCCTAGACTTTCTCTTTTGTTGCTTAGGTCCTCTATTTGACGTGTAGCCGCTCTATGGGTATCCATTATATACTGCCTCAGCAAACTCCATGGCCTCTTGATCCTCTTCTTTTACTGCCTTTTGCTCATCCAACTTCTTACCAATGCCGCTTTTATTCTTAACCATAACTCAACATCATATTGTGTAACAAATGGCATGACAGCACCACTTTTACCAACACAAACAGTTATGCCAACCCGATGGATATAAGTCTTGCTGTCCTAGAGTGAGTCGTAGTTGATAACGAAATCAACCAAAGATATCGTGTCCTCGAACTGCTATGTGGAAGGTAATGTAGAATTCGAGACCCAGCCAAAAGTTGTTCAATGCTCCTAATTGCACACTCTGTGAGAGTTGGTTATGGAGAGGTATTGCAAGAAGTCTAAAATGTCGTGGGATGATTATATCACTCTAACACTTATTACCATCACAGCCGCACAGGTAAATATGATCGTGATCTACCTTGCTCGCTCGTCTGGTGTATAAATTAAGCATATACTTTTGGGGTCGCATGGGATGAAAGCATATCATTACACTAATACGCGACAAATTTCATTGCCACAGAGAAATACTCTTCTCCATCGATCACTTCATGTCACAAGAAAGAAAGGCAAACAGCGAAACAGACATCGTCGGCAAAAGGATCATACATTTTTACAACCAGATCAGGCTGTCGTCAGCTTCAAGACTAACCAAAACAAAAATATCTGTCCTCTTTCAGGAAGAACAATGGCTTCAACCCTAAACATATTGCGTAGGTCAAAACTCTGATCAAGCTCTCTTCCTAATCAAGATCTCCGCCGTCGTGCTAACAGCACAACTATGTCCATGCATAACGGTACTTGGCCGCTCCGCGCCAGGGGGCAACCTGACCTCGTAACAACGCAAGAACTCCACCATAATCATCTTAATCTCGTTGCTTGCAAAGAATCTACCCGGGCTTCACAACCACCACAACGTCAGTCTTACAATATCATATCACATCATGAACGTGGAAAACTAACCAAGCATGTGCCCCGTGTCCAAACGCCATAGTCTCCAGGCTCGTAGTGACAAACTGGTATTTATGCTCCTCCCCCGGTTTGCTCCTCATTCTCTCGAAGCGAAACATGTCGAAATCGTCCGGGTTCTCGAAGATCTCGGGATCGCGGCAGATCTGGCTATTTGCGACGGCGAAGTAGGAACCTTTTTGCAGGAGTCGGCCATCGGGCAGCTCGATCGGGCTGTTGACTCTGCGGGTGATGCTCAGCTAGAAATTTTTCAGAAGTCAGTACGTCTTGATTAATCAAGGCGAATTTGGGAGTCCATAGTGATGGCGGTAGAGTCGAGTAGATTGTCTTCAAGCAATACGATAGTTCTGATACTTACAAGAGCAGGCGGATAGAGACGTTGAGACTCCTTCATGAAACTGTCAAGTTTGCGCAGTTTTGGCAGTGAACCCTTAAATAAAGCGTGATCCGATCCCGAGGCGAGTACTTCCTCAATTTCAAGCCGCAGAGGCTCGTGGTACTCAGGATGAGCAGCCAGATCGTAAAGCATATTGGTCAACTGGTTGGAAGTCGTGTGGATAGCAGCAAAAGCGACTAACAGTTGAGCTGCAGCGATGACTGACGGGTCAAATTTTGGAACGTTGTGCATGTTCCAAGTCAACATGTCGTTGATCGGTTCCTGACCGGCTGCTTTGGCCGCAAGGCGCTGAGCTACCAGTGGTCTCAGTAGATTATGGGCCGTTTTCCTGTGGCGGTGGCATTCTTGGAGGGCAGGAGTGAAGTATCTTTCGAAGGAATTCTAGTTAGCTTGATGCTCTCGTGGGCTTGACAGAATACAGCCAGTTGTTGGAGCTTCAATCACCAGACTAATGAACTTTGAAATAGACGTCACGAGGTATAATTGCCTGAAGCCTATATACCAGTGATAGATCCTGTAATCCGAGCAATACATACTGAATAAGGGGACGCACAAAGCGTGGAAAGTCCAGTAGGGCTGCATGTTTCTAGAATTAGTTACTACTCAACACGAAAGAAGGGTGAGATAACGATATCATATTGAACTTTGATGAAAGCCCGAATATGTGAGAAAACACTTCAAACGAAACGACTCAACACCTGCTCCGCATCCCAATGGCACAAGCGAAAACACGCTAATTTCACTCACCAAAGGCCGCCATCATACTTGATGTTGTATAGTTGACGGTCGACTCAATGTACGCTTCATTACGATTGAGTTCCGGGCCGACGAAAACCCTGCCAGAAACGAGCGACACAATCCGCAGCATATTATGAAAGGGCTTTATCGGGATCCACTCTGTGACTACATCAATTCCGTTCCGCGACTAACATCCCTTCATACCTACCTTTGTCACAATCAGGAAGCTCGGTTGAGAGTGCATATTTCGTCTCATCAAGTAGGTCTGGCATAATACCACCTTGTTAAATTAAGAGTTAACTCGGTTTCAAGCAAGCTGGCTCTTTTGAGTTGCGGGGACACCTACCGAGATGTTTCGTCAAGTCTATTCGTGTGCTCTTAGCAACAATGTCCAAGTGGTATCCCAGCGACGTGTACGGGGCTAGGCTGCTATCTTCTATGTCTCCTTGAAAGGTGGCCTTGCTCTCCGGAATATTCTTCACGAAATCGACAAACTTAGGTGGGATAATGAGGTAATCTGCATGCGGGGCCTTGACTGAAAAATAACCACCGTTTTTGTTCTGGTTTTCAGCAATGAGTAAAATCATCTTGCTCGATTAGGAGATCTCCAGCTATTACCTGCTTGTAGTATCCATCTTTGATGGCTGAGTGCACCAGAACGCCGAAACGACTGCTACTTGTGCGGCCGAATTTCAGAAACTCGAAGAGGAAAGACTGGAATTGGCCGCTGCGACAAACCAGGAAAAGGGCGCATGTGAGGATTCCGGCCGTGCTTGAAAGTAACAGCTGACCTGTGAGCGGGGAGAAGGTGTTCTCCATGATGACGATAGAGAGTGAAAGTGTCAGTGTCAATTTGGGGAGATGTTCAAAAAGAGACAAGTAAAAGCTCTACAAGAGCACTCTATGATGTCTTTTATAAGCTGTAGAAAGACAGATCTAGAGAAATGAACGGACTATAGAGTTTCCCGCTCCCGTTGGTCATTCATGTGAAGGGGATGATTGTTTTCTTGACTAGGCAGAAAGCTCTTACTCTCAGCGGATCCTTTTGAGCTTGGAAGACGGTAACCAGTAGGAGGTCTTCCGTGTTGCTGTGAAGAATCTCAATTGTTTCCTTCGGTTGGATAATATGCCCACAGTCAATCGTAATGTGACAGGCAAACTGGGGCTCGAATCACCATTCAACGGCGGTTATTTGGTGATGGGTGTTGACTACCAGTAGGGTCAACGCACGGAACGGCCCACCGCAGAACGGTCCGGGAGATCACCGTCTGGTTTTCTCTACTCTCCCACTCTTGTCCTTGCGAAATGTTCTGTATGGAACGCAGTGCAATATATATCCTTGAGGCCTCATGACAATACGCCATTCGGCTCATTCGCATCTCGGAACAGGAACTTTGTGATCCGAGGTAAATATTGTTACCAACTTATCACAAAGGAATATCTGGGAGCCTATCAAAGATGACAGTAAGCATAAAAACGTGTCTGCAGAGCGAGTAACTTAGGCAGGGTCGTCACTATCCCCACTCTATCTTTGCGTTTTGAAAGCCGATCTGCTAGATACAATTCCAGCTTCTCTCATGGCGGCTCAGAAGGCGGGATTCAGTTCTATACTCTTCAAAAAGTATTCCCGACTAAGTTCCCACACAGATTAAAGTCAAATATCACCTGAAATTCTTATTCCGCCTGGTAAGCCACTGCCCAAAATCTTTCTTGTCAAGTCCAGAGATTTCACGCACACGCATCCCAAGCCAGTCCATCTCTCTCCAGATCCTGTTTTTTGACATCTTCCCACATGACTCTATCAGCCTCCGACCAATACCTATTCCAGCACCAACTATACTCCACTTTCTTCTAGCTCTCATAGAAGCCATCGAACCGCTCGCCCAACGCGTCTTCTAACGTCGTGACGTCACTGTCGGGGTGAAGCTCTTTCTATGGTGCGCGGCAGGTGCTGCTCGAGCAGGAATTCTGGACCAGGAGGAGGGTGTCGAGGTGCGATACGATCTTTTGCATGGTGTGTCCTACGATTATAGGTGAGGAAGAGATAGGGGATTGGACGGAGGGAGAGGATGTGGAAGTAGGTTATGCATTTGTCCAGGGTCGACGGAGAGGTCGTAGAGCTCGTGTTCGTTCATGCACCAGATGCTGTGGTAGAGGTTGTATCGGGGGCCGGTGATTTGTACTCGTGCAACTCAGTTCCATATTTCCCTTCCCCGCCAAAGTAGCCCCAGTTCTCAACATTCACGTGCTCTCTTACCAGCCGCTATGCCAGCTACACGGCCAAACCCCTCAATTGATTGCGTGTCCAGAGCGATATTGATTATTGCTCCTGTAGCTGATGGCGAACCTCCCCTTGGCTCACTAGCTGTCGTAGAGTGATGGGGTATCTCGGGGTGCTTTGTTGCCTCGCTCGAAGCTTCCGTGGTCGCCTGTGCGGAGCCTTTCTATCACCTGGCTCAATATTCGCGTCTTTTGACAAGGATGGGCTCCCCTCTTCTTGATATTGGACTGGGCCCCTTGGGCCGAACCTGCTAGAGGTCCGTTTGACAGAACTGAAAGTGTTCGCCTGGGGGGTGTAAAGGAGCACAGTTCCGGATCTAAGGAATAGCATCTTGAAATTTGAAACAGAGATCTTGCTGCTGTGGTAGGCTAATAGTTGACAATAATGGCAATGAAAATTAGTGGTAACGACTTGAGGTGAAGGGAGAAATTGTAGGCTTTTATAATCGTAAAATGGGCGCACCTCTTGGCCTGGCGTTCCTTCTATACCAACATTGCCGTTTGATAGCTGAGCAGGCTGTGTTCGGTGTTCAGTGTTGGGCAGGTCCAAACAGCGGCAGGGTCATCGATCCCCACGGTATCAATGGCAATTCCGAGGAAAAAATCTCAGCGGGGGCCTACCAAATCGTGTGGCACTTTCCCTATGATGCAGCTTTGCCATTGCATGAACTTGGTCGTGCCAAGGGATGAACGATCCATCGTATCCTCAAACCCATCAATCAATGCCACTTTACCGCCACAATTCTACCTTATATTGCTCCCTGGACTCCATGTCTCTTAAAGGCTGACTAGGCCATGATACCAAACACTCCCTTAACTCAGCTTTGCCGCCGTACGGGTCGCGGTATTTAGGGCGTGCGTAATAGTTGGATAACCCCTCTATCAGCTAGATTTTACCTTGCCCGCATGAATTTCCCAATTCCTTCACAGACCATGCCGTGGTGCTAACCACTGATGCAGCACTACCACCGTATGAATCCCTGGACAATACAACTGGTTGTCTCGGCCTGACCGTCACAGGAGAGAGAGGAGAGAGAGAGGAGAGAAGGGGGAGGGAATATGAGTGAAGAGTTGTAGGAGGAGATATGTGAGAAGATGGGTCAGAAGATGGGTGAGAAAAGGGGTGAGAAAAGGGGTGAGAAAAGGGGTGAAGACAAGAGGAAAATGGTCACTTATAAAGTACGAAGCCCCAGGCAAAACGCAGAGGACAGAGTAAAACACCGAAGTAAGACGCAGAAAAAGGTCCCGCGCATGAGGACAGGCGACACTGCTCAATAATGACCGTCGAAAGACAATTCTGTATAGTTTTAAAAGTCTGAAAGAATGATAGCATAAATCTTGGGTATTAACGTCTGGTGCTTCCCACAAATGTTACCATTCATACGAGACGAGGTGCAATCCTCTTACTAGTAGGGTTGTGCCCAGGGAATGGGAATACAACGTCCGGTGCTTCTCCTAGGCAAGGTACCATTCATGCAAGACCTGGCAATACCGGCACGGCATTACGGTTGTATCTAGGGTTACGATAGCTGGTGTGAAATCACATTAGGAGAAGATCTATACTAAGGCTCTGTTTGCCCGAGGACCAGAGAATTTCATGCAAGTAGGCAAGGCAAGGCAGAATCATCTTGGCGGCAGATGTTGGAACTCGGAACGCTCATCAGGCCCGTTCAAATCCCGGCATCGAAGCTTGGCTATATATGGCTCGATTAGCTTGCCGGCATTCCATCGGCTGCTGTGCGGAAGAGAATGAGATGCTCGAGACATGTACGCGATTGGTACTTGCGGCAGAGGTTGGCAAACGAGGACAACCTGTGAGAATTCTGCTGTGTGTGATGCCAGCAGAATCTTTTCAGAGACTCTTTGGCCACTCAGTCTTGGCTGTAAGTGCAGCGCCCTTTAAATGGGAATTCTGCTTAGTCTGAGCTTATTATCCAGTTCAAACCGAGCTTGCTGTTCTTCCTTAAGGTCATAAACATTGGCGGACCGATCGGATCTGCAAGGAATCAGGGGTCTACTAGGAGCGGCCATCCTCTTCCTCGCAATTCATGCCAACTGGTACGGCACGCTAGTGCATGTCTCGAGTCCCCAGGACCAAGGTCCTCCCCTCATGCTCGTCTTATAGCTAAGCTGAGTAGGATGGCCCTATGCCTGGCACGATACCAGTCTTCTCCGGTTGGAACCACATCCGATTGGCATCAATCATTGGTGTTTGCAGTGCAGCTGAAAGGGCCATTCGCGGGGGTCTTTACAGGCTTGATAAGTTCACTATCCGAGAGACGGTGCTGGCACCCATCACTGGTTAGAAGAGGGAGAGGTGCCAACGGTAGGGTCCGAAGAGCAAATCAAAGCATAGGATCAGGAAGGGGAGCAGGATCCGGGGTGACTGCTAGTCCGCAAGTCTCAGAATTGAAGGGCTTTGGGGTCAGCTATGACGGCCTAGTAAATGATAAGAATGAAGGTGGCAATGCAGATGATTCCTTTTCTGTATCCCGTACATGATTCCAATCGGAACGAATAGGTTAATCCCGAATTGAGAAGTGCTCATGGCTGAACCGTATAGAAGTGGTTTTCCATGCGCTCAAAATGGTTTTGCAGGACGCACTTAGCGGTTTTCAAAACCCGAAATCCCATTTTCCGCAGTCGAGGAGGGGTTTTCGATACAGCTTAGCGCATTTGACCATCTCTCTACCTGCCTCGCAGCAAGTCGAAAGCCGCGCTTGAAGGCGTGATTATCAGGCCAAGGTAATTCGACTGGCTCAGATCCCCAGATCTTGCATTCTGTCTCAAGAAATGGCGTGTGACGCTGTATGCTCTGGAGAACCAGGTCTGATAGTATAAGGAGAAGCTGCAGAACGAGGCAATCTGCTGCATGTGCACCTTTGGCTGTAGAGCGAGGCAGTCAATGGCGACCCTTCCCCCAGCATACGAGACGTCCCAAGACGCAAGTTCAGTGGAAGCTGATCAGGCGACGCACCCGTGGCCAACGCCAACGGCTCTTCTCCCTAGCTATTCTACCTCAAGTCCCTTACATTGGATGAAGGAGGAAGCTTCAGAAGTTCTCCTCACCACGCACGATTTCGACACTGGCAGACTTACCTGCGAGTTTGTTCCTAGCCTAGACCCCGTTGTTGCTGCCACCGTCCTATCCAAACGGCGGAGAGGTTGGCTAGGAGCTTTTTTGAAAGTCCTCTGCCGAAGTCATGCCGCCCGGGAGCCTTCTTGCGACTCTCCTCTATCCACAGCCACGGCAATTGTGGGTATCATCAGGCGGAGGCTGGTTTCACCTGCGCCAGAATGGAACGTGGCCTGGATCTTTTCAGCTCTCACTTCCTCAACAGATATCTCTACAATCTCCGAGAAACTTAATGCTCAGATTGATTCAGTTTTCTCCAGGATCTCGTTTAGAGACTGGCTAGAATAGTACTGTAGGCTTCCGAACGACCCTATTTAAAGCCTTCTCGACACGGGGCTCAATCTCCGCAATGGCCTTGCTTGATCCGTTCAGGAAAAAGGTATACTAGTCGATAGATTAGTGTCGCTTCAAGAAGTAAGCCTATATTCGCTGAAATAGTTTAAGTTTTAATATAAAATTTCAGCTTGCTTTAAGTTTTACTAAACTGAGTTTGTGTACTTTAAGCTAAAACAATTCGTATTATACTATTATAATACAGACTGTTTTGGCTTAAAGTATAAATAAGGCATATACGCGATCTTGTACTATATTACAGTATCCTACTTTAGACGTAATTACTTCGAGGTGCATTGTTTTAAACAAATGTAATCGCAATTATAATACTCGGAATCGAAAAATAGAATGAGAGGAGCCCAATTCGGTCGAGGCACTGGCGCAAAGGAACATTAACGATTGGAAGGAAAGTCCTGGGTTAATAATCCGCTCTTCCACCAAGTTAATTAAAAGAGGGGCCCGGGTTTGCATAAACAGGTGGGGCCCTGTCCGTGCAGCGCCCCTAGGTCGGTCGCTGTTTAGATCCGAGCGCTTCTCCCCCGTGGCGTAGGGAACCGCAACTCAAGTCGTGCGAGCACCAGACCTGTCCACCAGCAGAGTGTGATATCCCTGGTCTTATTGACTGCTGCAAGACTATGTGATTTCCTTACCACGTCTCCTTCTACCACATCTCTGCCGAAATGCAGAGCTCAGCGCCAAAAAAGCCTCGATCGGCTATGGCATGCTGTTAGAATATGGGAGTTATGGGAGTTCCCCTGGCCGGCTGGTCAAGCCACTTAGGCACCCCACTTGGCACTTCTCCACCACAAAGGAGAAATGAGATATGTGTACTCGCGATGAGCCGAATACACGGATATCATCGCATCCCATACTAATTAGTATGGCACATGATGATGGAGGCCCTGGGAAGCCATTCGGATACCATCGGTATTATTTCCTTGAGTCACCTGATTGATCACCTGACCYCATACATTCATTTGCCTATATATGTGAGGCTTTCACCCTATAGTATTAAGCTTTTTAATCAATTCAATTACTCTATTCCATGACCTATTCTGACTAATCAATTACTTGTATTAAGTATACCAATTTGGGTCCCATTAATCAACAGTTATGAGCCCGGGCTGTTAAAGCATCACGTAGCAAACAAATTGTTTGAGTATTCTTTATATTTATTTGGAATCCTATTGATTCTACTACTAATTCTTCAATATTTTCAAATCCCTTGTAATCTACACTTCTTACCACTTTATACCTTTCATATCTACTAATATGTCGACAGAATATTCAACTCCAACTATATCTAGACTACCCCTAGTTCTTGATAAGCCCAGAGACTGGGAACTCTAGCTTGAGACAGTTAGATCAATAGCCTCAGGAGAAGACTGGTACACCTAGGAGTATATTAATCCTAATTCGGAAACTACTCCTGAAAAACGTCAAAAGCTAACTAAGCTTACTTTCAAGAATATCAACCCTGAAGCTGACTCATTTAGTAAACTCTCAGCTAATAAGATAGAGCTATTACGTCTATAGTACTTCGACTATCAGATCGAATATAAGGAATACTAGGAGATTTCCAGACTAATTAACTCAGTACAGAAGTATATCTTCAAGTCTGTCTCAATTAGGAATAAAGTATACTTCTAGGATTAAACTACTATATACGATATATTAGTAGTATTTAAAAAACGTCTAGCTCCTACCGACTATACGACTAAATTGGACTTGTCAGCAGAATACGCTAAATTGAGAAAATATAACAAAAGAGAAAGTATTAAATAATTCCTCTAAAAGTAGGAAATTATTTATAGAAAAGCTGTAAAACTTAATCTATCGGAAGTTTAAGGTAACAAACTCTTCCTTGACTTTGTATAAACTATAAAGTTAATTGAACTTAACTTTTCAGTAACGTAGGATTATCACCTAACTAAAGATATTAAGAATAAGTCCCTATTACTAACTCTATATAATCTTGTAGTAGATTTCAGAGATATATACTAGAGAAATATCGCTATTTCTAGTTATTCAAAAACATACACATTTTTTACTATATTCCAGAATCAGGAATAGCTAAAGAACCTCCCGAAAGATAAAACAGTAAAATCTAAGAAAATCCCAAAACCAAAGTACTTATATAGATTTATCTATAAATAGGAATAATACTAGTACTTGAATCTATCAAAAAAGCTTATAGATTAGAAACTTAATCCGGAAAGAATTGACTAATTAAACAAACTATTAGATTATCTAGACTAATCAAAAACAAAAGAATAGTAGATATAAAAAAAGTACGACTTAGCAAATAACTAAAGTTCTATTATTACTCTAGTTTCTACTTCGAGCTCTACTCTTAAAAGAACATTAATAGTTTATACTACTTCTTTTGCCGGAGTATATACGTCTAGTAGTCAAACTAACATATATCGCTTAGTAAACTACTAGACACTTAATAGTACTTCCGATATATATTTATATAACGACAGAAAGAAGAGCTAATTCAAAAAGACTAAAGATACTTATAATAGTAATAAACTTACTTCTAGTAAAACAACTTATCTAATTGAAGTTTGGGGAACTATAATCTTGAATATAAATACTCCAAAAAGTTCTGACTAAATCAAGTTAGTCAATATAACTTTGGTGCTAAGATATATGACCAACTTTGTAGCTATAGATATTATCAATGAAAAAAGACTTTACTAGAGTTCACGACGACTATTGGAACTATACTAAAATACAGAGGAAACTATATATTACTTCAAAAAGATCGACAGACACTTAGTTATCGACTAAACTACTGAAATTGAACATTTATCATTTACTACTTCAACTTAATTACTAATAGCTAGACTAACAAAACAAGAACTTTATTCAGTACTTAGTTACCTAAGACTACAAGTTATCGACTATATATTTAATTCAGTAAAGAACTTGATAGTTCTTGATTTAGAAAGTCCGATACTTAAAACGATAGATTATAAGGATTATAGTGTCTCTAAAGCCTATAGAGTAATCTCCAGAAGAACCGAAGTCGACGATCGTTCAAATAGGAAGCTTTTCGACTATATAGCCTAAGACTTAATCTAAGAAGATATAAGTTATAATAAATACAAGTAAGTAAGCTATTTTTACTATCTAGATTACCGATATTACTTTATATTTACTTATTACTCGAAATCTGACTTTTTTGCTTTTATAGTATAAGTTATAATATAAGTCAAAGCTTAATTCGGATACGACGTTCGATTTATTCGTCTTAATAGAGAAACTACTTTAAGTACTAAATTCGTTATATTCGTTAATTCAAAAAGTATTAAGTAAAAGAGAACAGCTCCTGACTCTCCTGAGTAAAATAGAAGCTCTAAGTGTGTTAGTAAGATCTTTACCCAAATCGCTAGAATAATAATTATATCTGTAAAAATACTATTCAACTTATAGTTAGAGGTATACTAAATAGCAGCTTATCTGGCCAATAGACGTCTAATACTAGCTCTCTTCTAGAAAACACTTTTTGAGTTAGTTAAAAGATATAAACTTAAACTAAAGTACTTATACCTATTTAGCTGTAAAATATACACTTTAATTAAAAGTATACCAAAGTCCCAAAAGATATGTCTAAAAGCTTATGTTGGGTACTTTATAAACTATTCGTCGACTAATATATTCCGAATTTGGGTCCTATTACTAGAGAAAGTAGTAAAAACTAAGGACGCGACGTTTAACTACAAAAGCTTTTACTAGCTAAGTAATATTGATCTAAGTTTTATATTATACTAAGAGGAGGAAGTTATTGAGAGTCTTCAGCTCCTAGACGATATAATTGCTGAAAAGGAGGTAGATGTAGATTCAGATACTATTATTATTGACGTTCTATTTCTGCCGGCAGAAACAGCTACTCTTAGTACTCTCGAGGATCAACTAACTAATCAGGAAGCCGAGAATACAATTACTCAACAGCCGACAGTAGAAAACAAACAAGCGAATGATCAAGCAGCGTATTACTCAACCCCGGAGATTACACCAGATCTAATTTCAATTCCAACTTTACTACTAGCAAATCCAAGCCCTAATTCCACGATTGAGGCTACCTATAATAAAGGAACTGCACCCCAATTAATGGATTCATCGTCCACAGGCCAAAATACAGTGCCAAATAGTGCAAAGAACTCAAGTACCCGCAGAAATGAGATTTCGTCCTACTTAGACGAAGAAAATATCATATAGGGACCAAGGAGCAGGAGACGGAGGAATGTATACGCTACAGTACTCCTTAATACTTATCACTTATCAGGGTATAATATAGCTTTTGGAGCTGCCTATTCACTAACTTCCACTCAAATACATCTATATCACACTTAGCTTGAAAAAGAACCCAAAAGCTAGTATCAAATAATTTGTCACCCAAATACTACTGAATTCAGGAAAGTAGCCGATACCGAATTTAATATACTAAAAACTATAGAAGTATTTAAATTCGTTCCGAAGTAGAATTATCAAGTACAGGAACTACTCCTACTTACTTGGGTATTTAAATACAAGTTTAATATAAATAGATTCTTGACTAAGTACAAAGTTAAACTCTATACTAAAAGAGACTTACAAAAGCTAGAATATTAGCAAGAAACTTACACAACAACTCTAGCTGCTCAAACCTTCAGATTTATAATAGTTCTAGTAGCTGGATTTAGTTTAGAGATCTGCTAATATAATACTGTTAATATATTTATTAACTCCAAGTTGGAGCTTCTACTATTATACAAGTATTCTGAGAAATATAAAGCTCCTAGTAAGCTGTTGTTACTCTACAAAGCTCTGTACAAACTCAAAGAGTCGCTTTTATTCTAGTATAAAGAACTTACATCTACTTTAATTTAGTTAAAATTTTACTTTGTTCCTAGAATTAATTACTTATATTCAAGCTCTTAGTTTATTCTATTCTTTTACGTAGATGATATTATCACTATTTTTGCCCCAAAAGATACTATCAAAATAGACTAATTTAAAGCTAAATTAATAGCTAAATACTATTTATACTTACTTAGAGAAGCTAATCACTTTCTTAGGATCAGAATCTTTAGAGAACGTTCTACTAAGAAACTCTAGTTTATTCAGGACTTATATATTCAAAGTATGAACTCCAAATTCAACGTCAATATCAATGCTAAAACTTTATCTACTCTACTGCCAACTAGAGAATTAAACCTTTATACTAGCCAAACTACTTCCCAACAGATCTTTACTTACTAGCAAAAAGTAGGTAATATCAATTACACCTCCGTTATTATACATGCCGACGTAGCTAAAGCTATCTCCAGATTGGCCGAATTTCAGCTTAATCTTAGACTAAAACACTTTGTTATTACTAACTATTTATTATAATACTTAGAAAGTAGTAAAAGATTAGCTATTGAGTTCAATAGTAATACGACTCAATCTAAAAAGCTCTTTTCGGTATAGAGCAACGCAGCTTATAGAGATAATCCAACTACTAGATATAGTTCAAATAGCTTTTACTTTAAGCTCTTTAGTAGAGTAATCTACTATAAAGTTACTAAGTAAAAGACTGTTATTATATCGAGTACTAAAGTAGAGCTCTTAGCTATCTCATTAGCTACCAAAGAACTTATTTAGTAGAATAAGCTCTTCAAAGTTATCTAATTCGATCTCTAAGACGACTAATTACAGATATTATACTATGATAATCAACAGACAATATACTTTCTCACTATAGATATTCTATAGTTGGAGACTAAGTTCAAGTATATTAATATCTATTAGTACTAGTTGCGCTAAGAAGTACTTTCTAGGTCAATTAAAGTAGAGTAAGTATCTACTGCCAAAATAGTAGTAGATAAGTTTACTAAAAGCTTACTTGCCCAAAAATATGCCGAATTCGTATAACAACTCAATATAGTAGATATCTCCAACAAACTCGATTCCAGGGATAAACTCAATTAAGTTTTAAATAAGTCCTAATTAAGTAGTCGATCTCTGAAGGGGAGTATTAGAATATAGGAGTTATAGGAGTTCCCCTGGCTGGCTGGTTAAGCTACTTAGGCACCCTACTTGGCACTTCTCTACCACAAAGGAGAAATGAGATATGTATACTCGCGATGAGCCGAATACACGGATATCATCGTATCCTATACTAATTAGTATGGCACATGATGATAGAGGCCCTGGGAAGCTATTCGGATACTATCGGTATTATTTCCTTGAGTCACCTGATTGATCACCTGACCCCATACATTCATTTGCCTATATATGTGAGACTTTCACCCCATAGTATTAGGCTTTTWAATCAATTCAATTACCCCATTCCATGACCCATTCTGACCAATCAATTACCTGTATTAAGTATACCAATTTGGGTCCCATTAATCAACACATGCGAGTTCGTGCCAATGCCCCGCTGAGTGCGTCTATCACAGCTAACGAGTCTAGAATATGTCGGAAACGCAAGATCAAGTGCGATGGACGAAAGCCCAGTTGCTCAGGTAAATCCGCATTCGCGCTTCACGCAACAGTCCGTCTGTTCATGCTTTGTTGTTTGCACTGTTGACGATATTTCGCTTTGTCCTACGACAGCTAGCTCTTCTTTCTTTCTTCTTCTGGATTTATTCTGACACAGTTAGGTTGCCATGCGGCACTCCAAACATGTATATATCGGTCGCCAGCGAACTATAGATTTGTATTCAAGACTGTCGGCATTTCAGGCCCGGCGAAGAAACAGAAAAAGGCCGTGCAGGAGGATGGGCCATCTGCTCTCGCCCCTATCCAATCCTCAACCGGAATTCCACCGGCATGTTCACAGGTAGAGAGAGGGCAGCTCGATCTGGGTGCACAGCAAATAAACACCCAGATGCCTCTGACCAATCCGTCACCACCTTTACGGATTCCGTTCTTCAGATGGTTTGGCCCTACAGGCATTGCACCTGGCTATAAGAGGATTTTTGTTCAGATTAAAGATGGTACGGATCACCAGGAACTCCAGAGTCCATCTTCTTCCACGCCGGCCGCTTTCAGTAGTCTACCAAGCGATTATCAACAAACAACTAAGAGGGGGGACCTAGATCAGCTGCTTTTCGAACCAGATGATAATCTAACACCCATTTGCGGGATTCTGTTCCCGCTTCTTGAAACCTTCTTCGAGTACTATGGATGCCACTTTCCATTCTATTCCAAGGATTCATTCATTGATCTAGCGAGAGAGAAGAAGGTCCCTGCACTGCTACTCAACAGCATGTGCGCCTTAGCGGCGCGGTTTTCAGCATTGCCAGTGTTCAAGGGCAAACCTGCCTATGTACGCGGGGAGTTGTTTGCTGATAAGGCAAAGCACCTACTTGTCCCGTTGCTTAATCTACCAAGCTACGACGTCGTAGCGAGTATTCTTATGATTGCCTGGATGGAGATGGCGACTTGCCATGACGTTGGTATATGGATGTATACAGGTATGGCTGTGAGGATGGCAGAAGATATGGGTATGCACAAGGTACGTTGTGTTCGCGTGAAGTGCAGTTTCACAGAGAACTAACCCCGAAAAAGAAAAGTACACTGAGCCCAGCTGAGCCGGAGTCTGGCGATGACCGTCGATTATACTGGGCCATAAACCTTCTTGATCACATAATCTGCTTTGCTACCGGCCGACCACTCACCACGCGGCGAGAATATGTTGACGTTGCGTTGCCGGCAGAGACACTAGTCCAGACGGAGCCTTTTGAATTAGCATCGCCGTTCCCAAGCATGATACGGGTTATCCAGATACAGGGCTTAGTGAATGGAGAAATCGGCATACTACCGGAGCAGCCCTTGGATCTAACACCGCAGACGAGACAGCGACTATTACAATATGGTAATGATCTAGTTGCGCATTACGCTTCTATGCACCCCAGCCTTGCCTTTGATGCGCCCAACTTCCGAGCTCACGCAATTAAGGGTCAAGGGGGGACATTCTTACTTTTGCATCTGTGGTTCAATAGCGTAAGAGTGCACTATCTGTTCCTAAAGCATTTCTTGCCCGTTTCATGTCATTGACACGTTCAACAACAATAGGTCCTAATATCGCTCCATCGGCCAGGTCTCCGTTTTGGCCAACAAAATCACCGTGACACAAACTTCCTCTCTCCTTCCAGCCGGCAGATCTCGCTCTCAACAGCGCGCACCACTAGTTCGATTCTCTCCCTCGCCGACTTGGTCGACATAAAGTCCATCTTTGGCAGCCCATTTATTGACCAAGCAGTGGAGATGGCGGGGCTCGTCTTCGTCGCCGAGCTGCGTATTCCAACACCCATGCCGTCTATTCCAGATGTAGTAGGACTGCATGAGGCTGGGCTGGGTGAGCTGAGCCACGAAGCGCACTACGTGGTGTGTCTCCGTACACTTCGGTTGCTGATGATCTACTGGCGCGGTATCGGCTGGATCCTCACAGCCCTGGAGCAGAAGTATAAAGGCGTAAAGGATACCGACCCTGGTGCGGCTAACGTTGATCCATATAGCGAAGTGGCTCTGAGTGATCGCAAGATGATCAAACGCCTGCTACGTCATGTCGAGAGCAGCAACAATAAGAATCATAACGGCGCTGTTGATGGAACGCAAGATTCTAGTAAGTCTCCCTTTCGTCATTCCTCCTCCGTATTTTTCGGCGCTGCGATTACAGTTCCCGGCTTACCTTCACATAGCTATTGGAATTGCCGTGGCGGGCACAACAAACTCAGCTGCAAAGAGAATGGTCACCGTCATTGAGTCATCGGATCCCAGGTACAGCCAGCAGACCTTTACGGTACCGCTATTGGATGACACTGTTGCGAGCAGCAGGGACGTTAGCGATCTGGAAAGCGAATTAGTTTGGACATCGTGGCTTGGCAATGACAGCGGGCTGTGGAATTTGGGTTTCGAGCACTTTGATCAATTCGATAACTTCGATAACTTAGGTCATTTCGACACCTCCACATAGCTAACTCGGAAATCAAGTCTATGGCCCTATTTAATCTATGTGGTCGTTTGACGTACATTTGTACTACGCCAGTCACTTTTATATCTAACGTCCGTGTGTATCTCGGCAATGTCGTCGTTGGCTTCTATTTTGTGATCACACAAGTGTCTTCTCATCCAAGTTACACACCGCGAAGCCGCCATACTGCAGCACACCTCCTGCAATCAGCACACGGTTGTTCGGATCAATTGCTGCAACCGTCATGTAGCTGATCCCTGACCCGTCGCCCTTATACACCAGCTCGGGCGTATATCCATTTTTTTTGCGCAGACGCAATGCCGCAGTGGGAACGAGCAGGTCCTTTCCCAGCGAATGTACATTGGCTTTATAGAGGGGCAGGTCTTCAAGTATTGGGAAGACTTTTGTCAAGCGGTTAGTCCTTTCCTTCTAACCTTACAAGGAACGGGATGAGAAAGCTACCTACTCGAAATAATTATGTCGCCGTTATTTGGGAGGAGTTTGATATTATCTGCTGCCCCACCTAGTGGCTGTAGGCTTCATTAGCCCCGGGTTGTCTTTAATAGCTTGTGCACAGGGGTGGGCGCTACGTACAATGGAATTCGCCTTGATTAGCGACTTATCTTCCGTGATGTTGAATATGGTCAGAACTCCGATCTTCGAGTCGCCGACAAACAGTGTTTTCTTGTCCTTCGATACCGCAATGCCGTTGAATCCGGGGTGCCGCTCTGAGACACGGTGGCAAACAGTAGCCTACGAAGGCAGCAAAACTCAATATCACGGATATATGGACGAATAAATGATGGGGTGAGTAGGGAGTGGACGGGAGGAGACTCTTACATCACCACTAGCATCGCAGTACTGAACGTCTGTAGCCCAAGGCCAAGGCCCAAAGAAGTCCTCGATCTTTCGTAGGATGCCACCAGCAAAATAGTGGTCGTTCGTTATGAAGAAACCGCTATTCGAGAATTAGAGATTGTGCATTCGCCTTGCCGGCACCGGAGAGGAGATGTAGAGAAGACATACAACGGGCCGACTGCAGCAACTCCGTTTGCTGTCTTAATCCCTGGATGTCTGGCCTGTCTTACGAGCTGTACGCTGTCCGAACCAAGGACGTGCGAGAAGATCATTATAGAATCCCCGCCCCGGCCGTGGTTGACAGCAAAGATATTGACCTGCGATGTCGATTTAGCACGTGATATACCATTGATTTCAAACACTGCACAGCACAGGAAATAAAATGTCACACCTTGGTCGGGTCTTCAGGCAAGCCGTAAACATCGACGCCATGGTTGATAAAGTCACCACTCAACCCCTCGATTCGGAGCTTCGTTGTCCTCTTCTTTTTGATATCATACTTGAACAGGTCTTCCTGGAAGGAATCCTCGCTCCTCGCGGCCGCATTGTGCGCACACGCCGGGGGATACCAGTGCACACGTTCGGCAGGATTGCCGCACGCTATGAAGGCGGTGCTAGAGGCAAAGTGGACAACGACATCCTCGCACGCATTGGCATCGTAGTTGACGGCACAATGATCGCTGTTGATAGAACTGTTGTTCGCATATCTCGTGAGGCTGGCGACGCGATCCTTGTTGCGGAAAGCATACAGCTGCACAGCGGGGCGAGAGAAGAGAGAGACGAGGACGGTGAGGACGGCGAGGAGAGGGAAAGCGAAGCGGAAGGGGGATGCGGCGGTCTCTGGAGGAGCCATGGCTGCTTGAATGACAACAAGAGTAACGATGCACTGGAGGGAGCATCCACGAGCTCCCAGAGCGTCAAAGATATGCTCTGGCCGGTCGATCACAGTTCAGCAGGTGGAGAACTGCTGCCATGAGGAACAGAGGCCGAGCGAGAAGCGCCGTCCAGATCGAGCAATGAGAGGCCGAGCAAACCGCAACCTTATATAGAGGCCCTGGGTCACGATGCTCTCGCATCGCACGTCCTGTGGTGCTGTGCATGGTGGTTTGCCTCTGACGACGTCTCCAACATCCCACCTACAGTCGGTAAAATGCTCCGCCCGGAACTGTATTGCCGCTTTGGGCAATTCTCTACCGACTATACTATTGTCGTCCCTGCCAGGAGCTGATCACGGTGGTTTGCCCCTGACGACGTCCCCAATATCCCACCTATGGTCGGTAGAGAATTGCCCAAAGCGGCAATACAGTTCCGGGAGGAGCATTGCCTCATCCGGGCCAAGTTCGCAGATGACATACCCCAGATTCCAAACTCCAACTCCCCACAAGCTGTCGTACCCCACGGGCCTGCAACACCAAGGGTCGGTATATAAATATGGCCGCTGTCCACACTAGGGAACAAGTTCGAATACTTTTTCTTATACCTTCTGCGTAGTCCTTCGTCCGCCATGGCCGAGAAGAAAAGAAACCCCTATAATGTGGCCATTGTGCTCTTTGTGGCCTTTGGCTCCCTGGCCTTTGGCTACTCCGTCGGCATCATCTCCACGACCCTTGCACAGCCCTCGTTCATGTTGGTTATAGCAGAATCCCCCCCGTGCCTTGACTAGACGCTAACCGTGGCTCCAGTTCCTACTTCCAGCTCGACACGCGCTCTAATCGCGCGGCCGTTGAGGGCGCCATGAGTGGTCTCTACACGGCCGGTGGTCTGGTGGGCGCCTTGTCGTCCTCCCTGCTGGCCGACCGGTTTGGCCGCAAACGTGTGATTTTTGGTGCTTCAATTGTTGCTACGATCGGTGGCGCTCTTCAGGGTGGCTCGGTCAACCTGGGCATGTTTATCTTTGTCCGTTTCGTGTCCGGCTTTGGTGTTGGTGAGTTCCTCAGTCGACAGCGCGTGGAATGTTATCTGACCCTCTAGGTCTCATCCTGGTCCTGATTCCCATGTACCAGACAGAGGTCTCTCCCCCGCACTCGCGCGGTCTGATGGTGGGTCTGCACGGCGCTGTCATCACCTTTGGCTTTGCCTCCGGCAGTTGGATTGGATATGGCTTTTTTTTCGTCGACGCCAACGGGGCGCAATGGCGAGTACCGCTTGTCCTCCAAGCCGTACCACCACTTGTCCTCTCCGTTGGTGTCTTGTTCCTGCCTGAATCTCCCCGGTGGCGTACGTACTCTCTTCAACGCCCGTACCTAAGCCTCGAGGATTTGCTAACCCGGCCAATAGTGATTTCGAAAGATAGAGATGATGCAGCCCTCAAGATTGTCCAGAGATTGCACCGCGATGTCGACGATCCCGATAATTCATTCGCCTATCGCGAATATACGCAGATCAGACAGCAATATGATATCGACAAGCAGAATGACGTTTCTTGGAAGGAGATGTTCGTGAAGCCGTCGTACCGCAAGCGCATCATCATTGGTTTTACGGTCATGTTTGCATCGCAAACAACTGGAACTACGGTTATAAGCAGTACGTACATCTCGAGCTCTATCAACATTGTAGCGCAATACTCATTGTAACTCTAGACTACCAGGGCCTCTTGTATGGCGCACTAGGATTCGACGCCAGCAAAACACTCCTGCTAGGATCATGCTGGATTACACTCGCATTTTTTGGCAACTGCTTCAATGCTCTAACGCTGGATCGTATAGGCCGTGTCCGTGCCCTACAATGTGGCTGGATCGGCGACATCATTGCATTGATTGGCGAGTGTGTCGCCTTCTCCAACTATCTGGAGACGGGGACCCGTGCTGCAGCAATTGCTAGTGTTGTATTCCTCTTCCTTCATATCTTTTTCTTCTCCTTTAACGTAGACGCTACTTCATAGTAAGCTCCTCTGAAACGCATGCTAGTATAAAGCATACTGACCAAGGACATTTTAGCGTTTATGTTTCCGAGATCTTCCCAACCCATATCCGTGCGAAGGGCATGGCTATTTCTATATCAGGATATTTTATATCCCTGTTGATATACCTTGAAGTGTCACCAACAGCATTTGGTGCTGTTCAGTGGAAGTAAGTCTATCCATCACCTCCGTGACTTGTCAAATTCCGTCAATGAAAGTATACCCGTACTAATCCTTATTTTCAGATTCTACCTGTACTTCCTCTGCACCATGTGTATCTTCATCATTCCAACATTTTTCTACTTCCCCGAGACAAAAGGTCTCTCTCTCGAGGAAATCAATAGGCTCTTTAATGACGAGGTAACTGGCGTACACTTGTATGGCGACAATGACGAGAAAGGAAACCCCGTGATTGAGGAGGAAGTTGCCAGTTCCTAAGCTGGTGATGCGTACTTGTAGCTTACATACCTCCTCAAAATCCGACCAATTAAAAACCCCCTCATCACGTACTCTGATTGCTTTCCGTCCTCCGGTCCCTGGAAACGAAAGGCATGAGAAATTGATAGGAAACGAGTAGGAAAGGAATGGCAGGGAAGAGGGAGGATTGCCGCCCTGGGGGATGG
This sequence comes from Venustampulla echinocandica, assembly GCF_003357145.1. Taxonomy (NCBI): domain Eukaryota; kingdom Fungi; phylum Ascomycota; class Leotiomycetes; order Helotiales; family Pleuroascaceae; genus Venustampulla; species Venustampulla echinocandica. The sequence goes on along the minus strand of NW_022474219.1, from coordinate 451,105 downwards.
ATTACCGCACCAATAGATTAAGCAGAGTAACCCGAGCCTTCACAACAACCATTTGAGTAATACTCCTTGTAAGGATGAGAAAACAATACAATAACCACAATAGCAATTACCACAATGCTTCCTGGAGCCGTGTCCATCTATCCCGCTACTCCCACTAGCATATTAATTGCTGCACTAGTGGATTAACTTATAACTAGTGGATTAAATGCAGTAGCTTTAGCCGTAATCACTTAACTGGTGCGCCTCGCGGAATGCGAAAAGGAATATAATATTAGATTGCAAATGCTTTTATTCAGTCAAATCGCAATTTAAAATCTTAAACTCCGGGCTATTAAAGCTCCTTCCTGTGAACTAAGTTTGCTCAATAGAGCAAATAAGAGTATAAGTAACCGTGTCTGTGGGTGCGTATTCGAGTCTCAGCGACACACCTGCGACCATTGCAACCATTGCATCCTCAAGTTATTGTAACTATATCGAGTCCGATCCATTCTGTAAAATTCTTACCATGCGGTCTGGGTTGTTAGTCTTAGCGGCTGCAGATATTGTTCGCAGCCTGCCACAAACTGTATCAGAGAAGCCCGACAATCTTGACCGTCGACTTATGAATGGTCTTGGGAAGACCCCTGCTCTAGGCTGGAATAGCTGGGTATGCAAACATTCTCCTTTCGTTCACCGCATATTAAATGGGTGCCAACTTGAACAGTATTTTAATTATCCCAGAACCAAGGCGGCTGTGAAGCTGCTACTGCAGTTGTAGCCCTCAACACCGCAAGCGCTTTCATCAACCTCGGCCTTAGAGATGTTGGCTATACCTATATCAACATTGACGACTGCTGGTCCACCACATCCCGCAATAGCTCTGGCTATCTTGTTCCAGACCCCAATAAATTTCCCCAGGGCATTAAGGCGCTGACAGACCAGATCCACTCAATGGGTCTGAAATTCGGGTTGTATGGTGATGCCGGCACTATGACTTGTGCTGGGCACCCTGGCAGCCAAGGGTACGAAGTGCAAGACGCCAAATTGCTGGCCAGTTGGGGGGTCGACTACTGGAAGCATGATAATTGCTACACGCCTTGCAATGCAGGGCTACAACAAACATGCACTAACCCTGCTGGAAGCTCGCAGACGTGGTACATTAAGATGCGAGATGCACTGCTGAGCTCGGGACGACCCATTTTCTACTCGTTGTGCAACTGGGGACGCGATAATGTCTGGACATGGGGAGCGGATGTCGGGAATAGCTGGCGAATGAGCATCGATAACTGGGGCAATTGGGCAGATGTTGTGCGCATCGCTAGTGAGGCAGCACCAATTGCCTCTTACTCTGCTGCTTACGGATTCAACGACCTAGATATGATGGTACCTGAGACCAATCTCCGCACTTTGGTGTCTTCTTATGGTTATATTGCGCTGACACTAGACTGTTTAACAGATAATTGGCAACGGCAGGCTCACAACCGCCGAGGAGCGAACCCACTTCGGTATATGGGCTATTTCGAAGTCACCTATTATCATGGGAACAGACCTGACGAAGCTGACAACTGAGCGGCTTAATCTGATCAAAAACAGAGTATGTAGAGCTATTATTTCTTTATCTTCAACCCCCAACCGACTGCTTCCATTGTTTTAGTCCGGGTGCTGATAACTAATTTATAGGCCCTATTAGCCATCAACCAAGATTCCCTCGGAAAGGCTGCAACTACCTTCCGTCCCAGCGGGGCAGCCTCCCCCGTTTCTGGCCAGCTCTATCCCTACTGGGCGGGACCGCTCTCTGACGGTGTCGTTGTTGGCCTAGTGGCTCCTGACGGTGCCCAGACTTTGTCAGTCAACTTTGCTGACGTGCCGGGACTCGGCGCAGGGACCTTCGCCTGGACGGAACTGTATAGTGGGCACACAGGCAGTGGAATCTCTGTTAGTGCCAATCTAAATGCACATGATATGGCCGTCTTCAAGGTGGTTCGGATTGCGAGCGGGTAGTTCGTGCCAATTCCAGAATGACTGTAAGTGACATTTCTATTACTAGGTTCGGGGCCCAGCTCTGACGGATCTGTTATTAGGGTACTCTTAGTGTTTATAATTTGGAAGAAGTCATCTTGAACTTGAAACTTCTATTTCGCCCGGCTCGGTCGTTTTAATGCCGTAGCGGCAAGATGGCCCTTGGTTGTTGCATTTCCGATGTGTTGTACATAACGGAGTCCCGAGTCTATGATTACTCCCCAGATCTTGGCGGTTAGTTTCCTTTGGTGTGATTGCTTCCCCTTTGATTGTGACCGGTCTTGGTTTTGACAGGTTAGAGGACTGAAATGTATTGACTGCACTGCTAGGTTTCGTACGGGCAGATCTCCATGCAATGAGATGAAGTCTCACTCCCGGGCTCGATGAGCGCTGCTGGTTGGGCGGCTTCCACCACACCTGGTACTTGAGTTCGCAATGTACTAGGGTGGTTCATGACAATCACATGGGTTTCCATGGGAGCTACAGCGTTGATTTAATGAGTGTTATTGAAGACAGAGGGGAATTTGACTTTTAATGGTTAGAATTGTCTTGAATAAGACAATACCACCCACCAACGCCAAACAACACATATTTGCCTTCATCAAGTGTAATCTCTTACTAGCTTAATGCATGTTTCGTGCAATATCCCCATTTCCTTCCCCTGTGAGAGAAGTCTTCACTTCTATATTTGACTCTGTTTTTCAGTAGCACCAGCTCAGCGAAGCTAAGTCCCAAATGTCAGCCGCGTTCCACCCCGCGATTTTGTGCCTAAAAAAGCCTACACAAGACTTGTCGGCCACAAACATGTCGGTTACAAAACCTGCGATATCCACTTTACATTCCCAAAATTCTCGATTTGTACACTTTCCCCACCACACCTTTTGCCTCCTATTTACCCACCACCATGTGTCACGACGGTGATATAGAATCAGCCCTGGCTGAAATGAACTCTTTTCTTCGTCTTAATGCAACTCAAATCGGGCATTGAGCGTATGACACTGTCCAAACGATTCAAAGGCCAAACCACCTCCCGCGGAGCCTACCTCTCTGATCACCGCTTCTGTCTAACTGACGAACAAGAACAAGAGCTTATATATCATATCAACTGTCTTGCCGACCAAGGTATGCCCCTAACAACTCAAATGGTCAAGAATTTTTGCAGAAGAGATGGTTGGGACGGTGGTAAATAAGAACTGGACCATAGGGTTTATTAGGAGACATCCAAAGGCCCTGAAAAGTCTGTATTTGCGCAATATCGATAATATACGAGTAAATGGCGAATATGCCCCTACTTATATAAGATATTCTTTGATCTTGTTCATCCTTACTTTTATGTTACTTCTTATTTATATCTTATTTATAGAGATACTGACTAAAACTCGACAGTTACTCCATGCAATCGAAAAGTACAACTTGATGGCTGATAATATATATAACTAGGATGAGAAAGGGTTTCTGATTAGTCTACTATACGCCTTGAAGAGAATCATGTCTAAAGAGGCACATGATTCAGGGTGTGTCCGTCAAGCTACCTAGGATGGTTCACGAGAGTTTATTACTCTTATGGCATGTATATCTACGAGTAGGAAAGATCTACCACTAATGTTAATATACAAAGAGGAAAGCTATGATCTATGAGACTCTTGGTTAGGTGAATTGAATATTAGGGATAAGGCACACTTTGGTGCACCGAGTACAGGATAGTGTAACGATAATTTAAGCTTGTCTGGCTTGAGCAAGTGTTTAATTGGTATATACGAAGGCAAGTAGGAAATAGTAGGAGACTACTTATCATTTGTCGGAGCCAGCCCTTTTGGGGTCCGATTACACGGTCCAAACTTTAGCGATATGCTAAGCCCGGTTGGTCAATTTCGCCTATTGACTAATCGGACCCTCCAATTGGTCAATATACCACCCCATACCTCAATTTCTCCCCATTAACCAATATACCACCCTATTACTCAATATATATTGACTTCTAGGGTAGTATATTAAAGGCATATTGATTAATAGGATTATCAATCATAGCCCGTTAGTTAATACAGCGATCAGTCAATTAGGGGGGCTTTAAGGGGCTTAAATCACGGGATCTCCACTTCCATGTACAAAAATCACGGGATCTGYACTTCCAGGAAAATAGTTAGTTTTACCTTTRGATTAATTCCAAATACTCTTATTCTCTAGAAAATGATAGTTTGTTAATAAATAGTACTATACCTATCATCAAATTCTAGTCAAAGTACAACTTTGTAATTCATTTCTACCCACTTATCCAAATCAATTATTTTCCACCCCCATTTATATATACCAATATAGCTTCTACTTCTACTTCCACCCCCCCTTTTACTCCACGTAACAGGGTATACGGCCGCCATGATCAATATATTGATATTACTAATCCATTAGTCCATACTTCAGGTACTTCCTTTCTCCCCTCCTCCCCAGAGGCTCCTGCTGGCCAGGAGAAAGCAGATAATTGGTCAGCAGAGATTGAGGAGGCCTGGGATAAGCGCTTTGCTCAAGGAGAATCAAAGAAGGTTCTTACTAGCCGTAAGCGGTACGACTACCGTTGGTATTTGGAGAACCCAAAGGCAGGGCCTCAAGGGCTCTCCAAAAAGGAAAGGCAGGAGGAGATTAATACAAAGTACTATTGTTTGGATAACTTTGAGCTTCAAAAAGGTCAAATCTATCGTCGGGGTAGGGTAGATAAGTCAGGTAATCTATACCCTGCAAGGTATGCTGTCTGTTACTCAGATGCCTTTGAAATTATCTGTTCTACACACGAAAAACTATTATATTATAGTAAGTTGTAACTTTATATATAAACTCTATACTAATAATAAATAGAAGTCAAACCAACATTTGAACGCCTGTAGCAACTATACTACGGTATCTCACGGGAGGACGTAGAATAGGTTATACAAAGATGTACTCAATGTAATAGAGCTATACAGTAAAAAGGGAAGCTTCCCCTTCAGCCAATTAAATCGCACTATCTAGGAGAGAGAATGGTTCTTGATCTAATTGACTTTCGATCTATGGCCGACGGGTCGTACTACTGGATTGCGTAGCTTAAGTGCCACTTTTCCAAGTATATTTGGCTGTAGCCCTTGGAGGGCAAGACAGCCCTTGAAGTGGCTACCCCTTTACGGACGTGGTTAGACAGTAATGGGTGCCCAAAAAAGCTGTAAGTAGCTCTATTCTATCTTTAGTATTATATAAGCTAATAAAGTATAAGGTAATTGATAATAGAACTGAATTTAAAGGGGAACTTGAAGACCTTCTTAAAGAGAAGGTAATTAAGCTAATCAGGGGCCGAGCTTACTACCCACAAACCCAAGGATCCGTAGAAGTAGCTAATAAGATCTTTAAGGCCCGGCTACAGGCTGCGCAGGGTAATACAAGTATTAAAGAATAGTCAAAATTACTCCCTATTATTACCTGGGTAATTAATACAACTAGACCTTCTACTTTACTAAAAAGTATTACCTTATACCAAGTATAGTTTGGCAGGGAGCCTCTTAATTGGCCGAATATCTCGCCCCAAAACTAGAACAGAGAGCTTGCTGAAGAGAGTACTGATGAGGAGGAGGAGGGTGAGCTAGGTATAGCCAATCAGGAGGAGCCTCAGGCTGAGGAGGAGCACTTACTCTCTGAATTAAATAAGAGAGTAAGTGAGTATAATAAAGTTACAGCTGAGCGTATAGTTAGGGCTGAAAAGGGGCAGGTAGTTGAGTATAGTGATCAGGAGGTAGCTAYTTTACAGATCCCAAAAAAGCTAAGGGTAGGGAATGAGGTAAGTAGAATACCTGTACAGGTATTACGAAAAGAGTATAAAGTAAGTTATATTCTTATTATTTTATTTATTACTAATTAAGTCTTAGGAGTATATTCTACTTATACAATAGGGTCAGCTGACCTGTATTCATTCCCCTGGGACTTTGAATAAGCTCCATAGTCAGGATATATACTCCAACCTTCCCAAAACAGGCGCGGTACACAAAAAGGACTGTATTACGCTTAATAAAGCTGTTCAGTTATTTAATAATCGTGGTACTGTCTCTGTACAACAAGCTGCAGGTCGTACTAGTAGCAAAAGGAGGATGGAGCCTCAAAGGGAGGCTCAGGCTGTACGGGCGAAAAGAACAAAAGTGGCTTCAGTTAAGGCTAAGGCAATTCAGGAGGGTAGGGCAGGAACCTAATAATTGTATATTAAATTGACCAATAGGGTGTTAATATATCCGATACGTCAATATTGAGTAATGGGGTGGCCCAAAAGTCAATATATATTGAATTGACGTATGGGGTGGTGTATTGACTAATTGGAGGGCCCATTGACTAATAGGCGAGATTGACCAACCGGGCTTAGCAGATAGACTAAATAGTTAGCGTCAACGTAAGCGAACCTATTATTCTACAAATGCTCGCTACATTACCCACCCTCACTATCTCTTACTGTTTACATCTCCGCACCGATCTTAAACCCATCAACCCCTCAGAAAGACGCCAAAGCCCCGTCCTGCAGCCCCAAAAACATACAATTCTCCTCAAATTACACCCAGACGTTTCCCCCCCTTCCCACAATCAAGTATCTCCCGAACAAGCAACTTTCCTCCATACTTTCTTTACACTTTCCGTAAAGCTCCATCCATCAAACAGTCACACTATGCGTCGCGGAATCCGTAAACGTGCCTTTTGATCTCGATAGTTTCTAGTCTGTGCAGTATTCGAGTTTCCTGAGATTACATCGCCGGAGTTGTTGCACTCCCATCTACGGGCGTGCCTATAGAGCCAGAAGAACATGTAGCCGCCGAAGACGAGACGACTGCAACGGGAGCAACGAGGCCTTGCCGCTCAAAACCCTCCAAAGCCCTTCCAACAAGCAAGCAGATATCCAAGTATGACCCCGATGGATGCAAAACACTATAGCACATGCAGAGTCTCACTCCAGTCCCCAATGCATAAAAAGATGGGTGCCCCAGATCAGCTCGTCCTCCTGTAGTTCCCTCCTCTCTAGTGTTTCCACCGCCACTTGAGTCTCCCGCTGCTCCAACTCCTCAAGGCCCTGAGCTGGGGTGCCATATCGAGAAGCATCTCGCAGCTCTTCTGGTCTGCTACCAGTGGGATCAGTCCATTCTTTGACTTTTGATCTCGTCCTGTGATGCCTCGACCAAACGAGGATGGGGGAGCCTGGTGCGCTGGTCGCTGATGAATTCACTTGCTCTACCAAAGCTAGCTCTAGTTCTTTCTCCAATTCAGCCATTCCATCATCAGTCCATCTATCATCGCCGTTGTTGGGAAGCTTGGGCAGGGAGCGAGGCGCGACTCCATCGACGTGCTCGAGTGATACTGCTGATGTCTTGCTGGTTAATCTGATCCTGTAGTGGAGTAGAGAATTGGGGGAGGATCTGGGGCTGATCTTGTGCGGGAGCAGCAGACACGCCTTGCTGCTCACAAACTCCAAGTCTTGGAGCAGGCTCGTTGATCCAACAACCCTCCTCAACATCACATCATTGACCGGATGTATCAATGTCGCGGTGCAAATTGAGTCGAGGATTAGACGACAGGTTGGAGGGCTGTTCCAGCTCGCGGCGCAATTTTGTGGAGGGCAATTGCAGTCGCGGCGCAGTATTAAAACCTTATCATATGAACCCTCTTCCCTTCCACTTACACGTCCTCCCGTAACTCAAGGGGAAGGGCATGGTCAAGGTATACACTCCCAGCTGTTTTAATGAGTACCTGTACTGTAGATGCGCTGATAAGATAAGCGGATATCGTCACTCCACATGCGCTATCTGGGGCTAAATCTGGCGCAGCCGCCGCTAGGTAAGGTACTCGTAACATCTCAAGTCAAATTCGACCTTATATTCAAAACCGACCCCAAAACCTGCCCGGTATTTGAGATCTGCGAACTCACTCTTACGCTCACCCTCCCAGTTCCAGGGCACCATCATTTTCCCACCGCACCCCTAGTTGATGCTCAATGCCGCCGGCCCCACGGTTGTTGTTGCTCTGAATCCTACGCTGCGACTACTGCGAAGTACTGCCGTCCGCGCATTCCTCCTCCTCCTCCTCCTCCTATATACCTAGGTATTAGCGCCCTGTGAGGGCATTCCAGGTTCTGTCCTGGGGGACGTATGGCATCGACCCCGCTGGCTTAAGCTTGAACGGAGGAGCGGGCTGCGACGAGCGGAGCGCGCAATGCCCCTCCCACCACGGTTGTTCCCCGGCGACGTCGAGCTGGGGAAACGAGACGATGACCACAGGCCAGGCACGAAGATAACGAATCCCCTTGGGTTGGGGCTGGGGCTCCTCTGGGAGCCGCGGCGGCTGCCTCATGCGCCGCATCGAAGAAGCATACGGCGGTTCGCATTGGGCGTGTTGGCTTTAATCGCCCTTTACTATTTTTTCAACAACATACCAACTGATCTCGGCCCTCCAAGAAAGCGGCCATATTACAACCCCCCAGATAGCGGACCGACACCAGCACTCCCGACAGGTTTGAAGACGTCATCTGCGGAACCTCCACATAAGCACAAGCAAGAGCAAGAAGAGGACGGAGTGGAAATACTACGACGTAATTTCAATGGCCCGATCAAGTTTTATAAGCTTGCCTCGTCACTTCGGGCCGCTCCGACGGCAAGACCTGCTGATCTATACAACCGAGATATCGTGAGTGTTATGGTCCTTCAAGCTGCTACAACATTGCTAATGATCCCAGCTCTTCGCCGCTGCTAGTTTGAAAAGTGCTGCCATTTTGCTGCCTATCGCCTGTGACATGGCTATGCGCAAAAGGAACTTTGTACATTTTGCTCTTATGGGGAGGGACCCTATCTCGATAGACATATTGAAATCGGTAAATGGTATTTCAGAGGATTGCGGGATCCTATTCCATGGTATGCCATATGTGCTCCAACGCTGCGAGATTTGAGGGTCTAACTTCTTCAGATGCACGTCCTGATTTCTCTACCACTAGCACCGACTTTCGCATGGAAGTCAGTAGTTCCGCAGCCTTCAATCATATCAACAACTTTGTGAAACCAAATGCAGCGTTGGTGGATGGGTCAGGAGGAGAAGAGCCATTCTTTCTAAAGGGTATCAAGGCGAGAGCCTTGGCTCTTCAAAAGACAGTAATAGAACTCCCTGAGAATGCGGAACAAAATTTGATGTGGATCACATTATTGGATAGCTCCTCACTAAGTGGTAAGTCATCCTCACTTTCTTCTCCGGCCGTGACTAAACCTTTCTAGCCTGGAACATGGCCAGTATTGACATTGCTGTGCATGCTCAGCCTTCCGCCTCCGGGTCATTGATGAGATTGCTCGACTCTTTAACGAGGGCAGACTTTTTCTCCAGTGCGCCGCCGCGTTTAACAATCGAATTACCCAACCAGATTGACGAACCTACCAAAGAATATTTAGCTCGATTTAAGTGGCCCCCGAATAGGGTTGATAATTCGGGCAGCTTGCTGACATTGCATCATCGAATTTCCCAACATAAAGCTACAGCGGAAGAAAATTCGATCCGTTTTCTCGAAACTTTTTGGCCCGCCGATCCGTGGACATCCCATGTTCTAGTGCTCTCGCCCCAGGCAGAGCTTTCACCTCTATTCTTTCACTACCTCAAGTATACATTGTTAGAGCACAGATATTCGAATGATAACCCGGCCTTACATTATAATATGATGGGAATCAGCTTGGATCTCCCTTCAACATACCTCAACGATTCTTCTGCGTTCACGCCACCAGCCACTAATACGTCGGACGTCACTCCCTTCCTCTGGCAAGCACCAAATAGCAATGCAGCTTTATATTTTGGGGATAAATGGGTTGAGCTCCATGATTTTGTAGCTCGACTTCTTACATCGCAACATAATCTACCCACCCCACCGACATTGAACGAGAAGTTGGTTAGCAAGACGTACCCTTCTTGGCTCGAGCATGTCTTGAAGCTCATCCGCGCTCGGGGGTACTGGCTCTTATATCCAGGTCTAGAGAAAACAGATTCTCTTGTCACCCTTCACAACGATCTATATCTACCGCCTGACGAGTATAGGGAGGATGTCGAGATGGGGGCAGAGTCTGACCAGGGAGAGCTAACCGCTGATCCTGACCGGCACCTGTCTCTTAAACACACAGAGACTCCGCTAATTACTAAACCCCTCCTGACCCTCTTACCTTTTAGTGGAAGTCTTCCGAAGGTCGCGGGAATGCCACTGCTGAGCTGGGATGGGGAGAGAATTGATGCAGGTGATATTGGAAACCATGCTGCTAGTTATAGTGTGCTATTCCGGGAGGAGATCGGAGGTTGCGACGCCTCTGCAGCCCTGGAGCCGGTCCTTGGACTAACTGCGGAGGACTTGTTCTGCTTAGATAGTGCGCCGGCCGAGGGCTAGTATATAATCGTACTGTGTATAAATTTCTAGAAACAACATTTAATATCCCTAATACCTCCCAACGCCAACGGCAACTGCAATAAACCGTATAGCAGCATCACCACTAGTCACTGCTCCCCTGGAATCAATTATCGTATTATTAGGGGCAGGTTTTTACTTCAATTAATACACTATTGTGGCATTTCAGAACCTGACAGTTCAATTTCTCGTTTGTGTGCGCGATTGGCCATGAATTATTTGTAAACACTGTAAAGGTTCGATGTGGCCCGTGCGCATACATTCCTTCGTGTACCTAACAGAACACGAATTCATCTCAGCCCGCTCAACAACAATCCCATCTCGGTTTGCTTTGAATGTTCTCTGCTGAAAAAAATGTATGAAGATTCCTGGTACAGTTATGTGCCTGAACCAAGCTCCCACAAGGACGATGCCCAGGCATCAAAGCATCGTCGTGGGGAGTCCATGTTAAAACAAACCAATGTCAGCTACCCCACTGCAGTATACAAGCACGCTATTAATGAGTCCAGTAGGGGAACAACCAGATACCTGGACCATCTGGATCAATACTTGAGCTCTTCGAGGAGACCGCAGATTCTAATGGCCCACCTAAAGCCACATTAGCCAGAAGAGCCAAATCGTATGGCAATTTCTATGAGATCGCTGTTGGCTACCTGGATAAAGAGTCCAAGGGGCAAACAGTTCGAGATCCCTTCGAACCTCTAGAAGTGGGCCTGGGGAATCGCCCTCTCGATGCCTCGTACGAGGAGTGCGAAGAAGAGTTGTTAAATGCGAGTCACGAGGAGTACCAGTATGCCAAGCTAGGTGAAGCTCTTATCATGAATCTCTACTAATATTTGAAAATAGACTGTATAGAGATCAGTTGGCATTATCGGCACGGCATCTTGATAACCTCCTCAGCGACACTACGTCTGCATTGGACCTACTAGCCACACTATCTGAATCTTTTAAAGCCGTTGAGTCTGAAACGACAGCATTTCAGAGCCAATGTGAAGATCTCTTATCAGACCAAAACCGCCTTCGTGATCTAGCCGATGAGGTAGGAACAGAGCTGCAGTATTATGCATATCTAGAACCTCTGACTCGTCGTCTCAACGCTCCGGGTGCGGGGAGATTGATTAGAAGTGATGACTTTCTAGACATGCTTATGAATTTGAATACATGTATAGATTTCATGGACCAACATGTAAGCTTTCACTTTGCTTCGAATCGTGCTATTGGGCTACTCTTACTTCAAGAGACAATTACGTGACACCATCACGAGCTTACCAGTTTTAAACTTGAACTGCGCTAACTCACATAGCCAACTTACCGAGATTCAAGTATTTACAAGACCCGATATACATCTCTTCTTGAGAAATCTCTCAGTCTTGTGCAGATGGCATTCTCGAACGCTTTGCGCGAGGTAACCGACGATGCCACCAAACAGCTTCGATTGAAGGAACAAACAGAGACTGCAGAGTACATCCTTTTGTACGGCAAATACGAGACAGTCATCTCAGACCTAGGTCCTCAGGTCGAGAAGCTTCTACGGACCACCGAATTTCCATTCAGCGATAACAGCGGGTTCAATAGTCGAAGTGCTAATGTCCAACAATGGCCTGAGTTCTACAAACAAGTCGTCGACACCTATATCAAGAGCCGTGAGCCAGTTGGCCCCTTGGTACTGAAGAGTCTCCGGAAATTTGCCGCCAGCGATCCAAAACCAGAAACAGATTTCAAATCATTTGTGAGACGTTGTATCCAATACGTTTTTGACATCTGTTACAACGAACTTACCCTCGTGGAAAAGTTCTTCCAAGATGGTCCCAACTGGAACAAGGATGGGGAGCTGGCAGAGAAGATCGAAGAGAATCGATTTTCACATCTAGCAACCCTCTACACGTTCTTAACACCATATCTCAGCAATTGCGACCTAACACGTATTTGCGGTCTGACTAGCTGGTTAGAGGCGAATTATCTGACGTCGAATGAGGACTTTGACAGCGATAGAACCCGGGAGGCTCAGAAATTGACGGCGCATGTCCTACTTGACAAGCATCTCTGGCCGCTCTCAGACGCACTCTTCCTCAAAGCAGCTGCCGAAATCGAACACTTCAAGCCGTCGCCCGATGATCTTCAAATTGCCATCAAACCCGCCACAGCCCCGGTCGATGAGAATAAAGCGGTGGCGACGAGCGAAGCACTTGATAGCGAAGCACATGGAGACGCCCATACACAAGCGAGCCCGGGCATGTCAAATGCATATCCAACCGTAAAGACTGCCATTAAACTATTAGTCATGTATAACGATAGAGTATATGACAGACCCGTAAGTAACCCGTTCTATTTAATTCTGGCTGCTGTATTTACATTCTTTCCAGAGAACAGGTGATGTGCTCTACGAGATTGTCCACCAAGCGACCGAATCTCTTCAGAAAGCAGCGACAATCATCAAACGCAATTCTACCATCATGGATGCACAATTATTCCTCATCAAAAACCTGATGCTCATCGAAACCTTATTCATGACACATGAATTACCAGACTCTATCCGGCAGTCTGCCGAGTTTGACTTCACACCGATATGGGAGACTATCAAGGAACTCCAGGATAGGAAGCAGCTCTTTAATCCTCTAGCATATTTTACACCTCTTTTGAAGGGCAAGCTGCTTCCTACTGTTGTTGACCACCTATTGGATGCAAGGAAGGAGTTGGAGAAGGTCCTTGTGCAGCAGATCACGGCATTTACAAAGTATTGGCAATCACGTTTGGGTGATAAGGATCCCAACAAGAAGGGCTCGATCGAAAAATCAACGGTTGAACTGGACAGCTTGCTACGGAATGTTTTCGAGGACGAAACTACCAGAGCTGCGTTGTGGAAGATGATCAGGGCTGAAGAACAATATTAGATACGAAAAGGTAAAGATCAGAACGACATTTGAAAATACACTGGTGTTATGAACCCCCTATACTTCCATCGATATTAGTTCCTCTTCACGTACCTCCCTGAATCTGTGGTGTGGGAGTATTATTCCTAACTTGAAATTTGCCATTACGAACCTACCTAGGTAGTATTCAGTCGACTTATCCTAGAAGATGAGTGGGACAGGGAATTATAGGGCGTAGTTAGTCAACTGAAGTGATATTAATAAAACCAACTCCCTAGGTTTTATCAGGCTAAATTGACTATAAGGCTCATATCTCAATGCTGCATACCCAGGTTTCAGGTAGATAGGTATGTTGGTGTTTGTACTTTGTATTGACCTGGAATCCATGGCACAAATCCCGAGCTCCGAATTCACGACGCGGATTTTGACTTCGCGTCGTCCAACATCATCACCATTTCCCTCCCAGCATTTCCGTCCGCTGTACCTCTTCCTTCTCCAAATAGGGCATTCTACGCGGCGCAAGCGCTCGGCCTCTCGCAAACAGTCTCCGTATCACCATTTTCCTCAACCTCGAGTCAATTGCGACGCCTTCGAGTATGCGATGAAGCCCAGCAATGCGCCTCCACAGAACAATTAGCCCACGCTCCCGATTTTGACTGGGAGAATGCCCCCAGCAGTTTGCAAGTTCTGGCAGCAAGGCACATGCCGAAATGGAGGTTGGTACAAATATATCAGCGATAAGGCTTCGAAGCTAAATATAAGGGGTAGACAGGTGCAGGTTTCTACATCAATCAAACGGCGTGGCCACGGGCAATCGTTTTGCAGCCCTCCAGACCCCAGATACCTCGAACCCTCGGCGCAATGTTGGATATCATCAAAGTCAGGCCGCGAGTAAGCATCTCCTACGAATTACCTTGGGGTAGGCTGATATTGAAGGCTCGTCGACAGGACAACTACCCTTCTCCCTCGACAAAGATCACATCGTGACGGATTTGTCTTCAGAACGACCACAATGGATTCTGTCTGCCTACGGGCCTGGAAGGAATGCCCCCGCACAATTATTTGGCGGGGAGCAACGAGAAAAGAGCTTCGAAGAAATACGACTTGCGCATTATGCAGGGATCGCGTCAGGTAACCCACAACAAGCTGTAGGACACCTTCCCATTCAAAATGGTTGGTTACTGACTTGGGATAGGTCCAAGAAGCCGATGCGTTGTATCAGGCGTCGGAGCAGCAGATCCAGACTGCATTGAATGATGTCGATGGGGCCATCAATTTTATAATAAACGCCGAGAAAGAGCACCCCAATAGAATAGATATTTGCAAAGGCGCACAAGGAGCTGCAGCTGGTCCATCATCAAATCCATTTAGCACCAACGCCTCTCAACCTACCGTTGCGAAGAATCCTTTTGGAGCCCCAAGTCAACCAGCCAGTATATCAGCATTCGGAGCGCCTTCTGGAGCCGCCGGCGCATTCGGTCAACCATCAGCTCTTGGTGCAAAACCAAACCCATTCGGAGCACCGACCCAGGCCTTCGGGGCTCCTTCACAACTTGGAGCGACAGGAGGGTTCGGGCAACCCTCCGCATTAGGCCAAAAACCAAACCCGTTTGGGGCCCCATCAGCTGGCCAAGCGCCAGGAACATCTGGCCCTTCAGCATCGGGCTTCGCAGCATTTGCTGGCACGCCCGCTCCCTTTTCTCAGCAAAATCAGCCACCCAGTACTAATGCGTTTGGGGCGCCTTCTCAGCCTACAACTTCGAGCGCTTTTGGAGCCCCATCACAGCCTGCTCCGGCTGGTGTATTTGGTGCTCCATCACAAACAGCACAGTCCAGTGCGTTTGGTGCCCCATCACAACCAGCACAGTCCAGTGCGTTTGGTGCACCATCACAACTTGGCCAATCCCGTCCGTTTGGCACATCAACCTCACAGACCCAGCCCAATCCATTCGCGTCAAACACGTCTCAGCCTTTCGGCGGACCGCCTCCTTCAAAACCTGACTTTGGTGCCCTATCACAACCCGCAACTCAAACTCCGTTTGGAGGAGCAACAGGCCAACAGCAGAATCCTTTTGGAGCACCTTCATCTGCTAGTGCTGCTACTCCCAACCCCTTCGGTCCGCCTCAACCGACTCCTACAGCACCCCCAAATCCATTTGGAAATGCAGGAGCCGGGCCATCAGGCGCAACCCCCTTTGGTACCCCAGCTCAACCAGTTGTCAATGGCCATGCTGGGAAAGGCTCTCAACACCCGCCCCTGAGTAACTATGCCTCCAAGGATGGCAGTGGAAGATTGACTATGTTTAAAGGCAAACGGGTCATATATCGCGACGGTGAACCAGGCGTACAGAATAGGGATGGAACTTGGGCGAAGATCTGGTTTCCCGATGGGCCACCACCCTACTATAAGGACACAGAGCTGGAAGACGAGGCATATGATGAAAACACAAAGGCGGCGTATATGCATATGATGCAGACGGGCATGTTTCAAAATGGCGCCATGCCGCTGGTGCCTCCTAAAAGGGAGTGGTGTTTGTGGGATTTCTGAATCATACGGTGTTTAGACTCATGGTCTGGGAAGCATTGGGAAGGCGTTGTGGCATTATTATCGGTCTATACCAGAAATCAAGATGTAACAGCAAGAGATCTACACGATTCAACAGCCAATCGACTGATGATTGACAATTATAATGCGCGACATCTGAAGATTGATGCAATCCCTATATCAAGTTGGGTTGTGAGCAATGGTCGTACGCTACTTATTATTATTATTACCTATTTTGGAGAAGTTTATATCGGACGATCAAGTGGGGTATATATATGAGCGAGTACCACAAATAGAAGAAGCTTGCTAACAAGCCAATACGTGCTTTCCTGGTCTCACCAGGCACCCAAGTTGGTGGCTCTGTCACGTGGAGGCATCGTGTCAGCATGTCTTTATACCCCGCGCTTTCGTTTCTGACTTCCAAGCAATGAACTCGCAAAAAGATCACTGTGGCTTTGAGGATAATGGCGCAGATGCCAGAACAGACCACCCCGACGGTTGTGGACTCCATTGACTCGCTGCAATTTCTTATCCGGGAGCTGATCAATCAGGTGGAACCTAAGACCTTGTATATCGATCTTGAAGGGATAAATCTCTCCCGCCATGGAACTGTGTCTTTTCTCACACTACTCGTAAATTATGGCGGCGTTCACCCTGATCATCTATATCTAATCGATATCCATACGCTTGGATCTGCGGCATTCAATACCTCCTCAACTACCCTCGCTTTGAACAACCAATCCAAAACATTAAAAGATATTCTCGAGTCTCCAACGCAAACCAAAGTGATTTTCGACGTCCGCAATGACTCTGACGCTCTGTTTAGCAATTTTGGTATCAGGCTGCAGGGTGTCATGGATTTGCAACTCATGGAGAATGCAGCTCGCAAGGGCAATGTTCGCGGCAAGAAAATGGTCCATGGGCTGGCGAAATGCATCAAAGAGGACTCGAATCTTTCAGAGGATCAGAAGATAAAGTGGGAACTCGCGAAAGAAGAAGGTCGGCGTCTTTTTGCTCCAGAGCTTGGGGGCTGCTACGAAGTCTTTAACGAGCGGCCTTTGAAGAAAGAGATCAAAGCCTATTGTGAACAAGATGTTTGGTTCTTACCACATCTATACAAGGTTTACAGAGATAGACTTGGCATTGGATATTCTGAGGGCCCGAATTGGTACAAAGCGATCTCTTCTGAGACGGCAAAAAGACTCGAAGAGTCGAGGAGTGAGACGTACGAACCGCAGGGGCGAGATAAAGCATTGGCACCAGTGTGGGAAACATCTCAATATGTTTGAGGACAATGGGGAGTTCTTCATTTGATAACTGGTTTTGTCAATGCTAGCACGAACTCTTTTTCCCTGCAGCAAGAAAATCATTGCGATCAAGACAAAGGCAGCACTTCAAATTTTGCCATGGGTGTGCTACAGGCA
Source organism: Venustampulla echinocandica (assembly GCF_003357145.1). Taxonomy (NCBI): domain Eukaryota; kingdom Fungi; phylum Ascomycota; class Leotiomycetes; order Helotiales; family Pleuroascaceae; genus Venustampulla; species Venustampulla echinocandica. The sequence goes on along the minus strand of NW_022474219.1, from coordinate 433,855 downwards.
TTTAAATAAGTCTAAGGTAGCTAAAAATTCGATTCAATGGAGAAAGTGGGATGGCATAGGTATAGCAAAAATCCATACAAATTGATGGGTCTGACGATATTCTTGTTTCGCATGCCGTCGCGACTCCACGTTTGTACGAAGAAGGGCAAGTCTAGTCTAGATATCGGCGGGAATATATCCCACGTATATCCTTCGATCATACATTTCTGTTGTCCATCGCTTGGAAGCGATAGGAATAGTACTATATTGGAGTAAGTTTTGCCCGAATGTCAGCTAGTCCTGGTGTGCGACCTCTCCGGTATATATATTGATTTAAGCAAATAGCTGTCACATACGACCATAGACTGAGGAGAAATGGGCATCCCGTCCGCTCTGCCATACACAAGCCTCAGATCGGCAGATTAGTAGTTGGGTGGGTGACCACCAGCGAATACCTGCTGTTGTATGTTTTTATTTTTACATTTTGTATCGTTTAATTACTTTTTGCTCTTTTTTTTTTTTTTTTTGCGGACTGCAATTACTGTTGTTGTCCTCCATGGTCCTAGTGGGATATTGAGAGGGGAGCACCGAATCCGTCGTCCAACCAACCTCAATCACTAACCTTACCTCCTCCATCCAACTCTACGCTACGACAGTGAATGAAGTCCTGTATATAATGAACGAATCCGCGACCGTTCTTTAATAAAAGGCCCCAGAAATCAGGAGCCCAAGTCAAAACAATTTCTGGCATAAAGGAGATCAAGGAATTTTGGGAAAAGTTGCTTGTCGGGAAGCTTTAAGAGATAATAATTAGAAAGTTTCAAGCTTAGGGAGGAGTCCTCGATCATCTCAATTGTCAAAATCAGAACCACAACGGATTTGGTTTGAAGTCCCAGCCTTCAAGTCAATTCCAAGCTATATTCCATCAGACTCGCCCTATAAATGCCCTTGCGGAGTCCCCCCCTCCCTTGGCTACCAACTTCACGGCAGAATGTAGGAGACGGCCACAATTTACAAAGGCTAGAAAGAGTTCTTGTTGGTCTAAACTATGTTCTATCTTCAACCCTTGCTCTCCGGATCGGTGTTCATTTTGGCGGTGATGCACTTAGTTCAAGTTTCGGTTCAGGCATTAGGGAAGGTGACGGAGACGATAGAGGTAGTGTTACGTAGTACCGGGTCTTTTCTCCACAAATGCATTCGGGAGCACTATTAGATATTGGATGGCCGCAACCCTTGCAGGGCTCAGGATCACCCATTGTAAAGGTGTGATATTGACGTATTATTGAGGTGGTAATTAAATCTGTAGCTAGAAAGAGTAATGTTGAATGGAAGTTCGTGTTGATGGTTGCCACTGATTTGGGGCGACGGGGCGGCTGCTTATACAGTACTCGTGCTAATTAATACAGTAGTACGCATAGGGGTGTTGTATTATACCTAGGTACGAAGTAGATTGATTTGTTGGTGACTGTTAGTGACTTGCAAGTGCTGACGGTCAGTGAGAGCGAGACCTGGGGGCTGTTTCTTATAGAGCCAACCCCGACCACATATCCAGCACCGCAGCGAGCCAGTCACATATTCTGGCGCTACGTAGCGTTGCGTCAACTGTACGAAGTAGTAGTTTATGCTCCTGTCCCCTATACATACTCTAGGTAGTTAATATATCAACTACCCTCGTAGTAGTCTTCGTTAATCGGGAAATATCCAAGAAGGCAGGGCCGTGAGTCAATTATATTCCTCTTCTCCTGTAGCGCCTTCAAAAACAGGATTTAACAGATATAGAACAACACCTTCCGATCACATTGCAATCATGCCATCATCAACAACATCATCATCTTGCACCTCACCTGATCCCTCCCACCTCACCATACCAAGCAAACCCACGGCTCCAATATCATATACCTTCTTCCCAGGCGCCAACCCCAGTTCCTCCCCCTCAACCCACCTGATAATCTTCATAAATGGCCTCGGCCTCCCTGCCGCCTCCTGGACCCCCAGCATAAACATTCTCCGCACTAAACTCCCCTCGCACCCAGCTTGTCTAACCTACGACCGCTACGGCCAAGGACTAACAACCGCACGGGACCCTATCGACGGCAGCCCCGGAAAAGAAGATGGCCACGATTTCCTCGACGTCGTAGCGGACTTGCACGAGATCATCAATGTCATTGCAGCCACGAAATTTAGTTTCGCCGACGACGCAAAAGATATAGAGAATGGAAAACTACAGCTATTAATGATAGGCTCCTCTATCGGTTGCCCTATCATCCGTCTCTACGCGCAACACCACTCGGGTCTAGTATCCGGCGCCATATTCCTCGATTCTAACATAGCGAACGCGAATTTCTCAGATTTCCTCCCGGATCCGGACGACCCTTCTTTCACTCCTGACATGGTGGTTGCGGATGATTGCACGCTGATGCAATATAGAGGTGCGAGGGATCGACTCGCTGCTATGTTTGATCTTGGTGTAAAGAATGCCGAGAATTTGGATCGAAGGAGTGGGAGAACGTTGTTACCGAGTGCTGAGAGCCCCAAACTGGTGGGACCAGCGGGGAAAGGACCTTGGTTGAATGTTGTAGGACATGATCCTGAGGTGTTTGCGGAGAGTGGGTTGGAGAGGATGGGGACGCCGAAGAGTTTGACTATGAGGTTTACTAATCCGTGAGTTTTTGTATTGTGAATGGCAGTGGGATCGATATGCTAATTTATATATAGGTATTGGGCCAAGTATAATAAAGGGCTTACGCGTATTACGGATCCAGAGAGGTGCCAGGGTGTCGCTATTGCAAAGGGCTGTGGCCATTTTATTCACTCTGATGATCCTGAGTTTGTGGCGGGTGAGGTTATGAGTATTATTGAGAAGCTAGGATGGTGAGAATGCTTAGTTTTACTCTAAAGTCGGTTGCTGGGTATCAGATAACAAGCCCTGCTCCAGATCGAATGAGTTAGATAGGCAACATGCAAAATTACTTTTCCTAGGAGTTATAAACCTCGCAGTATATAGTGCTTTACTTGAACTAGTTTTCCCGGTTGTATATTTCTGAACCAGCCGCCATGGATCCGATACCAAGTATCTTCAGTCTCATTTGATATAATATGACTAACCCCATGATCGCAATGACAAGTCATGGCCCGGTCTAGAGCCATGTTACCCAATTTGAGGTTCAATTTTAAACCACGTGGACTGGAACGGATGCTAGGTTCAATGATTTTGTTTGATGCCTTCTGACTATCACAACTCCCCCAACCACCCCTTCAGACGCCCTATAATACACACCTCTTACGCCAAATCATACAACCTAGAGCAAATCACATCATCCTTGGTAAGCTCAAATCCATTTATGTCCCGTAATTTTGACCTCCATCCGCTCTTTACTCTCCTCTCTAAACTTCTCAGCTCGCTTCTTCCTCGTGGACGCATCCTCTTGTTGCACAGCAAGCCTACACAGATCCAGGTCCCTTACCTCCTTCCACTTTTCCCCATGCAGTTGCTTATACAATTCGTCGGTGCCATTGTCCATATCCTTCATCCAGCTTTCCAAGGACGCCAGCTTCTGGTCTATAATCCACTGTCTTTTACCATCACCGTCGGCCTTCATGCGCTTGATCTTTGTACTCGCCTCGGCCTCTAAGTGGGTCTCGCGGATTTTTCGTTTGTTAGCCTCTGCCTCCTTGCTACGTGCTTTGTCGGCGAGGTAGCGTAGGCTATGGCCGAGTTTTTGAGTATCCTCGGGAATAGGATTGATGTCCAGGGGAGGCGCAGTGAAGAATATCACCTTGCCGTATTCATCTTGTTGGAATTGACCACGAATATCGGCGGGGATGGACAAATTTGCAGACTCTGATAGGGTATAGACCTCGACAGGACGAGGAGGATTATAGGCATTAGTATGAGGTGTATGAGTTGTCGGGGGTGGTGCAATACTGCGCACTGGGGTCACAGAAGCACTGTTCTGATATTGACCATAATTGGTAAGCGGAGTCGCATGTTGAGCGACTGGGGTTGCGCCAGAAGTGAATTGAGGGGTGTAAGAGGTCTGTTGGTAGAGTGGCGTATGTGTTGAGGGCGGGAGGCTACTAGAGCTATGGCTTCCGTAGGATGTTTGTTGTGCTAAAGGAGCAGGTGAGGGCGATGGGCGAGCCGCTGCGTATGATTGACCATATTGAGTTGGAGCTGTGGTTCGGCTCGCAGCTGGGGAGGGAAGAGGGGCACTGGCTCGCGTACCAGACATGGCAACATCTCCTTGCGAGTCGAATCGCGGACGATCAAGAGCCACCGACCGGCGAGGTGGTTCAGGTGTGGGTGGTGGAGGTGATGGGGTTGGCTCAGGGGGCGGAGATTCCTAAAGTTAGATGTTAGGATTGCGGTTTGTCATTGAAAATAAACCAGTTTTCAACTCACATTATCTTGGCGAGGGCGTTTGTGAACGGCCCCAACAATCGGTGGGGCATTGGGGGCTCCCCAGGTCGGTTTCGGAATGGAATCCTCCTCCTTTGCGTCTTCTCGAAGCAGGTGCTTGATTGGACTTGGAACTTTTTTCATCTTCCTCGGGGCATCAAAAAGATCCATCTCATAATCCCTATCCCTCACCTCATCCGGTACACAACTAGCCCACGTCTTGATCTTATTCATCACATGCTCCTTCTCGTTGTAGCGAGCCTCACACACATAGACTTCTTTATCAGCGGGGAATCCTCGAGGGCGGCCTTTGTTGTATCGGGTGAAGAACATGACAAAGCAGCGATCAACAACCTCTTCGATTTTGGAATCTCGGTATTGTCCAGTTTTCACCACCTCGTTTTCGTAAAAGTGTTTCTCGTAACGATGAACGGTCTGCTCAGGGCGGTAGTACCAACAGGCGTTGATCCATTTCTGCCCTTCCTGATCCTGCCACGTCCGGAAGATTTGGGCCACGATAGGCTTGGTAACGTCGTTGGGGTTTAACAAATGGACCCAATCTCCCACTTTCCACAACTCCCCATTGTACATAATCTCAGACAGTGGCAGCCTTCCATCTTCGTCTAGGAAATCGGTGTCCGGCTTTTTCTTTTCTTGTTCGCCGATTATCCTAGCCTCTTTCTGCAGATCAACCGCATCTTTATACACCTGGCTGCTATCCAGATTGTACGATTTGGCATTCTCAAACATAAGTTCTAGATCTTTCAACACTTGATCCACGGATTGGTACTTCTTCCTCTTCGCCTTTCTCTTAATCAAGTCCATGGCTATCGGATTCTTGACTTCTTGGTAATATTCTGGCATGACCGATTTATCTGGCAGCTTCTCAAAGTGCAAGATCTTAAGATCGCCCATGGAATTCTTGAATTTGCGCAACCCTTTCAGAAGTGCGCTGATTCGAGCTTCCATGGGAGTATGGACCTTGGGTGGCCTGCCTCTCTTCTTTTGGGACTCGTGGTCCTTTTTATCGTCGTCGACCTTTCCGTCCCGTTTAGCAGCGCCAGAAGATCGCCGCCCTCTCTTATTCCGCCGTCCTCGCGGGCGGTCGTCATCTGTGCCATCATCCTCTTCATCCTCGTCTGACTCGTCCTCGTCCTCTTCGGGTTCTTCATCCTCTAGTTCAGGAGGCGGCGAGGGGTCGGCGGGAGGTATTTCACCAAGATCTGGAAGCTCTGCTTCTTCCTCGGTCAAGACCTTCTGCTCAACTAACTTCTGCAACTCGGCTTTGAAAAGTTCTTGGAGAGCGACGGCATCTTTGTAAACGATGGATGAAGGTCGATTATAAACCATGGCATTGTGACAGATCAAAGCGAAGTCCCGGACGAACTCTCTGTAATTCTGGTATTGCTTCTTAAGGATTTTACTCTAGCCTGGGTTTTAGTACTGGCTCCGCAGCTTGGGATAGAATTTGAGGAGGTCTACATACGCGAATGGTGCTGAGGGCAATCGGCTCCTTTATTATCTCGAAGTACGTTGGGAAATTCCGCTTATTGAGCATGCGCTGGAAAGGGAGCGCTACCTCATGCTCACTATCACCCATAACATTAGCTCGACTTCCAAGCGTGCAACCAACCAATTGGCAATGGAACCTGGCTTTGGACGTACTCCTCTGGATCTTTATAATCGCTCAGCCGCCTTACAATTCCATCTAGAATATCAAGCGCTTGTTTGTTAAGGCCAGTCGCTAGGGGCGGCGCCGGGGCCGTCTGCGATGGAGTCGCGTTCGCATCGTCCTCAGCCCCCGCAGTCGCATTCGCAGTGGCAGTTGGAGTTGGAGTCGCAATCGCAGTGTCTTCGGTCTTCACCTCCACAGACGTCTCAATTGTCGGGGTTGGCTCGACATTTGGCGCATCCGTAGCTGGGGCAGACTGTTCTGAGGCCATTGCGCCACGTCTTCAGAAGTCGTACTCCTCTGCGTGAGGTATGGAACTTGGGCTGTCAATCGACTCAATCAAAACAACGATGCTCTGCGATCGCGAAAACGTTCGAGGCTCCCTTTCGCCTGTTCGCCTTTCGCGTCCAAGGCCAACGTGCACGAGCCACGACACGTGACTGACCCTGAAGCTTACATAAAGGATTAGCTAAGGCCCCCCGGCACCTGACGTAGTACTCGGCAGGCTTAAGGTTGAGATCCAGCCTTGTCTCCTCATTCCCACTGCTGTTGCCATTGCCACTGCCACTGCCACTGCCTTTCCATTGCATTTGCCATTCCCTTTACGTCGCCGATAGATCACCATGATTTCGTGATATCTTCATCATTCTCTCCCAAATCTAGCAAATTTCACGTTTGAACGACAATATGCGAACACGCCTTCGAGGCCCTGGCGGCGCATCAACAATCACCCTCGCAGAAGACGCCACAATAGGCGACTTAGTCTCCCAAATAACATCCAACACATCTCTCACCAATTTCGACGTGAAATATGGATACCCACCACGGCCGTTATTATTACAACAGTACACAAAATCCGAGGCCTTGAGCGTTCTCGGGGTGAAGCTCGATGGGGAGCAGCTTACGATAAGCCCGAGAGAGGAGAAGGCTGGGGCGGCGAGGAGGGAGACAGAGCAAACAAGTGGACCTGTTACTCAAAGTACATCTACGTCGGAAAAAGCGCACAAGGGAGCAACAGAGGGATTTTCCTTCACTAATATCCCTGGGCTCTCACAACCACAATCGCAAGCGTCAACAGGGGAGAATTTGAACAAACCAGTATCATTGCACAGGAAAGGCATGGAAGGCGATGTCCCAGAACTCCCTCTTCCAGAGCGCGGGGCAACCCTTGGTTCGTTCCTCTCCACGTGTCTATAATAGTAGCAAATTCCCTAATCAAGAACCCTCAAAAGTCCTCCGCGTAATGCCCGACGACAACAGTTGTCTCTTCCGTGCCTTCGGCACTGCCGTCCTGCCAGGCGACGACCAAACCATGCCAGAGCTACGCTCCCTAGTCGCCAGTGCAATCCACAACGAGCCCGAACTGTACACCAAAGTAGTGCTGGAGCAGAACCCAGATGATTATTGCCGGTGGATACAGACTCCTGATGCGTGGGGAGGGGCGATAGAGATGGGTATTTTGGCGAAGCATTTTGATATGGAGATTTGTAGTATTGATGTACAGGTAACTCGCCCCACCAGCCCCCTCAAGAACTTAATTATACTTTGTATGTGTGCTAACAACCAAACGCAAATAGTCTTTACGAGTCGACACATTCAACTCCGGCCGGCCCACGCGCTGCATCCTCGTATACTCCGGCATCCACTACGACACGATCGTACAATCGCCCTCCGACCCGCCTCATACCAAAGCCGACGCGCCCCCTGAATTCGATAAAAGGGTATGGGACAGCGACGATGACGAGATCCTGATAAAAGCGCAAGAGCTATGCAAGAAGCTGAAAGACAGGCATTATTTTACCGATACGGGTGGCATGGCTATTAAATGTAATGAGTGTGGCGCTGTGGTATATGGGGAGGGACAGGCGAGTTCACATGCCCAGCAGATGGGTCATTATGATATGGCGGAGGTGGTTGCGTGAAGTAGTAGCGCTACATTTGAGTGGGTGGATAAGAGCATTAGGAGATAGATACCCTATGATGACTCGTTATGACGGTATATATAGGTACCTATATATTACTAGATATCATGAATATGCAGACAATGAAGTTCGCTATCTGATTCAATGCCTCAGAACACATATTATGGACACCTCGATTTTCCATTGTAGCATTGATGTGAAATCAGGCTGAGATGGAGCCCCCAAAAAAGGAGAACAAAAGGACCGAGGACTGTATTATTATGTCGATGGTTCTGATGACCACTTCACTCACTCTCCGCTTGAGAAACTTATCGAAGAATGAGGGGAACACCTCGCTATCATCATCTCACTTCACTTAATAGCAACATAATCACATATTTTCAATAATCATTTGTAATTCTCATTTTCATTTTCATTTTCATTTTCATTTTCATTTTCATTTTCATTTTCATTTTCATTTTCATTTTCATTTNTCATTTTCATTTTCATTTTCATTTTCATTTTCATTTTCATTTTCATTTTCATTTTCATTTTCATTTTCATTTCAATTTTCATTTTCATTTTCATTTTCATTTTCATTTTCATTTTCATTTTCATTAAAAGGCGGGGGGTGGGCCATCAAGGACCCAACAAAGTGGTATAATATATACAAAGAATTCGCGATGTGCTCGTGAGCTATCGACGCGCCAAAAAAATAGAAGAAAGAACAGAAGGTAAATCAAGAGGTCTAAACCCCGTTGTTTGAAGTATGTACGTCGGTACAAGAAATTTCAACGAATAAAAAGCGACATCACCCCATCTTACGCCCCCAGGTCGAAAGTGTCTCTGACTCTTGTTTTTGCTGTGGGAGAGAATCCGTTGCGAGGGCGCGGTTTATACGCAGCTAGCTGCTTAGCCGGAAGGAGAGTCACCAAGGAAGCCCCAGTACTGCTCAGCAGAGAACTGAGAAGGGCTGCTGACCTTCCACAGATCATTGAAAGTAGTGAACAGGATGATATGTCCTGGGTTTGACGAGAAGCTGCTCTTGATGGAGCTAATAGCAGCAACTTGGTTCTCTGAGGACGGCACAGCGGCGCCGTTGGTGTCTCCCTTTGATGGCCATCCGGTCTCGGTGATGATGATCTCCTGGTTCTGGTTGGCGAGCTTGGATTTGAGAGTGGGGATTTCACGCTCAAGGAACGCTCCGGATTCTTTAGCTTCGATGGTGCCGTCGAAGAAGGGATGGCAGTTGACGGCACAGAAGTCGGAGGCGTCGCAGAGAGACGGGTTCGCGCGGGCGGCGACGAGGGTGTCAACGGTGACAACTGGGCCAGTGTATCCTGCGCTTCTGAGCTGGCTTCGGGCGCTATTAACCGCAGCGACCACCTTCTCGGGAGATGCGGCACCGCTGTTGACGAGCTCGTTGCCGATAGAGATGGTGTCGAAGGTGCTCCAGTCGCCGTTGGCAGCTGAGGTAATTAGACCAATTTCCTGGCTCAAGTTGTCGATATTGTAGACACCAGCGAAGATGGTAAGACCCTTGGACTTGGCTACTGAAAGAACATTGGAGACTTGGTTGCAGTCAGTGCCGTAGATTCGGACGCGCGAGTATCCACTAGGGATGGCAGCGAAATCCGTCCTGACTTGGTCCTGGGACTTGCAGGTGTTATCCTTGTTGTATGGAGTGTACGAGAAGCCGAAACCACTACCCTCTCCGGATGAGGGAGATGATGACGATGATGGTGATGATACTGGCGCAACAGCAGCTGCAACTACAACAGGCGCTGGGATAACGGCCGGGGGAGCCACTTCTGGTGAAGGAGACGGTTCAGCGGCCTGTTCAGTTACGGTAGAGTATGCCCAGCCCTCTTGGTCCACATAGACAATGACCCTGGGACCACTGGTAGCCCTCTCGTAGACAGTGTTCACAACGGTGGCAACAACATCGCCATCCTTCTTCTGGTGCTGAGGAGCATGACGGCCTAGGAATATTTGTTAGTTATAGATTAATCAGGGGGGGGGGGGGGGGGGGGGTAATAACGTACGCAAAGGGTGAGCGGAAACAAGTTGAAGCAGGGAGGGGGGGGGAACGGCGAAAGTGGTTGTCTTCATATTGAAAGATTGAAAATATGTAGAAGACCGGTTCTATTTTTTTTGTCGTTTTGTCGTTTGGTGAAAAGAGTGGATGATTGTTCAGTCTGTAAATCCGACCAGCGGTGGTTAGCAAAGGATATAATTGCGATGTGCTTGGCAAAGCGTGTGTTGATTGACAACTTGGATATTGAATTTGAAGTGTATTAGAAGGACAAAAGTAGGAATGCATCTCCAGAGGGATGAGAGGCAGGAATGCATATATGTAGCTTAACAGCACGGGTGTTCCACGCATAACCAACCCATGAGGCGCACTGGCACCCCCACATGTCTAAATTAGGGAAATATGATGACGTTTATTGTTTTTAGAATAGGACAATGCATTGGATATGAATCAAAGGATAGCACACACATACCTTTGTTTTCTTTTTCTCTTTGGCGGTTGCTAGGCAATGGTATCCAAAAGTGTGATTGAACGACGACTCGATATTGAAGGAATGTAATGTAACGGTGGTGGGCAGTTTCAAACTGGCACGATAGAAGATTTGACTCTAGGTCGTTGAAGTGCTTCGCACCGGTGCGGTAAGGATCGAAAGTGGCCGGGTCAACTGGTTAACGGGGCAGTGGGTGAAAGGAATGTAGTTCGTGGCTGTGGTCGTGAGTACCGTGTGTCGTGTCGTCGTCAAGTGTCCACCTGGGAAGACTGAAGGAGTGAAGGGGTGAGGAACAAGGGGATAGGAAGGAGAACAAGAGCAAGAAAGGGAGGGGGAGGGTTTAAGAACTAGCTGTAAAGGCATGTACAAAGGAGAGAAGGCGTGCGTGGGCCATTGTCATGGATTAGTTTAGTGGTACATTTTGACTCGTAGAGTGTTGGCGGGTTTGGGGCGCTGTTGGTGGTGATGTGGTGCCAGTGAGGGATGACTATTATTGACCATCCACGGCAGCACTCTACAGCCACTAGCGGGGTCTGCGTGGTGGGCTGGCTAGTGGAGTGCTGTACGGAGGTACAGCCCATAAGTATAGTAATAGCGCTAGCAGGGATCTCACTTTACTCCCCTTGCATCACAACCACAACGCATCACCAAAACGTGAAAAAGGAGAAGTGTATAGTCCTCCTCATTAGCATTATTTTCGTGCTTAAATGAAGTTTTTTGGTTGTGTATATCAAAAGTTATCAAGTGTTGAAATCGCCTGTTGCGTTCAGACCCTTGTCCGCTGTTACTATACTTATGGGCTGTACCTCCGTATGGTAACGATTTTGATTTATTAGGTGGTTTGCAACGTTTCTTGGATACCCACAGCACACATCCGTGGCCCCGTCTCCGTAAAAGCCACCGGCAAGGAACACACCGATGGGCAAGTCAGGTACAGCACAGGACTCGTACACTCCGCAGTTGGGATATGCTTGTGATTCGTCCTGAGTCCCGACTACTTCCAACTAATAGAATTCGGCTATGTATTGTTGCTGTTGCTGCACCGCAATATGTCAGACCGGCATGCTGCGTACGAGGCACATGTGCTGACTGAGCCAGAAGCAGAAGCACCTTTGCCATGTTATTAATCGATCCCAAAATACCCAATACCTGATACCCATTAGGTGAAGGCGAAGGCATGGTAGAAATCTCCCCTGGAACCTGGATATCAAACTGACTGTGTTCCACGAATACTCCGGATGAACCTTAGGTCCCCAACTACTAGTCCTGTAGGTCCATGGCCGGATGAGTTTCCACTCCCCACCACGGCTGATGAGTGTGTGCTCGACCTCCGAGCCCCAGGCCTAGGCGCAAAGCCACACGCACACATGCTATTTGAAAGAGTCTTCATGGTGCATAAGCAGTGGAACTTTGGAAGGCGACGAGGCGCTGGTGACTTGGCGGGGGCCGGATGCTGAAGATTTCTTGCGTCGTAGTGACTCTGTACCCCTCTGTGCCCTCTGTGCCCTCTGATTCCGACGGTGGTAACGTGGTTAGTGGGAGCGTAGATGCCCTTGCGATTGCGATTGTGGTTATCGATAGGAGGTGGGACACCGGGGGGCAATCAAAGCCAAGACAACTCCCAAGACCGTCCGGCGGTGATCCGGTGGTGATCCGGAGGAAAAAGAAGGCATTCGACTAAACAAAAAACCCACCCACGCTCCGTCCTCCCCAACGGGGATCCATCGTCAAGAGTCCAGACTCGGGGCAAGAGCCATATCCTCCGTAGCCCTCCTATCTAGGAAAGGCGTCTCCCTTCGAGTTTTACGCCTGTGTTAGGATCGGTCCCAATCCGGATGCGTGGTTGGCTACCAATTGGGCAAACCCGCTCAGGTACCCGCTGGTCGCTCTCTCGCTCTGTTGGGCGAACTTGGGTCTCTGTTCCTGGTGCCTGGCTAGAATACTGCGAAGTGCTGCGTAATCGATAACGGATCCCGGGAGTGTCCTTGTAGCCATCCGCCCTCGTGTGTAGACGCACCCCAAAGAAGCAATTCTATGCCATGTTTCCAGGACGCGTTGGGTCCATCTCTTCTATCTACACGCCTGGTCATTCTATTATTCCCCCAATTACTATTGTTTCACTAACTTACCCGACTTTTCAACAGACGACGAAAAAAGCCCAGACTCGTCCCAGCTCGCCCCAACTCGCTCTGCCGGCATCGTAACCCCTTGGCGATGGGGTTATCGTGCGTACGATTACGGAGTATTTCCATCTAGAACCTGGCTGAGGAGCTTTGCTTCATCGGCTATTACTCGCTCGGTGCATAGCCATCGATCACATCGTCGGATGTATTTGCGAGAATGAACCCGAGACGCAGGGCGGTGCCTGGATGTAGCGTACCAAGGGAACCGGATTATTGCTACTCGAACAACCCCGAGTGGGACATAATACCCATTCCTAAGGTATAGGCACCGTACCGATCCCTTCCTTCCACGAATCGCCGCTCCGACGCCCAATGTCCCAAATGCCAGCGCATGGAATGGAAATGCAAGACATTCATTTGGTCTGATGTTTGTAGCCCGAGGGCGGAGCGGGAGGGCGTTCCTTGGTTAACGAGGTCGTCAATGGGCACTTGTGCGTTGCTTATTAGTACCTAAGGTACATACGTAGTGCTACGTAGAAGATGTGCTTTCCTGGCTCCAATAATATCGCCCACCCGTGACATTTCTCCAGCAACGAATTCCTAGAATCACCATCGGGAAAAGAAAATAAATCGGGAATGCGTTGTCACCGCACCTGAGGCCCTGGAGGGGGCAACGCTGAGCTGTACTTTCGGGCCCGTTCTTCTAACTCACGACTTTCTAGACATGTGACGTTTCTCAAAAGCTGTGCTCGTCCATGTTTCTAATAAGTTAGAGTGCATAGACAGGTACCTAGGCTAGGGTACTCTCGAATCGTACTTTTACTCCCATATATTTTGAAATTTAGGTAGGTAGGAGATCTATGCAATTCAACTAATTGTATAATATCCCTAAACTATATTGATATCTGCCCCACGCATATCCTAGATGACATCCATATCTTGCGTGCACGCATTAATCACGACGGAACAAGCTATTTTTAGTCCTAGAACTATTAGTTCTTAATACCAATAGTTATTTGCAAAGCCACGAGAACAAAGCCCAAGGTAATCGATATATAGATTCCTCTAATTTCTAAACACCCCCCAGCCCCTTTCTCTCTATCTTTATACACCGATAATTACACATTAAACCTCCACCAACTACCCTCCCAAAACCCACATAAACGCCCTAAAATGCCCAGTCTACTAGTAATACCGAATATCGAGAGCTACACATCTTAATAACCCTCAGTCTTTTATGCCTACACAACAGATATTTCAACTCGTACCGGGCAACGCAAGCTTACTACTCGTCTTCCTCGTCAAGACCTTCGTAACAGCATGTCTAATGATAACACCAGCCTTCTCGATCTCTTTCTTCGAGAGACCGGTGGTGACGCAGATTTTGAGCGCGGGTTGTAGTTTCCATGCGTCGTCTTTGCCGTTGCTACCGTGGGCTACGGGCATGCTTTTCAGGCGGGTGATGAGGACGCCGTTTGCGAGGGCCTGGAGGGGTTTATATTAGTTCCTAGATATCACCACACAGCAAGTAAGGAAAAGGGGACTTACCTCGTCAACACATTCCTGCATTATCCGCTCCTGCTCCTCCGTGCCTAGGCGTCTAGAGTTGACGACCTCGGGCTTGAGAACAAGCAGCATGATCGGATTTTCCGGCGCGCTTGTACAGCGCACCCAGTCACTGCGGGGATCTAGCTGTGCGCGTAGAGCTTTTATGTTCTCGCGGCACTGCATCAGGATTTCGGGGTTGGTCTGGAGCATGTTGAGCGTTTCACTTGCCGTGGTGGCAAGCATTGCAGGTAGAGCTGCTGAGAAGGTATATGAAGCCGCTGAGATACGCTGATGCTCGACGACGTCTGTCGACCCAGCGCAGAACCCACCACCGGCACAGAGAGGTCCCGCAAGTGATCCGACCAGCATATCGATTTGGGATGCATCTAAGTTTTGTGCCTCCGTTAGACCCCGACCTGTTCTGCCGAGGACGCCGAAGGACCAGGTCTCGTCGAGCATGAGGCGGAACTTATAGCGGAGCTTTAACTCGACCTAGGAGTAACCGTTAGATAGTATATCCAAATGCTGGGAAACGAGAACTCGTACCAGTTTCGGCAAATCCGAACAATCCCCAACCGTCTCGAACAAGCCCTCCGTAACAATGAACCTCCTCGTCAGCGGCTTCTTCGCCTGGTCCTTAACAACCTTCTGCAGCACACGCTCTAAATCTTCCATGTCATTGTGCTCGTAATACTTAATCGTGCTCCTGCAAATCTGCAGCCCCTTTCGAATAGCATAGTTAACCGCCCGATCTGCTACGATGATATCACCTCTCTTGCAAAACGCCGGGATAACACTGGAAATCGTAGAGAATGCCTGCGCGTAGACGATACAGCCCTGGGTGCCCAGACAAGACGCAATATCCGCCTCCGTCTTCATGTGAACATCCTGAGTGCCGTAGAATTGGGGAGGTCCGCAAGGTCCGACGCCGTATGTTCGTAGGGTCTGGATAGCTTTTTCTTTAACCTGCTCGTTGCCGACGAAGTTGTAGAAGTTGTAGGATGCGAGATTCGTTGCTGTTCGGCCGTTGGATAGCTTGACTTTTGGACCGGTTGGTCTGTAATTCGGGTTAGCACTGCTGCATTACCCCCCAAGCTCCATCTTTCAACGTACCCAACAATCACCGGCAGCTTCTCCTGCTCCGCTTCCTCAAATGTCGTCTGCGGCGCAACCAAAGGCTCGGGCTGCCACTCATCAACCAGCTCATCAATCTCCTATGCACAGAGTCAATCAAGCCGCCCCAAGTCAGCATCCTTCGAACGGGCGCCCACCTCTTCAGTCAAAGTAACGAAATTGCCCGTATGCGTAGCATACGACGGCGCCAGCAGGTACCGCACGAAGAAGATCACCAGAATCAACTCAATGGCCGAACGAACCGGATCATCTTGGTAGCTCGACTGGATATACCGGATCAGCATGGCCGAGCCAGGAACCTTCTGAAACGTATTCCGGATGTCATGGATAGACTGGACCACGAATTTCTGCGCATCTTGGAGATCCATGGTGTCGCTGTTGGCGCTGGGGCGGGTGAAGAACGACATACGACGTGAGACTGTGAAATGTGAAAATGGATGCCGCTCCTTCCCTCCTTCTCCCCTATTGTCGTCGCGATTGTCGAGTCCTCGGCTCGCGGGTGATTTTTAACGCCGAGATTACGTTAGTCATGTGATCGCTACCGAGTCGGAAGTATTCCAAGCCCTATTATGTTAATGTATAAAGTACGGGCTCTAATACACGGATAGCCGGGAATAGTTCAAATACATAAAGCAGATAGAGCCAGATGGCAGAAAGTAAAGTAGGAAGGATATAGAATTAGGGATTATCACGATATCTTCAGGGTTACTTTGCTGCTCGAGCTATCTTGGGTACGGAGGCATTCATCAAAGGTAATTAGACATAGAACCATGACATCTATCAACTATTGCATCGTCTCACAATCCATATCTATCACGTGTAAAACATCGTATTATGATCATGCTGTCTCACACTGTACAACCGCTCTCCAGCTGCGAAACATCGGAGCTTCGCAAGCTGGACCAGATATGTAGTTCGTAACAAGAAAACGCTTGTGGAAAAAGAAAAGAGAAACACATGTCTAACCCGTGTACCATGCAAACACCGAAAGCAATTACTTGATCCACACCCATGACCACCCATCGAGCCAAAGGTTCATTGTAATGTACTGCCATTCCAAACAGTCTATTGTACACCTCCGCGCCGTGATTTCAACCACCTTAAAATAGTCGGACTCTGTTGGGTGAGCCTGACGACGTTTGTGCAGCACCGCCGGTACTGGCCGCAGCGCCCGTCTTATTACGGTTTCGCGTATCGTTATTATTCTGTCCAGTGGGTTGATACAAGTCCATCGGGATCTTGCTCGTCAGGCTATCGGACAACAGGGACTTGCCTGCGACGATGGGGCCAACAACGAGAGCAAGACCAATGACGAGGAGGAGGAAATATAAGATTGCGAAGCGCCAAACGCGTCTTCTTCGAAGCTTAGATTGCTTCATAGAGTAGATTGGCGGTCGTATTTGACGACTAAAGTATCAAAATGTTAGCAAGGTCAAATAATATGGGGTCGGGGATGGGAGCTTACCTTGGACGGAGCCAGAACAGCATTACTGAGTGAGCCTTGTCAACCTGGGGAATGATGATGATTGGGAACATGATGAATAGTAGGATGTGGCCGAGGACGAAATCGCCGGCGAACATCCCAAGCTCTGTAATCTTGCAAAGGAATTCACGTGCAGGCTGAGACACGGAGTGCCATCCCATCGAATACCATTTTCCTGTCCAGAACGCAATATTTGAAGTATCAGTCTTCATTTCTCTTGTCAAGGCCAGTGCGATGATGAGCTTGTAAACGAATCTCTGGATGGCTGTAGCAGCAATCATTCCAAGCAAGGCCTTGGCGAAGACGAAGCCCTCTAGGAAGAACATGATCTCGAATGAAACGATAAGCATAACGACGGCGACACCGTGGGCGATGGCAGCAAGCACGGAACCAAACTTTTTGCAGCACATGCTGAGAACTGGGCCCATACAGCAAGCCATTGCAAACATGGCGGCGAGGACGCCGGCATTAACTGCAATAGGAGCCAAAGCCACAATACCCAAGCGGATCAACGATGCCGTAGGCTTGATCTCCGTTATATTGGGATTGTTTTTCAAGATGACACCGGTTTGTGCGTTGATGAACAGATATGGGATCATCGTGACGGCAACAAGAATGAGGGGGGAAATGATCTCTCCAAGGAAGAGGTTGGTGAACCCTACACGCGGCACATCACCCGACATCTTTGATGAGGGATCTCCCAACACCTTGCGCTTATACCCGGTGATCCTGGTACGGGACAACCGACAGTATGCAATCCAGGACGAGGAATGAGATCGAGAGTTTCCTCGGGATAGCCATCTCAAGAAGTCCCGGTAATCAATGAAGAAGTCATTCCACGCAAACTGGTGAGGGTTGTAGATGAACGGAGACATGCACATGGCAAGGAGAGAAATCCAGAAATAGACCAGGATTGGCTGCCAAACGGTGACCGTGGCGAACAGAAGCATCATCAAGGAACGGGCTCCGATGTAAATTGACGGACCAGCAAATCGGGAGAAAAGGACACCGAATGGAATGCGGGCAGTGGCGAAACCACGACCTGTACCAATGTATCTGGCGCCTCCGAAAGACAGATCCTGTTGGACGGAGTTGGCATAGATCTGGCAGACGAACACTTCGAAGAAGGGCGACAGCGAGCAAAATTGCTTCCCAAGACGAGTTGCGGCGCGCCAGAAGCCGCGTTCGGTCAACTCTTGAACCACAAGCGGCACGAAGGAGACGGCAAAAACGATCAGAATCGAGGCGATACAGCGGTAGACCCAGTCGAGGACAGGCTGGAGATTGGCGCAACCGGTAGGGAACAGCTCGTCAGTGATGGGCACATCGGCATTGTAGTTGCAGAGAATGGTCTGATTGGCGAGAGCTCCAAGGTTGATCAAGCAAAGCATAAATAGCTGCACCGATAACATGATGAATATGTTGTTCAAGTGGAAGCCCGGATGTGCATAGTAGAAGGACAGGAAACGATCCAGAGGGAGTTGGGTGCCTAGGTAGTAATACTCGCGAGACAGCATCTGCTCACCCATACCAGTTCCAATCTTAGTTGTAAAGTTCAGAATAGACCCAAATCCGAGATCACGACCCTTGCCGCATTGATAATACTCGCAGTGCTTAATACGACCGCCACGGAGGAGCGCAGTCATACCGGCGTAAATATCCTCGTTGAGATGGAGACCCTTCTGGGCCTTGGAAACGCCACCACGGGTGGTCATAAAAACCCCGTTGAGGAAATCCGGATGACCGTAATGGAGCTTACCACCGATGGCTGCCAGAGTACGAGCGAAGAGGGTACCAAATGTCTGCTCCTTTCCGGCCGCAACGTCACCGAGGATACCAATGTTCTCAGAGAAAATATATTCACGAGCTCCGAGAATGGCGACGGGATTTGTCATGGGATTCGTGACACCCGGGGTGTAAGGGGAAACGTTGTCAGTAGTCATCTCCTCGAATTCGGCAAGGACACTTCGAATCTTCAAGCACTCTTCAAGATAGTTGTCCTGGTTAGCATCGATAAGCTGAATGTATTCACCTCGGTAGAAGATAATGGCATGGTTTTGGTTGTCAGATTTCCCGTCTCCAAGGATGGGGTTTCCGGAGAGCTGCACGCGGAACTTAGGTCGGCGCATGCCATTCTCCATGACTTCGGAGTGGCCATCAATGAGAGCGGAATACAGACGCGGCTCCTCGCCTTCAACCAGCGGCGCTTCCTCGTCCAGATAGGCGATTTGTAGATCAGGGTAGGCGCGGAGCAAAAACTCGGTGTTCTCCATCTCTTCCTTCTTGAACTTTGCGTAGCGTTGCATAGAGACGACGAGTTTGAACTTGCGGCGAGCCATACGCTCCAGTTCGCGTTCAAGCTTGTCCGAATTGCCACCAAACATCTGAACCACTTCAGGGTTTTCAACACGATACAACAGCTTGATCGCACGGCTGTAATTCATAAAGCCGGAGATGGTACGGTAGAGTGTCTGTGAGCGCAGCGAGGCCCAAATACGTGTCCGAAGAGTGTACTCTGGGGCAGCCGATTTGAAACCAATGCAGTAAAACGGGAGATCGTCAATCTTGCTCTTGGCGGTATCCTTCTCGTTCTTCTCATAATCACCATTGAACTGTGACGTTTCATCGGCCAGAATCTTGGTATCCTTGACGAAGCAGTCCCACTCATGCGGGTGAAGCTGCTTGAGGTACTCGAGTAGCGTGACACGGGAGTATGGCTCATCTTCGCGAATGATCTCTCGGAGGGAAAGAAGGATCTTCTCGCTGTAGTGAGGAATCATGACAGTGAACGTAGGCATGTTATCAACTGGGACGGGCTCCGGGATTGGGGTTGCTAGAGACTGGGCGAAGAAGGAGATTCTGCGCTCGGCTTCACTCTGGGCGGGGAAGAATTCCGTCTTGAAGGAGTGATCTTCCTGTGAGACAAAGAAAGTTGGCGCCCTGAGAGTCCTCTTGCCCTCCTGCTCAGACGGAACTTGGTGATAGAGCAGCTTCTGCACATGGTCAATGGCGAGAAGGTGCTCGCGATACATGGAGATGACAATGGCGTTCCAGATCTGTGAGATGAGCACCTTGGGCTTGTATTTGATCTCCATGTCCGTAGTAGCGAGGACTTTCGAGTAGATACGCTTGGGAAGGCGGGAGAAGATGTTTCTCCATGGCGTCAAAATCGAAACTCCCAAGTAGAAAGATCGGGATACCGAGTAGAGGGTGTTAAAGAGGATATAACACAGGAAGGTGTCGAGGAAGAACAGCGTCAAGTCGGTCACGAACATCAATGCCAAGAGGAATTTCGGCTGGAGATGGCAGAGGTACTCCTTGAGGATCGTGTCTCCTGCACAGGTCGTGATCTTCATGGTTGACAAATACATGATTGGATCACTGAAGGAAAGCGTCAAGAAGTAGTACGATTCGAGGAGCTTCGCAGCAAAAACCATGACCCAGAGCCCGTAAGACATCCACATGTCATTGCCTTGAAGGCGGGGGTAGCTGGCAGTGAACGTCTGGCTTGCAACGTACTGTCTCGAGTTCTTTGTCAGGTAGCTACCGAATAAGCCACCGAGAGGCATGACCGCGAAGAAGAAGAAGGTAATGAGAGCGATGAAGAACTGGACGATACCGAGAACCAACGCAAGTTTACCATTTTGTGTGTTCGGGACGACGAAGATATAGACACTGGGGCCAACGTTAACGACGAAGACGGCGATGAGGAAGAGAAGCCGTTTGGTAAGATGCTGTGCTCCGGCCCATCTCCGGGGTACGTAAGTCCATTCTGCGATTGTCGCGGCGATCATGATGAGGGTTGCTACACCCCCACCCAAGGCCACCGCGGACCACTGAGCAGAGGCAGGAGGGAGGTTGTTCCTCTGCTGCTCCCAATTCTTTAGGAGAAGGGTGGGGGAGTTCTTCGCGGTGTAAAACCAGAACGCGGTAATGTGGATAACCCAAATGCGGTTGAAATTGACCAACATATGGAAGTACGATCGAGTCTCTTTGTAGGTTTTGAAAAACACCTTGTTCCAATTCACCTCCCGGAGCTTCAGGAAACGTTCGGCCGGAGGTAGGTCAACCAGCCGGGACTTGTCCTCCATGACGATCAGCTCAATACCCTCCGGATACCAGAAGAGTTGATTGCAATCATCGTAGCCGATGACCTTATTATGATCCCTCTCACGGCGAACATATTTCCCATCTTGGATCTCGTAGCCTTGGTCTCGGCAGTACTGATACAGAGGGGTAATGACCGTGTTCAGATACGTGAACTCCTCCACGGGCTCCACCAAATTTTGGCAGGCGGGTGAGTTGAGATAATCATCGGCACATTTGAAGATGAAGCAGAGACATTCCGGCATGAAGCGGACCTGGTTCGCCTCACCCCAGCAGAGAAGGTAAAGCGCGATCTGTCGCACGCGGTCATGTTGTGACATGCGGTTCATCCGAGTCTTCCATCGGTATTCTGCGGCTTCCAAGCTATTGTCACCTTCGAGCTGCTCCAAGGTCTGTGCTTCGTTCTCGGGGTCTACGTTGGCCTTCTTCTTCGCAGCTTTTCGAGCCTTGCGAGTCCGTCGGCTTCCCTTGCCCAATTTCATGTTGGCAAATCCCACCGCGTCATCCAGGTCAAGATGGGCAGCAAAATACCATTTTCGGTAGTTGGCATTGTCGCCTCCAATGTAATCGGCGTGGAGTGAGAGGAGAGCTTGGTTTGGCGTCATGCGAGAGGCTCGGGAATCGAGCAGGGTCATGAGATGATCGTACATGTTGCGCATGCTATCCCGCTGGAAGCCAAACTTGGCGGTCAGATCGAGGAAGATGTCTTCGACCTCCTCCTTGGACAGAGGGATCTGGGCATCGGACGTCCAGGCCGGGTAGGGCTCTCTGGAGCGTTGGCCAGCCGGGAGGACGTTGTTGTAGTCCATGCCATAGTTTGGTGTTGAGGCTCCCGACGACCGGTTGCCGCCGTACGAGACTTGGGACGAAGGGGGGCGGTATCCGCGGCCGCCCATCTGGCTCTCGTTGTAGCTGTTGTAGCGTTCGTCACCTCGTCCATGGTAATCCATATCGGTGGCACGGGCCATGTCCGATCTCATGGTGAAATCACTGAAGGTCTCGGAATCTTCTTCCGAGTCCCCACGACGCTTTCGGTCGCCTTGTGGGTGCTGGCCAGCATGCGCTCCCTGGTCGTAGTACTGGTTGTCATTATAGTATTCGTCTTGATACTGACCACCGTGCTCATGGCCCTCATAGTAGCCGCCGTCCTGTTGGTACGGATTATTTGCATCGGCATTGTAGTACCCTCTGTTTCACCGTCAGCGTCCAAATTCTTTTGAGTTCAGTTTCCCATGGGGTAAAACGCACGACTCATCATAGTACCCATCGCCGCCATGCTGCTGTGCACCATGGTGCCCATGAGCTTGGTCGGTGTATCCATCATGATTATCGTAATATTGTTGTCCATGGTCATCCTGGTAGTAGGAATCCGTGTTGCCCTGCTGAGCATGGCCATAGCCATCATCGTAGTGGGCGTTGCCTTGGCCGTGGGCCTGGCCCTGTTGCGGGTGTCCCGACATGGTTGGGTTCAATTCAAATCACCTGAGAGATAAGAATTAGCAGGCGTTGGAGTGCATCGCGTTTTGGGGGGGGGTTTGGTTTTGGGTGATGTTGGTATTGCGTTTTGTGGTGCAAGCGGGGGGGGGGGGAGGCCAGCGGTCCTTGACCTTGAGGGCCAGATGGATGGATTGGGGGGGGGGGGGCTCGCTATTATAGGCACATTGGAGAGATGTGTATAAGAGACAGGGGATCAACTCACTCGCTATTATAGGCACATTGGAGGGGCAGCTAATTCACAAGATGGGGCGGTCGGAGTATCAGCAACGGCAGCTGTTGCGATGCTGTTGGGAACGCAGCCGGGTTGGTGAGGTTGACGGAGAGAGATTGATTGATCGAGGTGTTGACAAGGAGGGGGGGGGGCGCGAGTCAACCGTCAGGTACGGAGAGTTTGACAGGCGCGCTAAAGGTAACGAGCGGTTGTTCCTTCTCCAAGCGTGGAGGGCGATGTGGTGGTAGTGAACGGAAGGGTTTAAAGGGGAAGAAGGTGAAGGTGAAGGTGAAGGTTGGAGGGAGACAGTTGCGAGTTGAACCGTGCCTTGGTTTGGGCCGTGTGGTGTTTGCTTGGATACCACGACGCACTACAGTACGCACCCCTTATCCCTATCGAACCACGATCTAGAAATTAAAAAGGTCGCTTTTGCTTGGCCGAAGCCCTCGAACGAGTGTGGGTTTGAATCGGCGGAAAACACACAAAAGGAACCAGAGACCGCAAACAGGACAGGGCGAGATTGTCCAGATGCTGGAGGAGTTCCAGAGGGAGATGCGAGGTGGAGGAGGAAGGGAGGAAGAGAGAGGAAGAGAGCGAGGGAGAGATGAGGAATTGGGAGAATACGGAGAATAGGGCGAGGCGGAGGGCGAGATGGCGGAGTGTGGCAGTGTGGATGGTGAATGGAGAGGGGGGCAGGCTAGATAGAGGGCGTACTTGGTACGTGGTAGCTTTGGATGCAGTACAGCAGTCAGTGGGTTCTCTCTCGTACAGTACTCACTACTGCGGCCCTGTGCTGCTGAGCTTAGCACCTCCTGTGGATCGGCGGTGGCCCCCGGGTCACTGGAATGCTTCACGCCGATTCGGCACCCGCTTGTTATGCCCCTGCGTGCCCTGCATGCCCTGGAATGAAACTGATGAAAGGTCCGCCGAGTGGAGAGACGATGCGAGCTACGGGGCGGGGCTGGGTTGCGACAGGGAGCCGGTGACTTGTATGCCCATTGTCTACGTAATCATGCACCTTGCAGATTTGCAGTGTTGGTTGTATGCAGCAATGCTGGTACTTGATGCTCGTTCTCCACTGCCACAGCGATCTGTCTTGGGTACACCACGCAGCACCGAGTAGCACCATTTTTAGCACCAACCACCGCAGAACTTCCAGGGGCATCCAAGGCCAGACACGCACCGCCTGCGCTGCCCCACCAGCCACCGATCACCGCGCCGCCGTCCAACTTCCAACAATTTGGGCAATTCATCCAGATCATCTCCGGGATGACATACATGAGAAATCAATTGTGGGCTGCCATATCAATGCTTATCAATTCCAGGGAAACTTCTCTTTATAATATACACATATATATACCTGTACGTATATGTGTACATATATGTATATATATATCTGTGAGGTATAGATAGGTGGTATATGGGAAGGTATCGCCTCAGTAAATGCCCCATAGTACGGGCAAAACTCTTCCAAGTCAACACCAAGCTCCAAACGGCCAAGATCCTCTCGAAGGACGGGTCCCAAGCATGGAGGAGAGACACAGAGAGAAAAACAACGAACTGAGAGCACACCGCACTGTCGAAATCCACTGCACTGATACGTCCCCCCGCGAAGTACAGTCCTGTAGCACTCGAACTTATCGCATCACGATCAAGTCCCCCCCCTGTGCTGCCAACTGTCCTACATCGAATGGCGTCTGGCAATCGGATCCCCCCCCCTCGCGCACCCTACGGACGTCATCCGGCGCCGCTTGACTCTCGTCGAGTACGGAGTAGCTGTGGTGCAAACCTGGTACGAGAGGACCAGGTCAGCGTGCATGTCATGGTTTTTTCCGCCATGGTTGGACGCTGGAAGCTATCGACAATAAACCAATATCCACCCACCTTCGCCACGCAGAGGTCTTTGTTGAACAGCTTTGCCTCCCAACAAGGCGTTGGTAGCTGCGTGTCTAGTATCCTTCGTACGAGGTACTGGAGTACTTGGTCCTAGATGATGTGCGATCCAGGGGCAGTCCACGGAAGAACCAGCTAATCAACAGCTAATCAACAACTAAAGCAGATCCAGGAACAAGGATACGTCCGCCCAAAATAGATTGAGCCGTTAGATCGTGGCACTGGACCTGGGCAGTGGCAAAGTTGCTCATCTTTTCCAGCTTCCGTCGTGATTGACGAAGACGCAGAAACAGGGGCATTCTGGACATCGGCTTTTCCGCACGCACGATGCGCAGCTTTGCCAATCAATCGTCCGGCATTAATATTTCTCCCCATTAATAATGCCATCCGAGATGTCCGGGTAGCCGGGCGAAAGTCGAGGCTCAGGAGCCAGGAGCGAGAAAAAAGGGGCAGCACATAATGCCATGCTCGTGACTCGACAGCTACCACCCAACAGAGCGGATGGAGGTAGAAAAAGGGGGCTCGATGCGATCTCTCTCACTTCTCAAGTTACAAACGCGGTCTTTTCATAAGCTATGCTATGCCTTGCTACTGCCACTGCTGCGCTCTACGATCACATGCTCAACTCCCAACGCCCAAAGCATAATGCTGAGAATGATCGTCTTCAGTTCTTACTACTTTCATCCCAAGTCACGGGGATTATTCCTCTGAACATCTCGAGTTGTTTTGACCCGTGTCCAGGTTTTGTCCTCCTGAAGAGGCTAAAGCAAGCGCATGGCCGCACGACCTCCATCTGATACACATCTGATACATCGACAGCAAAACCAGGACCGACCTTGCGGGCCAATGTCAAGTCAGCCAAGCCGCATGTCCCAAATTTATCTATCAGTATATCTTCCACTATCGTTCATCTCATAGTTAAATAAAGAATATAGAGTATATCAACACTCTCAGGAAGTCGTTGACGGTGCTGGGAGCGGTCGAAACTAGAACCATGAATAGAAGTTTCTCTAATTCTCTTTACAAGTACGACCAAATGGGACCCAAACCCCCTACGGCTAACCTTGCCGGATGTCGCCGGCCCATACCAGGCCAGGGAATGAGAAACCTCCGACGTCGAGGAATCACCTCAAGTCGTCGAGCGCAGAGCCTTCAATTCTGTACATGCGCTTTCCAAACGGCGTTTCCCAAGACAATCTCCGGAATTCTTGGATGTCGAAACATCCATCTCTAAGCCACGTTCCAGGTAAGGGCTATGCGTTGTTTGAGGCGTGGCTTCCTTTCAGCATCTCCCTATTGTGTTCATTTTATTCCTTTGCTTCCGCATCACTCTCCTCGAAGGACGAGACCTTTTCCGCATTACGTTCTTTGTCAATGCTCGTTGGTGGACACTTCTACTACACCATCCGCAGTCTATTTTTTCTTCCCTTGCTGTGTTTTACCAAGGACGACTTGGCATAGATACTTGCGTATCTGACACTGTCGTTTGCATCTGCTCTTCTGGGAAAAGCCTTTGTTTCTTCTAGCCGCATGAACTTTTAGCATTGTGTGCCTATATTGTAATCAATATTCGATAATCAGTGCATTTGCACATCAACTTTACAACTATGAAGACATCCGGTATTGTCTCAATCGCTGCAGCTGCGCTCAGCGGCCTTCTCTTCACAACGCCAGTGGCGGCGGCGGATCTTCCTCCCATCATCATCAAGGTACATCCCCTCCCGTTCATACCCTCGGCCACTATTCTTGGCATCAAAATCTAACAGCATGAAACCATATAGGGATCTCATTTCTTCTATGAAAATGGCACAGAGTTCTTCATTCGTGGTGTCGCCTATCAACAAGACATCAACGGGAACGGAACCACATCGGCTAATGGCTTGTTCACGGATCCCCTGGCCGATGCCGCTGGGTGTACTCGAGATGTACCTCTATTGAAGGAATTGGGTACAAACGTCATCCGCGTGTATGCCATCGACCCCACGAAAGACCATAAGACATGCATGAACCTTCTTCAGGAAAGTGGAATCTACGTTATCCAGGATCTTTCCAACCCAGTCCAGTCAATCATTCGAGATGCTCCTGAGTGGAACACCGAACTATTTGCCAGCTATGCAGCGGTCATCGACGAGATGGCTCCGTATACGAACACCCTTGGCTTCTTCGCTGGCAACGAGGTTTCAAACGACGTTAATAACACCAATGCTAGCGCTTTCGTGAAGGCTGCAGTCCGCGATATGAAAGCATACATCAAAACGAAGAACTACAGGACCATCGGCGTAGGATATGCCACCAATGACGATGGCATCATCCGTACCAGCCTAGCCAATTACTTCAACTGCGGCAATCGCTCCGACTCAATCGATTTCTGGGGTTACAATATCTATTCTTGGTGCGGTGAATCCTCGTTCACTGCCTCGGGATACGATCAGAGGACTCTCGAGTTCGCAAACTACTCTGTCCCTGCGTTCTTTGCGGAATACGGCTGCAACCAGGTCAAGCCCCGTCCGTTTACTGAGGTTCAGGCACTTTATGGCCCCAACATGACGGGAGTCTGGTCTGGCGGCATTGTCTACATGTATTTCCAGGAGGCAAATGAGTTTGGTAAGTCCCTATGCGTCAACAATCCTTAGCCATATTTACTAACGAACAAAATCAGGTCTTGTTACAGTATCCGGCGGCAAGGCCACCAAGCTACCTGACTTCACAGCATTATCCAAGCAATTAGCCTCCGTGACCGCAAAATCAACCGCTATGGCAGCCTACCAAGTAACCAACACAGCCGCCCAAGCCTGCCCAGCAACCGGCACAGCCTGGGCAGCAGCCCGCGCTCTCCCACCCATCGCCAACGCCGACGTATGCAGCTGCATGGTCTCATCACTCAGCTGCGTCCCCAGCAGCGGAATGAGCGGCAACGCCACCGCCCAAATGTTCAGCACCGTCTGCGGACTCTCCAAAAAAGCATGCGAAGGCATCACCGCCAATGCAACCACGGGCGTCTACGGCGCCTATTCCATGTGCTCTGCCACTCAAAAACTATCCTTCGCTTTCGACCAATACTACCAAAGCCAGGGCAAAGCATCCACGGCCTGTAATTTCGATGGGAAAGCAAAAATCGTTTCCCCGTCTGTAAGCTCGTCGTGTAAACCTCTCATCAACCAAGCGGGCGTTGAGGGAACTGGCACTGTTACAACAGCACCTACTGGCACGGGATCCCCCAGTGGATCATCGAACTCGAACTCGAGCTCGGGATCTGGATCGTCGAAAAACAGCGCAGCTGGCGCTTTGAGAGTGCCTGGGTCTGATCTTAGAATGCTGCAACTGGGAGCCTGTGTTTTGGTTGCGGGGATAGCTGGTGTGGGCGTGACATTGTTGTAAATTACCTAGGTACCATCCTCGAGGCGTTTGGGGGTTTGTTTGTTGGCGTTGGGTAGGGTTATGGCATGTATACAGCATAGATAACATATATAAGTCTGCTGGTGCCCACAAATGAGTGATAATTTCATATAGATATAAAATCATTTTTATTGTATAGAATAAATTGATGAATAAATAAAGATAGGGTTCAAGAGGAATTACGAGTACAATATTGGATCAACTCGTGAATGCCGTCCATAAAAAACGAGCGCAACCTAGAACTTAACAACTAGGTAAAAGCTCTGCAATCCAATCCATGCAGCATTCTCGCATCCGCGATATTGTTCGTTGAAGTCCCATAAATCCCCCCGCCGTTGCCCAGCCAACCAACCCAAGCACCAACACCCGACACCGATGCGCAAACACACACGCAATCGTGAATTCCAAACCCCGACAAACGAGCGATAATGGCAAGAATAGCAGTTATTGAAGATAGCGACGATGAGTTTCCCGAGATCGCGGAGCTGCTTAAGGCGCCGAAGATAGCGA
Source organism: Venustampulla echinocandica (assembly GCF_003357145.1). Classification (NCBI taxonomy): domain Eukaryota; kingdom Fungi; phylum Ascomycota; class Leotiomycetes; order Helotiales; family Pleuroascaceae; genus Venustampulla; species Venustampulla echinocandica. The sequence continues at coordinate 405,477 of NW_022474219.1, read as the reverse complement.
GGGGTGCTGCGACTACGTCAACATCATCAAGACCTAGGGAGGAACAGCGCGCAAAGGAACGCAGCGCGTCACGCGATGAGGAAGTACGGAAAGGGGGATTAAATCAAAGAGAGGGATTTCAAACGGGGAGAATGGAGGAAGATGAGAATTCTGGATCCGGGAAATTAAAGATGCCGAGTGCGAGATTGCGAGGCTCCCAAACTGCAATGTCAACATCAAGACCGAGAGAGAAAAAGCGCCCAAAGGAGAGCGGCGTGACAGCACCCGGTGAAGAAATCTGTGGATTTATGGCACAGGAGGAGCGTGCGATTGAAGCGAGAAAGGCAAAGCCCAAGAAAAGAGTCCTGAAACAGAAGACGGAGAATCCGTTATTACGCCCGATTGCTGGTACTTCAGCTGCGTCTTCGAGTTTCCTGCCAAGGGAGAAGAAGGAGAGGATTAATCCTACGGAAGCGAGGGGCGTTGCGGTTAGAAGTAAAAGGGCCGTTTCTAGGCCGTTGCCGAAATTTGAGGAGGATGAGCGGGATACTGATGGAGAGTCGGATGGGATATCTGATTTTATCGTTAGTGATAATAGCAGCTTGGGGGAAGAGGAAGAGGAAGAGTCGATTGTTGAAAAGGTGGCACCGAGGTCTACTAGGAAGCTAGTTAGAGGGAGGCGGCCACCGACGGATGCGGCTCCAGTTGATGAGTTGAACTTGCATATGGTTAAGTTGACAGTCCAGGATCTTCCCGTACAGCTCGCCGAGCCTGCTGTGGAGACTATAATGGGAGAGTTTGATGATACTGAGGAGCGGCAAAAGGTGAGAAGCGGACGGGGGCGTATCAAGGAGATCTCAGACGACGTTCATAAGAAAGCGACAAAGCCGGCAAAGGAGATTGCAAAACCCAGGAGAAAGCCAAAAGTGCAAAGTTCAGATACTGAGGATCCTTTCACGCGCCATTTGTAAGTTTTTCCTCTCTGTTTCTCTAAATTGAATTTCGCATATATTAACATACTCCCAGTTCCCCGCCACAGGACAAACCCAGGAAAATATCCAACGAGGCCAGAACCAGATTTACAACACCACCCAGCAGCCCCGAGATAAAACCAAAAGGGTTGGTATCTCCTTCAAAAAAGCCTCCTCGCATACCACGCACCCCTCATCGACCTAGTATGGATACCTTCTGGAGTCAGGATGTCGTCAACGACTGGAATGACGAGTACTCCCCTCGGAAAGAGGCCAAAACAAGACTTAAATCCCAACCCGGAGAAGACGAAGACACATCCGGAGGCACACTGCTATTCTCCCCAGCCAAGAAAAGCCCCGTCAAGCAAACCAAAACCGCTCGTGATGCCAAAAAAGCATTCTCCGAAAAGAAGAACGCCATCGCCCACTCCTTCCTCGCAGAGCTCGACGAGAAGATCACAGACAACAAAATCGCCGGGTTCTGCGCATCAACAGGCGGCGTGAAGATAGCCTGGAGCAAGAAACTACTATCCACAGCCGGACGAGCGAACTGGAAACGCGAGACCATCAAATCCAGCGGGCTCGGTCCGGATGGCAAGCCGGCACCCCCAACATACAGGCACCACGCAACTATAGAACTCGCTGAGAAAGTCATCGACGATGAAGACAGGCTGCTAAACGTGGTGGCTCACGAGTTCTGCCATCTGGCGAACTACATGGTCAGCAATATGAAAACCAACCCGCACGGCAAGGAATTCAAAGCCTGGGCCTCGAAATGCTCGCATGTTTTTGGGAACCGCGGGATTAGAGTCACGACGAAGCATTCCTATGCTATTGATTACAAATATGTGTGGGAGTGCGAGAACTGCGGATTGGAATTCAAACGGCATTCGCGAAGCATCGATCCGAAAAGACACCAGTGTGGGGTTTGTAAGAGTAAATTGGTGCAGACGCAGCCGGTGCCGAAGAATGGGGGGAAGGTTAGCGAGTATCAAGTGTATGTTAAGGAGAATATGGCGAGGATTAAGGAGGAGAATCCCGGGAGTCCGCAGAAGGAGATTATGGGATTGGTGGGGAAGGGGTATGGGGAGTTTAAGGCTTTGAAGCTTGGGGGGGTGAAGGGGGAGGGTGTTGGCGTTGGTGGTGAGGGCGGAAGTAGGGAAGTGAGCGTTGAGGATGATAGGGGTGGAGTTGGGGTCGTCGCGAAGAAGTTGGATTTCTTGGACTTGAAGAGTCTGTGAATCTGGATAAATGTACGATTTTATGTTGGTACTTGTATAGATGATATACATCACCACTGGGTAGTCAGCCAACCATTTGGTCTTCGAGACCTAATTAATTAATACTGTTTTTTGTGCCTCCCTGCCCCTCTTAATTCGTCTTTTCATAAGTCTAGGGAATGTCTTTAGCAATTATTTTAAGACCTTCTTTAGGCTGGAGAATAAATACAGATGAACTACTGGTATCGAAATACAGAGCCGGGTAATTAATTTATCTGAGAATATCTTATCTCTTTTAAAAATTATTCGCTCATTTAAAAGAAATTAATAAATGGCTTTTTTGTATTGTCGTAGAGGGGCTATATTTAACTGTTTGTAAAGAGAATATTAAGTCACGGTGTTTTGAGCTTCTGTCTGCCTTACCAGTGCTGGTAGTGTGATAATTGTATAACTGGGAAATCAAGGTGTTTAAGCAACATATTTATATATGTGATGGCTATTTTTGTGCTAAGCTACTATCTAAAAACCACCATAATCCAGGGATGACCTACTCAAGGGACTCCTAGCCCCAATTCCACGTAAGTAACCCATCGGCCCATTCCATAACCCGATCACCCTCAGATCTGTTTCGAGGTGATATTCCCATTCCCATTCCTATTCCCATCCATCCCTAAAGGGCATTAAAAAGCCCCCAATCCTTAATCTTAAACGTCTCCCAAATCTTCGCCGCATGCTCCACGGCACTCTCAATCAGCTTCCCCTGCTTGCCCATCTGCATATCAACTTCTTCCTCCGTGTACTCCCCCTTGATATGGGGGACATTGATGGCGATCAGGATATCAGTGGACTCCTTCTCCAATCTCACCATCGTCAAGACAATAGCCGTGAACACAGGGGATTTGGATCCAGGCTCCGGCGGCGGCGTTTGTGTGGCGATTAATGTAGACACCGGCGTTCCTTCACTGGTACGGTTGAGCACGTGATAAAGTGTGTGGACAGGAAAGGGAATGGGCTTGCTTACGGTAGTTTGGAAAATTCGGTATTGCTGGTATTCCATACTTGCACGGTGTCAACTTCCGAGTCGACGATGTCTTCCAGGTGCGTAGTCAGGGCTGCGCCGTCAATCGCGGGCCCGCTGCCTGGGAGGCCAACTCGCTCCGTGATGTCGAAGATGATGCTAGTGAAGCCGTCCTTGTCGAGGAATACCTCTTGGTGGTCTGGGACCTGTCGGAATTTGCTGCGAGTGTTAGTAGCTGTTGCCGCTGGCTGAGTGACATAGGTACTTACCTGACGTCGGCGAAGTTGGAGGGGAGGTCAGTGATAAGAGCCCCTCCAAAGAGCGGCGTGCTGACGTAGTCGGCCATTTTTAATGGATCGCGTTTTAAGGTCAAGGTCTTTTAAACTTGCGAGAATGGAAGTTCTTCTGATATCTTTTCTCCTTGGGAACTTCACAGTATGCGGGTTTCTTCGACCTTTATACTTGGCTAAAGTTCAGAGCCAACTGGGTCTATGCCTTCGTGGTTGATGCCTAAGCAACCCGGTATGGATTTGATTGGTGAAACTCGGAATGTTGGAAGGAAGGAAGAATGACTCAACATAAAGCGGTGCAGACGGAAACGGGGGTTTGTAGCTTTGTTGTGTGTATTCGAAGCACAGGACAAAGAGGTAGAATGATACGGAATGAGAAGCGCATCAATAATGAATTGCGGCTACGACTTGTCCGCCAACGTGCAACATGAATGACGCTATTGCCGTCTGTGTCCAAGCCTAGCAGAGTTCGCTTAGCCAAATAGCCGACTATCTCGCTTAAGCGCTGCTCATCTCTCTCAAAGAGCAAAAAAAAAAAGAACAAAAAAGAATTAAAAAGACGAGGGAATCAATTTTAATAGCACCCAAGAGAAGCCTCGGGGACAAAGACAAAGAAGAGCAAACAACAGGGAAACCGGCAAAAGGTAAAATTTTTCTGAATAATCAGAGGGTTTGGTTCCAAAGATTTGATGAGTGGAGTATTATGGGCAAGGGCCACGGTCATCTCTGGTAAAAGGCAAGAAATGAATTCTGGATAGCCTGTCCCACTCCACGGGTAAAAAATGTTATTTTGTCTTATATACCACCACCGCGCCTGGCGCCAGCTCCACCTCCTCCGAGGTTCATCCACAACCACGCTTTGGGGGCCCTGTGAGCCCCAATGGCATTATTTGAAGTATATTTTTATGATGATATATTTTCCATACTTATTTTACTTTGTTTGATCGGATATTTTTCTGCGCTGTATCGGCTGCTGGTTCTTTCTGTCAGCTTTTCTTGCTTGCCTTGGCACTGTATATGAATGATCAGTCGACCAACTCCCATCCAAATTTCTAATAGCTGGATCTCTACACTCGCTGCAACCTGTGCATCAATTACAATAGCACTTAATTCCCATAAGAAATGGCATATTGCCCCAAAATAAAATCTAGACAACTTATCCTCCTTCGCAAAGGGTTCCCGTGTGATATACCTCCAGTTCTACTACCCCATCACGTGTGCATCCAAGTAGCCCCTCCCCCCTCGTCCGGGGTCATGGAGGCTGGAAGCTCCTCCATCAAACATCCCGAGAATGACGCGAGGATGTAAATAACCCCAACTCCCAACCCCGCCATCCCCGACATCCAATTCCATACCCATACCCACCAGCAACCACATTCGCTCCTACGACAAAATACCACTTACACGCACGAAATATATCACGCAATCATGGCAGCTTGTATCTTCTGCAAGATCGTCAAGGGTAAGCTGCTCTTCCCCCGCAATCCCAATCGTCGTAACTAGAGGAGTACGTAAACTAATAGCATCCCAGGCGACATCCCCTCCTTCAAGCTCTTTGAAAGCGACAAAGTCTTCGCCTTCCTCGACATTAACCCCCTGAGCAAAGGACACGCGCTCGTGATCCCCAAACACCACGGCGAGAAGCTGACGGATATCCCCGACGATGCATTGGCTGAGATTCTGGTACCTCCCCCGCGCATACAAACACCTCAATCCCGAGTTTAGGAAGTGCAATTGCTGAATACTGCATACATTATGTATAGCCCGTCGTGAAGAAACTCGTTACCGCTACCCGCGCGGAGAATTACAATGTGCTGCAGAATAATGGGCGGATTGCCCATCAGGAGGTTGACCATGTATGTGCTACTACTCTTCGATGGGGGGTAGATGGAATGCTAATCTTGTGGTTACTTTTTGTTATAGGTGCATTTCCATATGGTATGTTTATTTACTCTAGATGGATACGGCGATGGGCGATTGCTAATATGGGGTAGATTCCAAAACCAAATGCAACGGAAGGGCTGGGAGTTGGATGGCCACAGCAGACGACGGATATGGACTCGTTGAAGGCGTTGTTCGCGGATATCAAGTCGAGGATGTAGATGGAGCGCGGATGGTACAGCAATCAAAGGGGATGGATTCTCCAATGGGTATGAATGAGCAGGGATGGAATAGATGTGGCTGGCGCCCCTATTCAATGTGCACACAGACACACGTTAAATGCCATGCAAAAATACCCAACGCCAGCCCCCGCCTCTGATGCGATGATTTTATGTACAGCCTTCCAAATGTCATCCCATCTATCCTCTACCGGCTCTAAGAACGAAAGTCTACTTGTCCAAGAAATCTAATCTAGGTCATCCGCCGATGTCTCCACGGGAGTAGCAGCGACCCCATTAGAAGCTTTTGGCTCCTCCTTCGGCTTCTCTTTAGGCTCGTCTTTCGCTGGGTAGAACTGCCCCACGCCGCTAGGCCCAATCATGCCGACGCGGTCGTAGTATGACTTCGCTCGTACATATGGATCTAAAACCCAGTAGCCAACCCGTAGAGAATCCGCAATTTGATGTCGTTTTTCCTTGATAGCCGTAGAATCAGCATCGGTTGACTGGATCCAGTCAATCGTGACCTTCTCATATTCGTCGACGGTGGCTTCTCGCTCTGTGAGTAATTTGTTCCTTGTCTCTGTATCTTTCATCTTATCGTTCTCTCCTGGTACTGCCTCTTTGTATTGGTAGGTCCAGTCTTCATCGCCACCAAGCTCTTTCATGATATGGCTCCTTGGGATGAATTCTGACATTTCGTCGGTGCTGTTCGTGAAGTGGACTTTGCTGGCTACGACTGGGTCGAGCCACCCTTTGATGATTTTCCAAATACCTGGGTGCCGTTAGATTGGAATACGTGAACTGAAGACAGCTGTATTGTACTAACCCTGGAAAACCCATGGGGCTTTATGGACCAGTACCACGCCTAAACTTTCAGGATAATTTGCTTCAAAGCATTTTATCATGAACTTGACAGGGGCGTAGTCCTGTGAGATAAGAAGTCAGCCATAGCCCTACTAAAGGTCAATACCAGCGACATACCATATTTGCCAGAGAGAATCCCGTCATATCAAAGACCACGCACTAGAACTGTCAGCTAACCCCTTCTCACAGCTTCAGGAAAACTTACAGCAGTATCTGCAGGAGGCGCTAGTATCATCCGTGCAGTCTCAATTGTGTAAACAGTATAACGCTCAAGAGACTCCTCGCTTTGCTCCCCCTGTCTATGAAGACGCGCCCTGACGATGCACATCGGTCTGCCCTCCTTATCCAAACCATGCAAGTAACTCTTCCCCATGCGCAGCTGAGCCAAGAAATCCTCACCCAGCCGTTTCTTCGCAGGATCCTCGTCGCTCGAAGCTTCCAGGGATGCCAATTCGCCATTCTTCATGATATCATCATCAACATGGATATCCTTAGCTCTCCATCTCATCGTAGATATCATCATAATCAACGCCTTCTCGACATCCCATTTCCGCGCGCGCAGGAAACGTAGCAGGAGCGCGTCCGGGTGGTCGTGCTTCACCATGCTCCAAAACGTCGCCCGGAGGGATTCGGGGGATTGGTTTGCCAGGGCTTCGTGGAATTCCTTCGTTTGCCCATATTTGTCGTCGGATTCCGAAACCACCGTGGGCGTGCGTGCACCTGATTCAGTAGACGTTGTGGAATCCGCATCGCTATCCTTGCTTCTGCGGAATAGGCCCATTCTCTTCTTCTTTGATTTCTTGGATCCTGCTGCGTCTGTCTTTTTAGTACCGTTCGCACCGTCGGCCGACGCATCCTCGTCTGTTGTCTTTGCATCTAGGACACCGAAGACTTGGAGGGTTGCAACCCAGAATTCTTTTAACTTTTCTTCCTCTTCCGCCGTCAAATGCCCTACCCTACCGGGAAGTGCTCCTTGTGTCATATTGATCTCGGTCTCGTTCTCTACAACGTCTAGGGCGTCTGCGTTTGCTTGTGAAGCCGGTGGGTTTGCGGATTGCGGGGTAGAACGCTCAACGTCACCAGTGATGAAGGCGTAGAGTATTGCGAGGAGAGAGGCGGCGGCGGCGGCAGCCCACGGGTCAAAGCTGCTTTGGAAAGGACGGGGAAGACTTCTATAAAATCCTAAATCCGGTTTACTAGTCTTCGTGGAAACGGCACAAGGAGTTTTCTCTTGCGGTTGCGGATAACCCCGGCTGGGAGCTTTCGATCGCGAAATACGGCAAATTGAGCGCTGCTGTAAAGCAGGCGGCGATCTGAATAGGCGTCTTTGCAAAATAGTAGGATACGACTTGAGCGGAGGTTCCGGGACTGTTGCGGAGGACGTCCAATTCCAGTTCTGTAGGTACTTTCGGCTGGTAGTTCCGCGAGAGCGCAACAGCTTAACGGACGAAGACTGGCTATGGAGGGCAGAAAGACCCGACTGGACACAATATATAGTTCTTCCACTTGTCATGGACGTCGTTCACGGACCAGAGCGGTCGTCGAGAGGGAGGCTTAGCAGTCGTCGAGTGCTGTTGTCAGATTTCGAAATACGAATATCCTGGTTTGCAGGCTTGGCGTTTAGAGATGGGAGATTGAAGACGTATTAATTCTCCCTTCCGCTACGAATATGTAAGGAATGACTCTCGGCAGAAAGTCTTTGCGGAGAGAGGAAAGATATGGCCAACTTGCGCTGTGATTGTCTCTCTATTCCCCTCGATATCTATAATGTCTTTAACCCCCATTTGTGCCCGCGTGCCTTCGTCTGCATAAAAGCTCGGGGTTTTGGGTTTCCTTGGATTCTTGTGGAGTCTCCACGTGAAGGAATCGCGGGGCGTCCGACCGAAGCGCGGCCCATGAATTCAAGATCCGCGTTGTCGCGTAACGCTGATGTCCCACGTCAGTGTTTACGTGGATTTACAACTGCTCCTCAGATAACGAGCGCCTTCAAATCAACCAATTTCTTTTTTGAAGCAGCACCAGTACAGCGATTCCCGCCAAAACCATGTCTTCCTCAACTACACCCCCAACTACGAAGCGCTCGAACTCTACCACCCGCCGACCCCTCTCCCGGCCAACAACGCCCTTGCGCCCCCCGTCACGGTCATCGCTGCGCGAATCTGGCAAAAAGGCGAGCATAGGCGGGCTCTCAGCTGCGCCTATAGAAGCATTCGAGCCTGCTTTTGCAGAGCTATCGGACTCAATGGCAGATCTGGAGGCCAATTTTATGCATCTGCAGTTGATGCATGAGAGTCTGTCTAGGTTCAGCGAGAATTTCGCGAGTTTCCTATATGGGCTGAATATGAATGCGTTTTGTGTGGATTTTCCAGAGGTATTTTTTTGGTTTTGGGAGGTTAGAGGTTGCGTAGGCTGATGTGTGTTACAAGGCGCCGATTTCCGAGTCTTTTCGTAGAGCGAGAGAGCAGGAGGATAATTTAGGTAAGTGGAAAGAAGTAAACAAATAGCAATTGTTGGCACCGCTGACCGTTTAATAGGCAGGTCGACAAATTCAGAAAGATATCATGGTGATATTGATGGAGAAACTACATTCATGTACGTTGATTTTCCGGCCAATTGCATTTTATTATGCTAATTGCTTTTACTCAGGACTACCGATACATCCTTCGTTGACAACCCCCCCACATCGTCGAAGGCCACGCCGAAATTCTCCACGCCCGCTCCGGCATCGCGAACAGCAGGTTCGGGACGGGGTACTGGGATTCCTGCCGCAAGAGGCGGTACGGCACGCGGCGGAGTTCGAGGGACCCGGGCAAGTGGACTGGCCAGAGCAGCAAAAACTCGTGGCCTGAGATAGTGCAGATACCCAACACAGATCATGCCCGGAAAGCATAACTAGGCTGGCAGTACTGCTGCTGCCGCGTTGTATGACGGGCTTTTGGTGATGTGATATGATATGTTCCGCCAGAGAGGAGCTCAGGTTGCCACATGGTCCTCCAGCAAGCCCGAGTCCTCCATCTCTACCTCGACATCTTGCGTGTTGTCCTTCGCTGCCTGTCTGGGCCCATTGTCTGTTCGGAGACCAACAGCGGCCTCAGCCTCCTTCTGTGTGTAGGCGCCTTCTTTCAGCAACTTTAACCTACCGCAATCATAATAATCAGCCTCCGAAATCAGGATGCCTCGAGGCACGAATTTGTGATTTTGGCTTGTTACCTTCTCTTGTGCGTGCTGCCCTTCCGGTGGGTGACCAGACTGTGGTCGCTCTCAAACCATTTTGCGCATTCGACGCAGTAATACTGGCCGAGGCCAGGCAGGTCCTCGACGGCCTTGGTGGCCTTGTGCAGTTCGAGGTGCCTGGGAGAGCGGAGGTCTGCTGAGACCTGATCGACGTCTCTGCATCGCGGCTATTAGCCACTGGGGATGGAATCGGATGGGATAGGAAGTAAAAAGGTAATTGCTGCCTCGGGTAGAGGGAAGGGGAGGAGCCCATGGGCTATCGTCATACCTTGTCCGTCTGCGCGTCTTCGTGCGGGTTGTCTTTTGCGGAAGGCCCATGATGATTGTGCAAGGCGAGGCAAAGTGTGTTCGAAGTGTGGTGGGAGTTATTTAGTAGATGTCTAGTATCTACTTGGTACAATATAGAGAATGGATGTCAATATTGACACTGGTTGAATTCCTACTGTAGTCTAGACTCCCAAACTCTCGAACTCGTGAATTTCCGATGTGCGCGGCCCAAGAAAAATTTCGCAGAGTGCGGCCGAGAAAGGAAGTTTATCCTTGCAGGGTCCTGGGTGGTTTCCGGCTCCGGCTCCGGCAAAAGGTGCGCTGGCCCGGGGGAAACACGAGCCAGAGACGGAGAAAAGTAAACAGAGAGAGAGAGAGAGACGAGAAGCCGCCGAGGCAGCGAGGCTGCTTGCTTGATTGATTGATTGCTGGTGCCGCTGAAGACCGGAAGGATTGGGGAAAAGCACAGTACGAAGTACACTATGTATCATGTTTACAAGAGTAGTAGTAGCCCTGTGAAAGTAGTAATTAATAGCAAATATAATGTTAGTATGTCTTGTTACTTTATAGAGTCTTGAGTCTTGAGTCTTGAGTCTAGAGTCCAAAGTCCACAGACATATAGGTACCTAGGTGTGTATAGCTTCGTCGTATAGCTAGGAGCTCTTGCGCGCGTGCAGAAGGTAGTAAGTAGTAACGTAACCCAACCCAACCCAACCCAACTCTACACACGGCCTCCTCCAACATATCGCCAGAACTCTGTCCAGTGGTGCTGCAGCTGCAGCTGCACCGCATCTTGCAACTTAATTATATACAACCCTCCAAGCAAAAAACCTTTTCCGCGGCTTGCCGGCTTGGCCCTCTCCCTTCCTCGCCCTTTCACGCTGCCAAACAAGCCCAAACCCCCCCAAATTCCGGTCTCGCACTTTTGGTTGCTCCCCCGTCGGCTGGCCATTGGAATCAGGTTGCCTGTGATTGGCCCGCCCGCCAGTTTGCCCACCCACGTCACCGCTAGCCCCAAGGCAAAGCTCGGTACATTACTCCACCACCACCATCTCCAAGGACAGAAACCCCTTCCGTCATCCTGCTTTTTGCTTCTTTTCTTCCCCTTCAAGTCTCCCTCCTCCCTCTCCTCTCCTCTCCTCTCCCCCTCCTCTCCCCTCCCACAGCTGCCAATTCCTCAATCCTCCATCATGTTGGCCACACGACAATTCCTCCCCGCTGTCCAGCGGCGAGCAGTCGCGCAGCTGGGCGTCCGCCGGATGGCCACTGTGAGCGATAACCCGCTCGACAGGAAGGTCCACCAGAACATCCACGAGGCCAATAACTTCATCAACTACAAGAAGATGTCCGAGAACCTGGCCATTGTGCGCCAGCGACTCAACCGCCCGCTCACCTTCGCCGAGAAGATCCTCTACTCCCATCTCGACGACCCGCACGGCCAGGAGATCGAGCGTGGTGTCTCGTACCTCAAGCTCCGTCCGGACCGAGTGGCCTGTCAGGATGCCACCGCCCAGATGGCCCTCCTCCAGTTCATGTCCGCCGGCATGCCCTCCGTCGCCAACCCCACCACCGTACACTGCGATCATTTGATTGAGGCCCAGGTCGGCGGCGCCAAGGATCTGGCCAGAGCAGAGGAGATCAACAAGGAGGTCTATGACTTCCTCGCGACGTCGTGTGCGAAATACGACATTGGTTTCTGGAAGCCAGGATCCGGCATTATCCATCAGATCCTCCTCGAGAACTACGCATTCCCCGGTGGGCTGCTGATCGGTACCGACTCTCACACTCCCAACGCCGGCGGTCTGGGCATGTGTGCGATCGGTGTCGGTGGAGCGGATGCCGTGGATGTCATGGCAAACCTTCCCTGGGAGTTGAAGGCACCAAAGGTGATCGGTGTCAAGCTTACCGGTCAATTGTCCGGCTGGACCGCGCCAAAGGGTATGTGCCAAGATTTTTTTTCCTGTTGAGTTTTGGGAGATTGATGCTAATGGCCTGTGTTAGATATTATTCTCAAGGTTGCTGGCATTCTTACCGTGAAGGGTGGAACTGGTGCCATTGTGGAATATCATGGCCCAGGAACTGATACTCTGTCGGCTACTGGTATGGGCACGATCTGTAACATGGGTGCCGAGATTGGTGCTACTACGTCTCTCTTCCCCTTCAATGACCGCATGCACGACTTCCTTGCTGCCACCAAGCGCAAGGATATCGGCGACTTTGCTCGAGCCTACGCCAAGGACCTCAGAGAGGACGAGGGCGCCGAGTATGACCAGCTCATCGAGCTCAACCTTTCCGAATTGGAGCCCCACATCAACGGTCCCTTCACTCCGGATCTTGCTACTCCCATCTCCAAGTTCAGCGCCGCCACAAAGGCAAACAACTGGCCCGAGGAGCTCAAGGTCGGTCTGATCGGCTCTTGCACAAACTCATCGTACGAGGACATGTCCCGCGCTGCCTCAATTGCTCGCGATGCTCTGAACCACGGCCTCAAGGCCAAGTCCCTGTTCACCGTCACCCCCGGTTCCGAGCAGGTTCGCGCTACCATTGAGCGTGATGGCCAGCTTGCCACGCTTGAGGAGTTCGGCGGATTGGTCCTTGCCAACGCTTGCGGTCCCTGCATTGGTCAATGGGATCGTAAGGACGTGAAGAAGGGCGAGGCCAACTCCATCATCTCATCCTACAACCGTAACTTCACTGGACGTAACGATGCCAACCCTGCCACCCACGCCTTTGTCACCTCCCCAGATCTTGTCGTGGCCATGACCATTGCAGGCAGCCTGCACTTCAACCCTCTCACCGATAAATTAACTGGCGCTGATGGCAAGGAGTTCCTCCTCCAGCCACCAACGGGTGCTGGATTGCCCAGCAAGGGCTATGACCCAGGAGCGAACACATACCAAGCTCCTCCTGCGGATCGCTCTGCCGTGAGCGTCGCCGTCTCGCCGACCAGCGACCGCTTGCAGCTTCTCGAGCCGTTCAAGCCGTGGAATGGAAAGGACGCCGACGACATCCCAATCCTCATCAAGGCGCAGGGCAAGACCACCACTGACCACATCTCCATGGCTGGACCTTGGCTCAAGTACCGTGGCCACTTGGACAACATCTCCAACAACATGTTGATCGGTGCCATTAACGAGGCTAACGGAGAGGCCAACAAGGTCAAGAACTTCACCACTGGTGAATGGGATGCTGTCCCCGCCACCGCTAGAGACTACAAGAAGAAGGGCATCCCATGGGTTGTCATTGGAGACTGGAACTACGGCGAGGGAAGCTCCAGAGAGCACGCCGCTCTTGAGCCCAGACATCTTGGTGGTCTTGCCATCATCACCCGCAGCTTTGCCCGTATTCACGAGACCAACTTGAAGAAGCAGGGCATGCTTCCTTTGACTTTCATTAACCCAGAAGACTATGACAAGATCAGACCTGACGACAAGGTAAGCAAACCCTCCTATATTACATTTCCATTGAGATCTTTGCTAACAAGCTGTTTGCAGGTTGATCTCAAGTGCACTGAACTTGCTGTTGGCAAGCCATTCACCATGGTTGTCCACCCCAAGAACGGCGAAGCTTTCGAAGTCAAGCTCGCACACACCTACAACGCTCCTCAAATCGAATGGTTCAAGAATGGAAGCGCATTGAACACCATGGCCAAGGCCAACAAAGCATAAAGCGAATATTACGGGCGGTGTTCTGGGGGTTTTCATCCAACTGTACTTTAGTCATTGCAAATCTGGATCTTTCTTTTTTGTTATGCCTACGATCATTTGTGAGCGTCTGCTTTTATCGCCGATCTTGTAACCTCTGTCTGTACTGGGATGGATATACGTGATCATGACTCTAAGCATATGTGCTCTGCATAATCTCCTGCTAAGCAGGACACGCTGGTGGGATTTTCTTTTAAAAATACCTCAATAAAATGTACCTTTGACAACCTACCCTGAAAACCCTAGCCTGACCAGTGTAGCGCCGTGCAGCCTCGCCCTAGTAAAACCGTCAGCCTTTCGCTAGCCTGCAGTAAGCGACACCGCGTGTAAATACGAACAAGCCTTGCTGTTCTATTTCTCTAACATGCCTTGAACGCCCGGCACATCCACCCGCCAACAAAAATGCCAGCACCAGCTTGTTTAACAGACTAACTGGGACACATACCTCAGAATACTTGTGCGTGCGACGACACCAACTTTGCGAAAAAGCTCGCGCGTTTCCAACTTCAACCGGCAGACCGAGCACTTCGAAGGACACCTCCCTCCCTGCCTTCACGATGGCTCCGAGCCTGCCGCAGTTTTCCGCGGCGCGCATGCGCTCCTACATATTCCGCCTTCCTCTCTTCACGCGCTCGGTCATCGGTGTGATAATCCTGCTCTGGCTCCTGGGTATCCAGTCGGTGTGGAATGTGCAGCAATGGGGGGCATTGATCCCTAAGGAGATCGGGTTACAGACGAGTTTGTCCTCCCTCCTTTTTCCATAATCCACATTCGTTCGTTCGCGCGGAACCATTTTTTGCTGATAAATATGTTTTCCATCCAGTGTACCGGACGAATACTTTCCCGCTCGTGCATGTCGGCTTCTTCCACGCTTTCATGAATATTCTCGCCCTGACGCCCCTGTTGGAGAGGTTTGAAGCTGAATATGGGACGCTTACAACATTGGCGCTTTTCCTGGGTCGTATGTGTGCCACTTTACCCCCAGTCTAAGGCTTCAAGATGCTGACTTTGAAATCCAGCTCTATCCACGATTCCGGCGTTGATTTATACGTTTATTGAGAGGGTTATTCTCCGCATGAATACCACGGTGTTGGGTGCTAGGTATGAGACTTCGTATAATTGTTTGAAATTTCGGCTGCTGATAGAGTTGCGTCGGATAGTATATGGGTGTTTACGCTCCTGGCTATGGAAGCTATGAAGACGTATAGGGCGAATCCGCATTTTCTCCTGGGGTCGTACAAAATCCCAACGTGGACAACGCCTCTTGTTATGGTGATATTCGTCTCGGTCCTGATCCCGAACACTAGTTTCTTAGGGCATATGTGCGGGCTGGCGTTTGGATATGGATGTATGTTCAAGTCAATCTATCCGGAAACGCTACAGAAGCTAATTGTGAAATAGGGGGTCTGGGGTATCTGAAATTCCTAGCACCGCCAGAGAAAATCCTTCGATGGATAGAAGGGAAGCTTAACCTGCTGGGGAGACTGCCACATTATGTATCCGTGGATCAGAAGACATATGGCAGATTCGGTGTTCTCCCCACATCATCACACGCGAGTGCGTCGGCGGCGGAGAATGGAATAGGGATGGGGCTGGTGGGGAGCACGCAAAGATTAGGCCCGTGAAATGGGGAATAACGGAATATGTATTTCCTGGTAATGGTCCTTGTACAAAGAAAGATAAGATTTAGCATGGTTTTGGCGTCAGGGCGGTTCCTTGGGCGCCGGCTGCCGGCTGTGGCGGTTCAATTGTTACGATAGAAAGTATATGAATGGGAATGCTTTATTACTTGAAATATTTGAAATATAATCGAATAGCTTTATTGTTAACTATAACTTATCGTTTTGAGATGTGGTGACATACTTATAGTGCAGACATATCGAATTTAATAACTTAGTCCCGTCGCCTCGGCCATCATGGAATAGCCAACGTCCCCCCATATGTCATTGAAAGATACCCTCACGCCTTTGTCTCCGTGGTCAAGATCAGAGAATTAGGCAATGAATATGAATATACTAATATACAACCGCCGAGGATTACCGTAAGCTCTTAATCCCTTATTAAAATCCCCTCTATTATCCCCCCACTTTTCCATAACCCAACCTCTCTATTACTGTATCCTTAATAGTTGTGCTTTAAGAGCTGGCGATCTTACGGTGCAAGTGACCCAGGTGTTAGGCCGAGGCGAAGGCAACGCGCACCCAAGGCCTCAATTATAATACCGACGCTCACGTACCGATATAACACTGTAAACACAGTATGTGTACATATCTACTGGCTGAGCGGTCCCGATGGCAGCGTCAATGCCCAGCGGACGCTGGACATCCACGATCAGCTGTCCCAGTTCTTTGCGCAGGACCGGTACCGGAACATCGTGGTCTTCTACGGCCTCCTGAATGAGCCCACCCTGACTCCGTCGCAGAGTAAGCTCATCTCCTGGACCCAGGCGGCGTACAAGATCGTCCATGATAATGGGGTGGGCGCCATCCAGGTCTTCAGCGAGTCCATGCGTGGTCTGTCGCCCTGGCAGGGCAAACTCACGGGCTACGGCGACTCGCTGGCCATCGACGTCCACGAGTACACCATCTTTGACGACGTCGTGGGGGAATGGTCCCAGGCTGACACGGACTGTGCCGAGTCCCTGAATGGCGTGAGTACCGGGTCCCGTTGGGAGGGGACCTTCTCTGGCTCCAGTTCCCCCCATTGCCCGACCAAGGACCAGAGGAAGCGCAAGTACTATCGGTTGTTCCAATGGTTTTTTGCTCTACTCTCCGTGCATACTGTATGCCCGTGGAGATACGCCACAGTTACACTGGCATATGATTCACCCAAAAACAGCTAAGTCAGCTCAGGGGAATATAGGACCATGCAGTTTTGAATAACAATACAGAGCAGGAGCCCCTAGATAGCGAGGCTGATAACGACGAAAAGAATGACTCTGCAGCAAATGGTAGGGACGGAAATACTATGTATGACAGCGAAAATGATGAGGAGGAGGATGTGAACGACTATGACAATAATGGATATATTTCTGAAGAGGAAGCAGATGAGAGTGAAAGAGATGATGAGTCCATGGATGAGAACAGCCAAGCCAGCCATGACACAGTTATCGATGCAACTAAAACAGCCGACGTGACGATGAAGTTAGAGGAGACAGCACCACCAACTTATCAAGACATTTAGAAGGCAGAGGGTACCAATTCTCTCTATGTAAATCATTGGTGTTGGCGGTGTGCATTTTGTCACAGCCGAAGTTGGATGACCTTTCTGATAGAGAGGTTACCACCTGCGAAATTTCTTTCGATTCTGAGAGCGTTTTCCCGCTGCTTCAGCCCGACCGAGGAGATATGTACGTTGATCCCAAGCTTGATACGCCCCGAATACACTCTAATCATTTTGCAATTAGCGCGAACGCCCTAAGACCTTTCCTGCGTCATGTAGCAATCACAAAGTTCCAATCCAATCTCGGCCAAAGCTCTTCTCGGCCTGTTTCACTCCTCTCGAAATTCCCAGTACCCTTATTCTCTACAAAATCGGGCCGCAGATATGGATCAGTGAACAGGTTCTTGCGTAGGGACTCGTAGTAAAGTTTCAAGCATTTCAAACTCGACTTAGTAGCTTCCTTGCAACGAGGTAAGGTCCATTATTGTTTAATAATGTGGCCCTCATGAGATACTAGTGATACGAATTTGTCGAGAACCACGCACGTTGTAAAGACGCACCTCCCGCAAAGTTTAAGTCCATTCGCCTACTGTACCTAACTCTAACCTTATAATCTAGCTCGCTTAGTTTTCTTGCTTTCGCTTACTAGACTCTAGATATTAAGAATAAGAATATATAACTTTATAGTTGTGTCTGTTAAAAGCTAAATATACTTGCGTTATAACAAGAAGATCGATGCTAAGCTTCCTACCAGTAGTGATTAATTCCCTTTTCTCCGCACTAATTAGGAATGCTATTCCAATGATCATAAACTCATTATAGTACGAAAAGCGTCTTCTAGTAGCAGTACGCGATCAGCTTGAAGAAGTCGAACCGAGCCTTTCGCATCGTCGTTAGTCTTTAGATCTTCAAAAATGAGTTTCGCCTGCTCCCCAACAACTGCGTCAAATGTGCCTTCTAAAAGTGTTGCAAGTATATTGCCAGCAATTTGGGTTTTTGATAATGAGAAGCTAGCCCCTTTTAGTTCAGTAAGGCATGACTGAACTTGTACATAGCATTTTATTGACTGGCCCTTAATGGTGACAAGGGTTTGCTCAAGTAGAGTTGCTCGGCTTAGTTGCTGCTGCATCGGACCATCTAAAGCTTTGACCTGGGTTTCAATCGCAATTGACTCTTCTCTACATCTGGTTGATATCAGAAGTGAGTCTCTGGTCTTGTTCAAAGCCTCGGTAGATTGCGTCAGTGTGTTTCGAGTATTATTGACAAGGTCTTGAGCATGATTGACCGCATCCCTTAACCCAGGTAGACTCTAAGATGAACGTCAGTAAATGAGAAAGGTCTGTATTTAAAACCTTTACTGTTTGCATAGACATACTGAAATAAAGTGGCCTAAACGTTTGGCTTTGCGCAGCTTGGCTCTTGCAGAAGCCGCAGCTGCTTCGCTGGCTTGGACGTCTGCCAATTGCTGAGTAGCTTGAACTTCAAGAACGCCGATTGTAACTTCATTTTGCTTGATATTTACGTCCAGCTGTGCGACAGATCTTTCAGCTTGGACTTGAAGAGGAATGAGCTCTCCATCATGAAATTGGACTGCCTGAACATTTATCACGGTCAGCGGTTTTGTGCTCAAAACGAGGATTGTAACTGCCGCACCTGTTGACTGAAGGTCATGGCTAAGAGCAATGAATTACCGGCCAGCTCCTTTGTCTTCTCAAATTCTCCTAAAATTCCTTGAAAGACAACATCCAGGCTCGTTGCATCTTCCTCAGCAATGACACGATCATCATACTCACCACGAATTAGCTGTGCAACGCTGTTCAAAGACACAAAAGATACACCCAGACTTAAAAGAGATGATTGTGCATTTGTCTTGACCTCTTGGACTCCAGATGAAGACATTGCTTCCAAGATGTTGGCCAAGCGTGTTGTCTCTGTTCGAAGTTGTTCCAGAGACCATGTATCCGGAGATGGCTGAAGCTTTGCTCGTTGTTCCTCTTGTACGCGTAATTCTTCCAAACGACGTTTTTCTTGGATCTCGGCTTGCCTCTCACGAAATCGTTGCTCTGCCTCTTCCTGCGCAATTTCTTCGGGGGTCATATGCAACCAGTCTTCAGGATCTTCAATAGGTTCTATCCGCTGGGGTTCATCGAATCCATGATGTATAGCTCGCATCTCCATGATGAAAGATATCAATTTCGGATTATATTATGTCGTAAGTGAATAATAATTGAGATGCTGTTTTCAGCTGTGCCTTGGGAACAACTGAACTGTTGTCAAGCAGAGGTTTGAAATACATCAAGTACTGGATAGAACTTGGATTCAGCTTTACCAAACCGTGTAATATGGACAGATCATTTTCATGCAAGACTGTCTCTGTCTAGTAAAGTGCCTACATAGTTTACACAAAGGTGTCAAGCCAAGAGGGTAGGCTTGAAAAAAGCAGTG